>NC_059335.1:25060000-25413000 GCF_018350155.1 Leopardus geoffroyi | reverse complement strand
TTTATTACAGATACTTTATGCATGGTTACCATATTGAAAAAAAAAAGTAGGGGAGAAACTTTTAGCTTGAGTATACATCTCAGACTTTTCTTTTTTAACTTAATAAACTAAATCAACCTTGCTGAAAGGGGTCAGTGACATTTCAGCTCTTTTGCAGAGAAATATCAAAGACAAATTTAATTAAACAGCATTGGAGTAAAAAGTCATAGGAACTACCTGCCAGATGAATCAGAGTTTCTTCATGTGTAGGCAAGAATTGTAGAATTTTGTCATTATTGCATTAAAATTTCCAGAATTATCCCAGTTGCTACTTCCAGGAAGTAGCAATACATTAAGAGTCCTCTGCCTCAACAAATATCACCAATAGCTTAAAGAATTCCATTTAAAACATACTAATTTCTCATTAGTAGTAGTAGTCATCTTCTTGATTTTATTGATCCCTATTGAAAAATTTATTTTATAAATATGATTTTAAATACCTAGACACAACCATAATTAGCCAATTATGCATTACCTATTTATTTTGATATTTTTTTCTTCAGTGGTAAAACTGTGGCAGCCTTACCCACATTATAAAGGCAACATGGTGGTAGGGTAACAAAAATTGTCTGGAGAATTGCAATCTAGTCCTGACTTTGCCATTATATATATGGTCTAAGAAAATCATTATCTCTCTCATTCAGTTTCCTCATCTATAAAATAGAATATTACATAGTTTTCCTGATGTTGCTATAATTAGCATAGTGGGTGTAGAAATTCTGAAGTACTATAAAATGCAAACGTAAGGTAATACACTCTAGAAACCCTACACATTTTCTTCTAATTTGTCTATATTTTAGCCATAATCCATATAAAATTGCTTTCATGATACATTAATAGAAAAAGAGCTACTTTTCTTTAAAGTGAGAATCTTTACATATTAAAAAGCCTGATTTTTAATATTTAAAAACAGTATTAAGAGCATTGTTTTTGATTTTTTTTTGTTTCAGTTTGTAAAGATTTGATTCATATTTAAGATTTTTTAAGCCTTTTTGACACCAAAATATCGTTACTTCAGTTAATTGGTTTAGTTCATAAAAACAAATACCTGACCAGTTAACTTTAATCAGTTATTTGATATATGCTGTTGGTTCTCAGTCTTCTATGAACTACTTCATAGGGCAGAATACCCTGTATATCAGCTAGTCATTTTTTCCCTGCCATTTTGAAAACACAGCTCACTAGCTACTTCTTTGTATATGTGTTGAATTACAAATAACTTATAAAATTCACAATTTTAATCCTTTTTAAGTGTACAAGTACATGTCAAGTACATTTATTACAATGTTGTGCAGTGGTCACCACTACCCATTTCCAGAACTGTTTTGTTAACCCACGCTGGAACTCTGTATCCATTAAACACTAACTGTCCATTCCCCCTTTCCTCCAGCTTCTGGTACTTACTGTCTCTATGAATTTGACTAATCTAGGATTCTCACGGTTCATCCATGTTGTAGTTTGTGTCAGAATTTCATTTCTTTGTTAAGCTGAATAATACTCCACTGTGTTGTATATACATTCATTCATCCCTCAGTGGACTAGCTATCACAATTGACAGAGAGTTCTGAGTTTTCAGGTGGCATAAATAAGTTATTCATGATGGGATCAGAAGTATAAATATTAGCATTTTAAAAAACATTGCTCCTATAAACAAACACCTAAGCATGCCCAGAAACAGTGATCTGTAATCCATACCAATGAAAGCTTTCTCTTGCTTTTGCTATTAAATTAGCATTAGATAGAACTTAAGACATTAAGCCTTAAAGTAACTCTAAACTATCTCAATGCCAATGACTTTCTTCTTTTTTCTGTTACAGATCCAGACTTTACTTACCTAGGAGGTATTTTAAATCCCATCCCAGGTTTAGTATATCACCTCTTTTTCCTCATGGCATTTTGATCAGTCTTATTTTCCTTTGAACATCATTCAACTTTTCTTTCTAGATTGCCAGTTTGAGCTCTCGGGAGCTGATGGAATAGTGCGTTCTAGTCAGGTAGAACAAGAAGAGAAAACAAAACCTGGCCAAGCAGTTGATTGCATATGGACAATTAAAGCTACTCCAAAAGCCAAGGTATTATTATGTACTGAGTCACTTTAGAAAAGAACGTAACAAGACATTGAATTGCATAATATATTTTTTTGATTCCTGCAGATACTTACTATTGTATAAACTGATACTACAAGTTTTTAAAAATTGATTTTATTGCAATCAGATTGGGCATCACAGCATTATTATAGTTAAGTAAACTACAATATAAATTCAGGAATATCACACAAATTTTGAGATTCTTAAAATCTGTGTATTCCTAAGTGGAAAGTACAAGTGTTGATCCATACGATCATAGATTCTTTAAAAAAATGTTATAAGGAGGAAAAATAGACCTCAGGAGGTTGAAGTGTCTTATCAAGGTTCTCAGAGTTGGTCATAGTGTCAAAACCAAAACACAAATATAGTGAGTCTCAGTTCTGTGTTCTTTCTTTCCATGCTGTCTTGTGCTAATGATGTAGCACTATGATTGGAAAGTACCACAGGGAAGGATGTTTTTAAATAACTCTGGCAGATTGAGATTGGTTGCTAACTACTTTTGCAAAAAATCTTTTAATTTATACTTCTAGGAATATTCACAGTTAAAATTATATTTAATGTGGATACATGTGAAAAGAGAGGGTGAGGATAAGAGAACAAACCTTTAAAGAATTATGAAAATCAAATTTGGAGTTAAGGTAATATGATGGATTAGATTATATGAAAACTTACCTGTTACAAAACACCTAGAAATATTGGGTAAAATATAACAGATACTCTTTTAAAAGCATAGGTAAGATTTCCAAAGATAATTCTTTTTTTTTTTTTCAACGTTTTATTTATTTTTGGGACAGAGAGAGACAGAGCATGAACGGGGGAGGGGCAGAGAGAGAGGGAGACACAGAATCAGAAACAGGCTCCAGGCTCCGAGCCATCAGCCCAGAGCCTGACGCGGGGCTCGAACTCACGGACCGCGAGATCGTGACCTGGCTGAAGTCGGACGCTTAACCGACTGCGCCACCCAGGCGCCCCCCAAAGATAATTCTTAATGGACTAGAAATGAAGAGAGATAACTATAAACCAGAGTAATAAACTGAAAACTGAAATCGATGGTACAAATGCCTCTTGCTGATTTCAGTACACTCTGACTATTCACCGGAAGACATGCCAGGAGCTTGGTGTTAACGGCCACGGTGAGACAGAAAAGGCCTGGGGTTTGTGTTTGTGAGATCCCTCACATAAAGCTGGAACTCTCAAAGAGAGATAATTGCTATGAAGTGGTAGTTTAGAAAAAAAACTTCCACTAACATAGGTTGATAATGAAGAAGCTTATCTTTCCAGGCTCAGTCTCAGGGATAAGGCTGGGGTCTCCCCTAAAATTTTTACCTAGAAACCTGTTTATATTAGAGGTTGGGATGTATGTAATTTACATTCCATGCCCAATCCAGGAACCAATTAGTCTAAAAATTAACAAAATGGTCCTGACCTCAAATAACCTTTTTAGAGACACCGGGCAAAAATAAATACAAAATAACCATGGAGGCTACAGGATTGCCACCAGTAAAATACCGCTGAAGGTATGCTCACAACCCAAAATTAGAAAACAACTAGAGCTTGGGTGGTGCAGTTGGTTAAGCATCCAACTTCTGCGGAGGTCATGATCTCATTGTTCATGAGTTTGAGCCCTGCATTGGGCTCCATGCTCACAGCTCAGAGCCTGGAGCCTGCTTGGGATTCTGTGTCTCCCTCTCTCTCTGCCCCTCCCCTGCCTGTATTCTGTCTCTCTCTCAAAAATAAACATTAAAAAAAAAAAAAAAAAACCACATAAGCAGACAACTCACCACAAGTGAATTAGCAGGCATAACAGCAAGGAGTTTCTTAGATCCCTAAGAACATAAGTGTTTTAAGTACCTTATAAGAAGGAATCAAAAAGATGAGAAAGAAAAATGACCAAGTACACTTTTAAAATAACCAAGTAAAACTTCTTGAAGTAAAAGGTATAGTTATTAAAGGATAGATCTGAGAAAATTGCCCAGGGGGTGGGGTAGTGGCAGTTTATCAAGAAAATGTTGGGGCGCCTGGGTGGCGCAGTCGGTTAAGCGTCCGACTTCAGCCAGGTCACGATCTCGCGGTCCGTGAGTTCCAGCCCCGCGTCAGGCTCTGGGCTGATGGCTCGGAGCCTGGAGCCTGTTTCCGATTCTGTGTCTCCCTCTCTCTCTGCCCCTCCCCCGTTCATGCTCTGTCTCTCTCTGTCCCAAAAATAAATAAACGTTGAAAAAAAATTAAAAAAAAAAAAAAGAAAATGTTAAAGCTGGGGCACCTGGGTGGCTCAGTAAGTTCATCCGACTTTGGCTCAGTTCATGATCTCATGGTTCATGAGTTCAAGCCCCATACCAGGCTGTAGCTTGGAACCTACTTCCAATTCTCTATCTCCCTCTCTTTCTGCCCTCCCCTGCTCATGCTCTCTCCCTCCATCTCTCTCTCTCTCTCTCTCTCTCTCTCTCAAAAATAAATAAACCAAAGAAAGAAAAAGAAAAGAAGATGTTCAAGCTGACAAAAAACATTGACACAAAGTGATGCCCAAAGCAAGAAAAAAGTTTTAATTGACACCTACCTACATTGGCCACCATAGACAATGAGACATCTTTAAAACAACTAGAGATAAAAGAGAGATATCGGAATCCTTAACAGCAAAATAGAAGCCAGAAGATACTAATGTCCTTAAAGTGCTAAGAAAAAAATAACTGCCAAGCTAAAATTCTAAAATTCAGTACTCAACTATCATTTAAGAATATGGGCAAAATTAAAATATCTCTGAGCACAAAAAATAAATGGACCAAATACTACAGTTAAAATCCAAGTGTATCCTGTTTTAGGATAACTATAGAAAATTTTGAAATAACAAAAATAGAAAAGAAATAGCACAAATACCAAAAGATATATGATATAGCTATTAAAATACAAATCAAGAATGTCACCAATTTGCAAGGAAGGTAATAATTTTAAATTTTATCTATTAATATGGCCTCAAAATGTACAAAACATGAATTGATAGTTGCTGAGCAAAACTGACAGATCCACAATTATAGTGGGTAATTAATTTCACCTCTCAGTAATTAAGCATACAAAAAAATTAGTAAGTCTCAGAAGATTTAAATAATGCAGTATGCCTGATAAGACATGGTACTTTACTTTCAACATCCAGAAAATAAGCATTTTCTACGAGCATGCGTGAGACATTTATAAAATCTGATCCATACGCTAAAACTAAAAACAGAAGTCTGAAATATGTACCAGTGCTTAGTTTCATGCAGAGCATCCTCTGACAAAAATACACATAAATTGGGAACCAGTAACCAAAAGATACCTTTAAAACCCTTATGTTTAGAAATTTAATAATATGCCAGCTAGTATTTAATAGGTCACAGAAGAAATCAGGACATAAATTTAAACAGATTTAAAACTCAGTAATATTGAAAATACTACATATCAAAATGTGTGGTATGCAGCTAAAAGTACTTTAAGGGAGTTTTATAAATGCTTATTTTAGAAGAAGAAAAAGATTTAAATTTAATAAGCTAAGATTCAACTCAAGAAGTTAGAAGAATGACCAGAGGAATCCAAAGAAACGGTAATAATGAAAGCAGAAATAAACAGTATTTTAAAACAAAGTTATAAAAAGAATCAACAAAACCAAAAGCTGGCCATTTGTAAAAGATTACTATAGACACACCTCTGCCAAGATTGATTTAGAAAAAAAGACCTAAATAATATTTAGAAATGGAAACAGTCATGAATCAACTACAGCAGAGATTAAAAACCATCATAAGACAAACTATGAAGAAGACCTGCTAAACAACAACAACAAAAAACCTGAGTGTTTCTTAAATAAATGACAAGGCAGGTAAAACACAGCAGTAGAATCTACACATTAAAAGAAATATAAAAGTCAAATGAACTTGTGTATTCAAGCAAACTGTAAAAGAAGGAAACATTAAAAGACATAAGTCTGAACACTGGTATTTGATAATGAAGAATTTGGTTTGATAATAGTACTGAGATTATTTTTTAAGTGGTCAATAGCAATACACCTAGAACTGTTGACCTGTGAATCTCTCTGGGATTTGTCTCAGTATGTGAGGCAGAAGTGGGAGGGGTATTACAGTTCAAGCAAGACTGGCTGAATTAACAACTTAGGAGATGGGGCATGAGTTTAGGATACTATTTTGTCTGCTTTTGCACATTTGAAATTTTCCATAATCAAACTGTTTTAGACTAGAAGATGATACTAAGAGTAATTCTTTGCTGATAAATTTGCAAACCGTCTAAATGGACAGTTTCCTGAAACATATGTGTGTACAATACGTATTTACATACATATATATGTTTACCAAAATTAATTAAATAGAAAACCTGAATAAATCTTACCAAATTATCAAAATTGATTTTTTACTTAAAATAGGTAAACAGAAAAATTGGTCGGGGTGCCTGGGTGGCTTAGTTGGTTGTGTCCAACTTCAGCTCAGGTCATGATCTCACAGTTTGTGAGTTTGAGTTCCACTTTGGGCTCTGCGCTGACAGCACGGGGCCTGCTTGGGATTTCTCTCCCTTTCTCTCTAAATAAATAAATAAACCAAAAGAAAAAAGAAAAATTGGTCACGTTAGATTTTACCAAATAGTCAAGGAACATGTTACATAATAAAAATTGAAGAAAAGGGGCGCCTGGGTGGCGCAGTCGGTTAAGCGTCCGACTTCAGCCAGGTCACGATCTCGCGGTCCGTGAGTTCGAGCCCCGCGTCGGGCTCTGGGCTGATGGCTCAGAGCCTGGAGCCTGTTTCCGATTCTGTGTCTCCCTCTCTCTCTGCCCCTCCCCCGTTCATGCTCTGTCTCTCTCTGTCCCAAAAATAAATAAACGTTGAAAAAAAAAATTAAAAAAAAAAAAAAAAAAATTGAAGAAAAAAGAACATTCCCCCAGCCTGTTCTATCAGAGCTAAATAGCATGAGAGAATTATACACCAGGATTATTTATAATGGTTTTGTTTTAAAAGTCATGACCTAGAAATTGTTGGACAGTTTAATATTAGAAAATCAAATGATATAGTTTCCCATATTAACAGATTAAAGGAGAAAATCCAGTTATGTCAATGGATGCAGAGGAAATATTCAGTGAAACTTAAAACCTATCGATAAAAAAACCGTTGGTAAGTCCAGCATAGAAGAATATCTTCAGCATGATGAAGAGTATCTACCAAAACCCTAATTCAAACGTTGTAATTAATGGTGAAACCTTAGAAGTATTTCCTTTAAAGTCAGGAATAAGTCAGGGATGTCTGTTGTCATTGTTTTATTTGCTAGTGTTCTGAAATCCTGGTTGGGGCATCAAAATGAGAGAAAAAAAGTTCATCAATTATAAAGATCAACTGCTTTTCTCAACTAAAGCCAAAAGCAGTTAGAAAATCAAACTTTTTAAAGCACTATTTACAATAAGAACAAATCATAAGGTACTAGGAAGCAAATTTTTCAATTGAAATGCATTAAAGAAGGCCTACAGAAATGGGGGAGAGAGGGAGATCATTTTCATGGATGGGAAGATTCAGTATCACAAAAATGTTCATTGTTCTCTAATTTATCAATTTAAAGTAATTCCATTCCAAATCCCAGGAGGGCTTTCTAGGGAAGTTGGCAAGCTAATCCTAGAATTCACATAGAAGAGGAAAGCATTCAGAAGAACCATAACAGTTTTGAATAAAAACAAGTGGAGATACTTACCCTTCAAGATAAAGTTGTGGCAGTTGGATAGAATGCATTTGTCAGTGGAATATACAAACTAATAAAATTGAATTAAGTATCTAAAGGTAAAACTACACATATATGGTAGTTGCCAGAGGGGAGGTGGGTGAGGGAATAGGTGAAGTAGACAAAGGAAATTAAGAGGTACAGACTTCCAGTTATAAAATAAATAAGTCACAGGCATGAAAGGTATAGCATAGGGAATATAGTAATACTGTAATAATGTTTGGTGACTACACTTACTGTGTTGAGCACTGAGTAATGTATAGAATTGTTGAATCACTGTATTGTACTCCTGAAAATATTATAATAAAGTGAGTCAAATGAATTTTTTAGTTTCCCAGTGCATCTAAAAGTTGTTTTACACTGTACTTTGATCTGTTAAGTGTGCAATAGTATTATGTCTAGAACAACAGTGTATGTGCCTTAATTCAAAAATACTGTATTGCTAAAAAATGCTAATAACCAGGATATGAGCTTTCAGTGAATCATAGTCTTTTTGCTGCCTCGATATTGACGGCTGCTGACTGATCAGGGTGGTGGCTGCTGAAGGCTGCGGTGACTGTGACAATTTCTTAAAATAAGACAACAATGAATTTGCTGTGATTGACTCTCCTTTCAAAAATGATTTCTCTGCAGCATGCGATGCTGTTTGGGAGCATTTTACCCACAGTAGAACTTCTTTTTAAATGGAGTCAATCCTCTCAAGCCCTCCCGCTGCTTTATCAACTAAATTCATGTAATATTCTGAATTCTCTGTTCTCATTCCAATAGTCTTCACAGCATCTTCACCGGGAGTACACTCCATCTGAAGAAATCACTTTCTTTGCTCATCCATGAGAAACTTCATCTGTTAGAGTTTTATCATGAGATGGTTGCAATTCAAATATAATAATACCAAAGTTTGAAATAGTGTGAGAATTATCAAGTGTGATCCAGAGAGACAAAAATGAGCAAATGCTGTTGGAAAAAATGGCACTGATAGACTTGCTTGATGCAGGGTTGCCAAAAACTTTGAATATGTAAAAAAAAAAAAAAAAAATGCAGTATCTGTGAAGCAAGATGAAATAAGGTATGCCTCTCTTTTTGTGGAAAGGCCACTGAGAACAATGGACTGGAACACTACTTGCACACTTCTTTTGTATATATTTTTATAAGTGGATTTTTCTGAAACATCACCCATTAACTAGTTTACTCCATATTGAGTATTCATGGGTTAGGGTGGTCTTTAACATGTTTTCCTTTAACTTTCTTATATCATCTGTTTAGTCATTTAGTTTAACACAATTTTATTTATTATTTCTTTTAATGTTTATTTTTGAGAGAGAGAGGGACACAGTGTGAGCAGGGGAGGGGCAAAAAGAGGGAGACACAGAATCTGAAGCAGGCTTCAGGCTCTGAGCTGTCAGCACAGAGCCCGACACAGGGCTTGAACAGACAGAACAGTGAGAGCATGACCTGAGCTGAAGTCCGACACTTAACTACCTGAGCCACCCTGCTGCCTCAGGAGGTTGAGTGTCGGACTTCAGCTCAAGTCATGCTCTCACCGTTCATGAGTTCAGGCTCCACATCAGGCTTTGCGTTGACAGCATGGAGCCTGCTTCAGATTTCTCTGTTTCCCTCTCTGTCTGCCCCTCCCCTCCTTGCTCACTCTCAAAAATAAACATTAGGGGTGCCTGGGTGGCTCAGTCAGTTAAGCGTCCGACTTCGGCTCAGGCCATGATCTCGCGGTCCGTGAGTTCGAGCCCCGCGTCGGGCTCTGTGCTGACAGCTCAGAGCCTGGAGCCTGTTTCAGATTCTATGTCTCCCTCTCTCTGACCCTCCCCTGTTCATGCTCTGTCTCTCCCTGTCTCAAAAATAAATAAAACGTTAAAAAAAATAAATAAATAAGAAAATAAACATTAAAAAATTGTTTTGAAAAAGTAACATTCTCCAATATTCAGTATTCCAAATAACACTCCTAAAAATTTTTGAATCTCGAATTATTTCTTCATGAAGTACTTCAAAGACAAGGTCTAAGAAATATTAATTTCTTAAACATTTATTTTTTACCTTTTTAAAAGAGAGTACATGTGCAAGACTGGGAGAGGGGCAAAGGGAGAAAGAATCTTAAGCAGGCTCCACACTCAGTGCGGAGCCTGACACGGGGCTCAATCCCACAACCCTGGGATCATGACCTGAGCCGAAATTAAGGGTCAGACACTCAACTGAGCCACCAAGGCAACCCTAATTTCTTAAACATTTAAATAATTATTAAATATTGTCACGTTAAAAAATAAAAACTATTACAGGTATAGAGGAAGCCTCATATGTTCCCTTTAGCTTTCCTACATACCCTGAGTTCGAGTTTTATAATTTCTATACAATTTTGTATTTTCATATTTATGTACTATAAAAATATATACTATTCTGTATATTTTTAAATTTTTTATCAATTGTAGAAATAAATCACCATTCTCTTTTTAGACATTTAATTTGCTTTCACATTTTAATATATTAAATAATACTGCTATAAACATTTTTGTATTTTCATTATGCCCATGTATGATGACTTCTTTTGGTTATATAGCTAGAAGTGTAGTTTTGTGTTGTAGGACATGACCATCTTTAGCTTTACCAGAGCATGCCAAAGGCTGCCAAAGTGTTAGTGGCAATTTATTCTTTTAAGAGTATTTTCATTACTCAATCCTTGCTGACACTTGGTCATATCAAGTAACATACAAATTTTTTGACAGATGCTTAGAGTCATTTGACAGCCACCATAATCAAGAACCATTCCATTACCCCAATGAAATTATCTTGGTCTCTTCCTTTGCAGTCAAAACCCGTCTTTAATCTTGATCCCTGGCAACTAATTATCTTTTACTGTTCTATAGTTTTACCATTTCCAAACGTCCTATAATTAGAATCACACAGTATGTATGAGTCTGAATTCTTTTGTTTAGTATGATGCGCTTGAGATTCTTCTGTTATTGCATGTACCAGTAGTTCATTTCTTTTATTGATGAACAGATTTTATGATGTGGATATACTATAGTTTATTCTTAACAGCTGAAGAACATGGGGACTGTTTCCAGTTTTTTTTATTATTGATAAAACTTCTATACACATTTCTGTACAGGCTGTTTTGTGTAAACACGTTTTTAATTTTTCTGGATATTCATCCAGGAGACTGCTGATTCACATGGTAGCTTTATAAGAAACCAGCAAGCTGTTTTCCAGAGTGGTTATATTGTTTTGCGTTTCTTTCCACAAGGAATGTTACCAGATTTTCAATTGCTCTACGTAAGTTCTAAGCACTTGGTATTATCAGCTGTTTGTTTTTTTTTTTTTTTTTTTATAGTTACTCTAATGAAGATATAATGCAATGGGTTTTAATTTGCAAATTTGCAATGTCTAAATCTTTAGTGGTGTTGGCTATGCCCATTTTAAGATTGAGTAGTTTTCTTACTATTCACTTTTGAGTTCTGGGTTGTCTTTTGGCAAGTGATATACAAATATTTTCTCTCAGTTGGTGGCTCTTTTTACTCAACAGTGTCTTTCACAGAGAAAAAAATTTAATGTAGTCAAATTATTCATTTTTTAATGAATTTTCCTTTAAAGTATCTAAGAACTCTTTGCCTGACCCAAAGTCATAATTTTTTTCCTATATTTACTTCTGAAAGTTATATAATTTTATATTTTTATGACCCATTTTGAGTTAATTTTTGTATAAGGTATTGTGTATAGCCCAAGGTTTGTTTTCTTTTTCTTTCTTTCTTTCTTTCTTTGGCTTATGGATGTCTGACTTTTCCAGCACCATTTGTTGAAGACTATCCTTTCTCCATTATTGCTTTTGTACCTCCGTTAAAAGAATAATAATAACTTCATTTGTAAGAATCTATTTCTGGGCTCTGTTCTGTTTCATGGATCTGTGTGTCTGTCCTTTTGTCAGTTCCACACTGTTTTGATTATTGGAGCTTTAAAGTCTACACTCTGGCACTCTACAGCTTCCAGTATGGTGCTGAATGGGAGTTACCTTGTTATTGATTTTAAGGGGGAAAGCATTCAGGTTTTCACCATTAAGTATGGTGTGAGCTCTGGGTTTTTGTAGATACCCTTTACCAGATTACAGAAGTTCTGCTGTTTTTCTAAGATTTTCATCATGAATGGATGTTGATTAACAGATTAAAGTGATCATGTATCTTCTTTTTTTTAGTCTGTTTATAATGGAGACTTATATTGATTCTTCATAATTTAAACCAGCCTTGGATACCTGGGATGAACCATATTTGGTTGTGATTATGTAAAAGTATTACCATTTTTCTATGTTGCTGGATTAGATTAGCTAATATTTTATTGAGGATTTTTGCATCTATTTTCTGGAGTGATGGTTCTGATACCATTTCCAACTGTGGGCTTTTTTCCCTTATACCACCAAGCAATTCTCAGACACCATCTGGGTGTCCAGTGATTCAACTCAGTTCTGACAGTATCTACCCTGAGATGGCATCAGATTCCTGAGGTTAGGGGCTCAGTCCCACAAGTCTGGCCTCCACTTCAGATGCCATTCTTATATCCAGGTTGTCACCTGTGCTTCTGACCAACTGGTTATAAATCAGAGGTTTCTATGAGCCCCTTCTTGAGTTTGATTAATTTGCTAGAGCCACTTAGAAAACTCAGGAAACCAGTTTGCTTACTTAAATTGCCAGTTAATTACAGAGCATATTAAAGGATAAGAATCAACAGCTAGATGAAAAAATACAGGTGAGGTCCTGAACAAAGGAGCTTCTGTACCCATGGAGTATGGGGTTTAGCACAATGGCATATGGAAACATTCTGGTTCACCAACTTGAAAGCTCTTGAAACCTTTTCCTTTTGAGTTTTTTTATGGAGGCCTTATTACATAAGCATGGCTAATTAAATCATCGGCTGTCAGCCCTGGCCCTCTCTTCTCCCTAGAAGTTGGGGTGGAACTGAAAGTGTAAACCCTCAATTCATGGTTATTTACCCCAGTGACCAGCCCCCATCTTTAGGGGATTTCCAAAAGTTACCTCACTAACATAAATAATTGTTGAAAGAGCCTCAAGACACCCATTTCAACTTTATGGCTCTAGAACATTTTCAGGAACTGAGGACAAGAGACCAAATGCAACAAAAGATCCTCCCATTGCTCCTATTGCTCAGGAAATTCCAAGGGTTTTGGGAGCTCTGAGCCAGAAACAGAGATGAAGATGAAATATGTATATTTTATTATAAAACACAGTATGACAGCAGAAATACTGATCAGTAGATTCCTTATGTCTTTGGTAAAAGAATTGGCATAACTTTTTCCTTGCATGGTTGGTATAATTTAACCATGAATTCACCTAGGCCTGGAGCTTTTTTTGTAAGGTTTTTAACTATGAATTCATTATTTTTGATAAATGATATGGCCATTCAGGTTACATATTTTTCTTAGAAGTGTTTGGGCAGTTTGTCCCTTTTAAGGAATTTGTCCATTTCATCTGAGTCATCTGATTTGGGGGCATAGAACTGTTTACTGTATTTTTTTTATTGTTTTGTTTGAAAGATTTTATTTCTAAGTAATCTCTACACTCAACATGGGGTCGAACTTACAACCCCAAGATCAAGAGATGTATGCCCCACCAACTAAGCCAGTGAGGCACCCCCTTTTTTCAGTCTTCTTAATGATGGTAGGGTCTGTAGTGATATTCTCTTTTTTTCTTTCTTTTTCTTTTGAAGCTTATTTATTTTGAGAGGGAGTGAGCGAATACCAAGGAGGCTCTGCACTGTCAGCACAGAGGCTGATACAGGGCTTAAATCCATGCATGAACCATGAGATCATGACCTGAGTCAATATCCAGAGTCAGATTCTTAGCCAGCTGAGCCACTCAGGCGCCCCATCCTCTTTTTTTTTTTATTCTTGATGGTTTATATTTATCCAGATATTTTACCATATCTGCTTCCTTTCATTCATAAAGTTCTAGGATTCATTCTAGTAGCCTTTCTCTTTTACCTAAGAACTTCCTTTAGGGGTGCCTGGGTGGCTTGGTCTGTTGCGTGTCCAACTTCTGGCTCAGGTCATGATCTCAAGGTTCATGAGTTCCTTCTTGTGAGTTTGAGCCCTGCACCTGCTGACAGTAGAAAGTCCACTTCCGGTCTTCTGTCCCCCTCTATCTCTGCCCCTCTCTTGCTTGTTCGTTCTGTGTCTCAAACAAACAAACAAACAAATAAATAAATAAATAAATAGCTAGCTTCCTTCTATCTCTGCCCCTCTCTTGCTTGTTCGTTCTGTGTCTCAAATAAATAAATAAATAAATAAATAAATAAATAAATAAATAACTTCCTTTAGCATTTCTTTTATAGCAGGTCTGTATACAGCAAACTCTGAGTCTCTTACATCTTCACCCGGGTGTGTTATTTGCCCTCGTTCCTGAAAGAACATGTTTGCTGTATATAAAATTCTAAAGTTTACAGGTTCTCTTTTTCAACATTTAAAAATTTTGATAGACTGCCTTTGGCACTGATTTCTGAAGAGCAATCCACAGCCATTCAAATTGTTCCCTTCTACAAAATGCATCATTTTTCTCTGTCAGTTCTCAAGTCTTTGATTTTGATTTTTGATGTGTGTAGGCCTTGGTTTTTGTTTGCTTTTATCCTGTTTTATGTTTGCTGAGCTTTTTGAATCTAAATTTTTGTCTTTCACTAAACTTGGGACAGTTTTAGCAATTATTTCTTCAAATCTTTTTTTCTGTAAGAATCTCTTCTCCTGAGACTTAAGGGACATGAATTTTAAGCCTTTTGAAATTGTTCCACAAGTCCCTGAGGCTCTGTTCATATGTTCTCAACCCTTTTTACTCAGTATCTCAGATTCTCAGGAGTCCTCTTCCAGTTTACTGACTTCACTCTGCCATCCCCATTCTCCTATTGGGCCCATACAGTGGATTCTTTTTTTTTAGTTTCAGACATTATATTTTTCAATTTCAGTTCTAAGGTTTCCACTTGGTTCTTTAACAATTTCTATTTCTCTCCTATAATCTGTCTACTCCTTTAGCGTTTGCCTTTACCTCACGGAGCATGTTTATATTGTTGCTTTAAAGGCATTGACAAAAAAAATTTTTTTTAATTAAAAAAAAAAAAAAAAAAAAAGGGCACCTGGGTGGCTTGGTCGGTTAAGCGTCGGACTTTGGCTCAGGTCATGATCTCGCGGTCCGTGAGTTCGAGCCCCGCGTCGGGCTCTGTGCTGACAGCTCAGAGCCTGGAGCCTGTTTCAGATTCTGTGTCTCCCTCTCTATCTGCTCCTCCCCTGTTCATGCTCTGTCTGTCTCTGTCTCAAAAATAAATAAACGTTAAAAAATAAAAATAAAAAATAAAGGCGTTGACAGTTCCAATATCTGGATCCTGTTAGGATTGAGATCTGTTGACTATTTTTTCATTTCAGAATTAATCCCATTTCCTGGGTCTTTATATGTAATTTTTTATTATGTCTTGGATATTTTCAATATAACATTGTGAGACTCTGGGTCCTGTTAAAAATGCCTGGAAAATGTTGGCTTTTGTTATTATTTATTTTAATTTTGTCAGACAGTCTACCCAGTTAGATTCAGATTGCATGTACCATGTCATTTCGTGTGGGTGGTGGTTCCAGCATTTGTTGAGTTTTTGGGGCCTTTGCTGTGCTGTAGAGGCTTATCCACGGGATGTCCTGCTCAGGTACTTGAATTTGGTTTCTCAACATCTTTGTCATGTTTCTTTAGTTCTGTTTCATGAATATGCAGGTAAGCCAGATAGGTATGCCATGAATATGTAGGGAAGCCAGAATTAGTGCTTTTTCTTTAGTTCTCTGCTCTCCAAGACTCCTTCACATTCTCCAGATAACGTTTCCTTTTCTCATTTCCTCTGGTGGCCAAAAAGAAGTTTCTTCAGTGTTTCTGCCTCCTGACCTGTGAGTTTTGAGTGACTAAGAGAGAGAGGGGGGAAAAAATGGGGTGAGGGAACTCCCTCCACACTCTCTTGACATCATCATATCCTTTTCTTAGTTCTGCTAGTTCAGGAGGTGGGATTTCTCTTGAGGTTTCAGTTGCTGCTGTAGCTGCTGCATGCAAATCTGTGACTGGTGCTGACCCTGGGCAGAGCTGGTAGAGTGGGAAAAACAAACCAGACACACACACACACACACACACACACACACACACACACACCTCGTCCCAATTTCTCAGTCTTCTGGCTGGAGTGCTTTCTCTGAGTTCATTGTCTGTTTTTTGCTGTGAGTTCCATGAATCCGCCCAGGACACAAAGGAGAAAGAAAAAACTGAATCTCACCTCCTTTATGGGTCATTCAAGTTTGACTTCCTTCAAGGCCCATCTTTTACTTTCCAGAATCTTCATGTAGTTGCTTTCCACATTTTATTCTGATTTTTTAGTTAAGCCATACTGTTTCATCTTGGGTGGTTCTGGAAGTCCATTTATTTAATGTAGTAAAATTGATTATTTTTATCTTTATGGTTTATACTTTGTGTCTTCTATGTTTTTTTTTAATAAACTTTCCTAACCATAGGTTGTAGAACTACACTTATGTATTTTGATCTGTGTGCTTTGGTTTTAACATTTAAGGATTGATTTTATGTCAACTATAAGATAAGGATCTAATGTCAGTAGTTGTACTGCCTATTATCAAGGATCTCCTTTTGATCTGGAATGCTATACGGCACACTTCATTTTACTGCATTTTTTACAAATTAAAGATCCAAGACTTCAGGGAAGAAGTATCTACAAATGTGGTGGAAACAGCAAGAGAACTAGAATTAGAAGTGGAACCTAGAGGTGGGACTGAATCTCTGCAACTCATGATAGAACTTTAACAGATGAGTTGCTTCTTATGATGAGCAAGAAAGTGGTTTCTTGAGATGGAATCTCTTCCTGGTGAAGATACAGTGAAGATTCTTGAAACGGCAACAGAGGATTCACAATATTACATGACTTAGTTGATAAAGTAGTGGCAGGGTTTGAGAGGATTGACTCCATTTTAAAAGAAGTTCTGCTGTGGGTAAAATGCTACCAAACAGTATTGCATGCTGCAGAGAAATCATTTGTGTGAGAAGAGTCAATTGATGCAGCAAACTTCATTGTTGCCTTATTTTAAGACATCACGGTCACCCCAGCCTTCAGCAGCCATCAACATTGAGGCAGGATCCTCCACCAGCAAAAAGATAATGACTTGCTGAAAGCTCAGATGCTGGTTAGCATTTTTTTTAGCAATAAGGTATTTTTGAATTAAGGAATGTACTTTTTTTAGACAATGTTATTGCATGCTTAACAGACTACTGTGCAAGCCAACTTTTATATGCCAGTTTTGGAAACCAAAAAATGCATTTGACTCACTTTATTGTAGTATTCACTTGATTGTGGTCTGGAACCAAACATGCAGTACCTCCAAGATATGTCCATAGTTGCTTTCTGAGGATGTCATTGCATTTCTTTTGGAGTCTTCAGGAGTTCCAGTAGACTGCATCCCCTTTTCCCTCCACACTGAGAATGTGGAGATTCAAAATAACTCCTTTATTACAACAAAGGCTAGTGAGAGAGTCATATTAGACTTGCTAGTTCCTTACCCACCAGTTGTACTTCTCGCCTAAATCGAGCCTGGACCATCCCAGCCCAAGGAAAGTTTGCATCTGCAGAGGAAACCCACTAAGGTCACTGCTTCCTACTTGGTGGTCCAGGGAAAGAGAGACCAGACTCCCCACCATCAAAGTAACTCCACCTCCCTGGGGAAGGTGTGGGAGTGGGATAAGAGATATAAGAGATGAGCGTTTAGTAGATTTGTTGTCATGCAGTCCGGGTGAGAGAAGAGTTATATGTGCCCCCCTCCCACCTATTTCAATTTGTTAGGTTCATACTGTTAGAAATATTTTCTGAAAATTAGTTGAACTAAACTTATTTCAGTATTTTGCTACACTCAGAAAAGAATGTCATTATCATAGGACTTAAAACTTTTGGCTTAAAAAGTTAAAGCATTTACTGTGGTCTTGTGTAGTACCATGTTTCTTTGGATTACAGAAAAGGTTAAATACTTCAGACTTCTTTATTGTTTTTCTTATATTTAGCTCTACCAGTTCATAGTTTTATAAGCCTAGCCATGTATTCATTACTTGCTATGAGCAAGAATTACACTAGATATAATTAGCACATGATTCTCTCATTGGAAGACCTTACAGTATAATAGGGAAGGCAAATAATTACTGTATTGATGAAACTTGCTCACTACCACAGAACCATGGACAGAATGCTTTGGTTATGTAAACAATGGAATTAATGAGAATAAATGATATATTTAAGGAAACCTATTGCTTATATGTAATACATTTATAAAGGTTTTATGAGGTTTTGAAATGGTGATCCTATTTAGTTACCAATTTTCCACCATTCTCTTGGAAGTAGCAAACTGGTCATTTCAAGTAAGCTAAAGTTATTTGGTCGAAATTTAACCCTTTGAGCTATATTTTTTTGTTTGCTTAGTTTTGTGCCATCAAGATATTTTAGAGAGAAGAGATCTATGACATTACGTTTTTGTTATATGAAGTCTTTTTTTTTTTTTTTAAGTTTATTTATTTATTTTAAGAGCGAGAGAGAGCTGGGAGGGGCAGAGAGAGAGGAAGAGAGAATCCCAAGCAGGCTCTGTGCTGTCAGTGCATAGCCCAACACAGGGCTCAAACCCATGAACTGTGAGATTGTGATCTGAGCCGAAACCAAGAGTCAGATGCTTAACTGATTTAGCCACCCAGGTGCCCCAAGTCTTTTGAACTGTGCTTGTGCCTGCATGAAGGGCATCCCAGAGAGTGGGAAGAACACAAATGTTAGAGTCAGTCCAGCCTAGGTCAGATCTTCACCCTGAGTAACTTTGGACAAATTCCTTAATCTATCTGAGTCTTCATTTTCTCCTTGCCTGTAAAGAATAATAGTTCCTTCATTCAGTTATTTTAAAAAATTTTTTTTCAACGTTTATTTATTTTTGGGACAGAGAGAGACAGAGCATGAACGGGGGAGGGTCAGAGAGAGGGAGACACAGAATCGGAAACAGGCTCCAGGCTCTGAGCCATCAGCTCAGAGCCTGACGCGGGGCTCGAACTCACGGACCGTGAGATCGTGACCTGGCTGAAGTCGGACGCTTAACCGACTGTGCCACCCAGGCGCCCCTCATTCAGTTATTTTAGAGATAAGCACAATGTCCTTCTAAACCCGCAACCTGAACATTAATGCGCACAGTCCTTCTAAGCCTACAATCTAAAGGAAATCTTTAAACAAGAGTGGACCAAGCATATTTTAAGAACTTAGTGCCAGGTGGCAAGCTGCCTATAAAATTTCAAGAAGAAGAGTGCTAATCAAATTAGAATACTAATAGTGCTTATTTTGGTACTACAGTTTACATCTTCCTGACAGAAACCTTAGAAATTGTCATTTATGGGGTGAAATTTTAAAGCCACTTAAATATGCAGTATAGAATAAGGGTAAATAAATGACAGCACATCATGGGAATGTTTATGGTTATGAAGAGTATAGGTAATATAAAAATGGTTTTGATGTGTTACATGAAAAACCAGGTTGTATATACCTTACTACTAAACTTGGGCTTTAAAAACGTGAAGAAAAACTTTTAAAAAACTACATTTGTTATGAGGGATTCTTTTATTTTCCCAATCTGTCAGTACCACAAGATTGCTTTCATAATAAGGAAACTAAGACAACCGGTGAGCCTCATGGAACAAAAAGTTTCTTCTCTTTATAGATCAAACACAAACTTAAGATTCCTTAAATGCTTAGTTCCATTAAGGCAAAGAAAGAGGCCAAAGAGTGTCTTAGTCTTTTAACTGCTTAGGCCCCAGCCTTTTGTCTGTTGTTAGATTTATCTGTTTATCTGTCAGCTACTATAATCTAGTCTACCATGTTGATTGGATAGCAGAACTAGAAAATTCAAATTTATATTTTCAAAAGCAGTGTTTTTCTCTGTTTTAATGTTACAGATTTATTTGAGGTTCCTAGATTATCAAATGGAGCACTCAAATGAATGCAAGAGAAATTTCGTTGCAGTTTATGATGGAAGCAGTTCTATTGAAAACCTGAAGGCCAAGTTTTGCAGCACTGTGGCCAATGATGTCATGCTGAAAACAGGAGTTGGAGTGATCCGAATGTGGGCAGATGAAGGTAGTCGGCTAAGCAGGTTCAGAATGCTCTTTACTTCCTTTGTGGAGCGTAAGTAAATCCTATAGCATTGAGATCTTTTACATAATTTTCATTTATTCGGAATTCAGTTCTATTTTCTTTTGGCAAAGACTAGTAACAGGATGTAGAAATAACTAAGTCTTAGCCCCTATTCTCAAGGAATTAACTGTCCTGGGTGAAAAACCATGTTAATACATTAAATTGGAGCACTACCTTAGTATAAAGGTATAAATGTGATAGGGAATGCAGAACGTGGAGACTTCTTTCAAGATTTAAAAAATTATCAGTAGTAATTCAGCATGGTGAATAATTATGAATCTACCAAACCATGCTCATCAAAGATCTAGATAGGCTGTTTTTTTTCTAACTTTTTATTTTTAAATAATTTTAAGCATATAGAACGTTATGAAAATAGTAGAGTTTTCATATGCCTTTCACTCAGGTTCCCCTAATAATGTAGTAAAACTGAAAAATAACACTGACTCAGTATTATTGACCAGTATATAGACCTTATCTACATGTCACTAGTTTTCCCATTAATGTCCACATTGCATTTACTTTCATCTGTCCTTTAGTGTCCTCCATCTGTGACAGTTCCTCAGTCTTTAATGACCTTAATACTTTTGAAGGGCATTGGCCATTTATTTAGTCGATTGTCAGTGTAGGTTTGTCTGATGTTTTCTCATGGATTCATTTGAAGTTACGTATTTCTGTCAGTACCCCAGAAATCACATTATATCTTTCTCAGTGTATAACACCAGTGAGGCAGGGGTACATAATGTGGATTTGTCTGACATTAACTTCAGTCACTTGCTTAACGTGCTGTCAGGTTCCTCCACTATAAAGTTACTAATTTTTTCATCTTAATTAATAATTCTCTTTGAGACTATGTAATATCCTTTTGCTCACTGTTGTTAGTTTCTCATGTAATAGGTATTCCTGTAGTGTTTACCTAATGGGAGTTTTCTGTTTCCATTATTCCTTCTACCCTTATTAATTGTAATTAAACTGTGAGAAAGAGCTGTTTTTCCCCCTCATTTATCTATTCAGTTATTTATATCAGTATGAGTTTATGGATTTTTATTTTATGCCATTATTATATATATAATTATATATGATATATAATTATTATAGTACTGACATTATTTTGTTGCTCAGAATCCCAGCTTTGGCCACTGGGAGCTCCTTCAAGTTGTCTCCTTTATCCTTTTGATGTGCCTTTAAAAAAAAAAATCACTTTCTTACTTTCTGTTACCACAAGATGGCCCAGGCTCAACTGTGTTTTCCCTGGTCCAGCCCTAGAACCAACCATATTTCCAAGAAGCTCTTTCCTTCTCTTAAAGAAAACATTCAGAAAACACTTTTGTTTTTTTGTTTTTTAATAGAAATCATAATGAATCTGTGGATTGCTTTTGAGTAGTATTGTCATCCTAATATTAAGTCTTCAGTCCATGAACCCAGGATGTCTTCCCATTTATTTGTTGTCTTTAATTTCTTTCAACAGTGCTTTGTACTCTTTAGTATACAGGTCTTGAATCTCCTTGGTTACATTTATTCCTAAGAATTTTTTTGTTTAATGCTGTTACAAAGGAATTATTTTCTTTTCCAGTTTTTCATTGTTAGTGTGTAGAAATGCTCCTTACTTTTGTCTTTTGTATGCTGTTTTTTGTATCCTACAACTTTACTGGATTAGCTCTGTGTGTGTCTGTGTGTGTGTAATCTTATTAGGGTTTTCTACATATAAGATCATGTTATCTGCAAACAGATAATTTTACATTTTCCTGTCCCATTTGGATGCTTTTTATTGCCTTTTCTTGCCTAATTGCTCTCTCTAGAACGTCTAGTACTATGTTGAATAGAAGTGAAAGGAGACATCCTTGTCTTGTTTCTGATCTTAAGAGAAAAGCTTTCAACCTTTCACCATTGAGTATGGTGTTAGCTGTGGGGTTTTCATATATGGCCTTTATCACATTGAGGAAATTTTCTTCTGGCCCTAGTTTATTAAGTGTTTTCATCATGAAATTTTGTCAAATGCTTTTTCTGATTCAGTTGAGATGATCATGTCATTTTTTCCCTCTTCATTCTGTTAATGTGGGGTGTTACATTGATTTTTGTATGTGGAACTGTTTTTGTGTTCCAGGAATAAGTCCCACTTGGTCATGGTGTATAATCCTTTTAATATGTTGTTGAATTCAGTGCTAGTATTTTGTTGAGAATTTTTGCATCAATATGCATAAAGAGGTATTGGTCTGTAGTTTAATTTCTTGTAGTATCTTTGTCTGGCTGTGGTATCAGGGTTATGCTGATCCATAGAATAAGTAAGAAGTGATCCTTTCTCTTCAGCTTTTTGAAAGAGTTTGAGAATTGACATTCTGTAAACATTTGGTAGAATTCATCAGTGAGGCCATCCAGTGCAGGGCTTTTCTTTGTTGGGAAATAGTTTGATTACCGATTCAATATTCTTGCTAGTTAGAGATCTGTTCAGATTTCCTGTTTGGTTTTTATTCAATTTTGGTAGAATGTATGTTTCTAGGAATTTGTCTATTTCGTCTAGATTAGTAGTTTATTGGTGTAGAATTGTTGTTAGTATTCTCTTCTAATCCTTTTTATATCTATAAGATCTGTAATAATGTCTCCACTTGCATTTCTGATTTTAGTAATTTGAGTCATTTTATCTCTGTTTCTTTTTTTCCTTAATCATTGCAACTAAAGTTTGCCAATTTTGTTGATCTCGTCAAAGAACCATTTTTTGGTTTTTTCTTTAGTTTTTCTATTCTCTCTCTTTATAATTTCAGTACTACTGACAAAGGCATAGAACTTTGAGTTTAGTTTGCTCTTCCTTTTCTGGCTCTTTAAGGTTAATGGTTCCAGATCTTTCTCCTTTTTTAATGTAGGCATTTATAGCTATAAATTTCTTTCTTAGCACTGTTTCATTGCTTCTCATAAGTTTTGGTATGTTGTGTTTTCATTTTCTTTGGTCTCAGGTATTATCTAATTTTCCCTTGTGATTTCTTCTTTGACCAGTTGGTGAAGAGGGTGTAGTTTAATTCCCACATATTTACAAACTTTCTAGTTTTTATTTTGTGACTGATACCTAGTTTTACTTCATTGTGATTGGAAAAGAAACTTTGTATGATATCAGTCTTTTAAGATTTTTGTGTGTATATGGCTGGCCTAACATATGGTCCATCCTGGACAAAATTCCTTATACATGAGAAAAATGTATATTTTGCTGTTGCTAGGTGGAATTTTCTTTACATATCTATTAGGTCCTCCAGTTGACTTATAGTGTTATTCTTTCATTTGGTTATTTATCTTCTGTTTGGTTGTTGTATCCATTATTAAAAGTGGGATATTGAAGTTTCCAGCCATTATTGTAGAATATCTAATTCTCCCTTAAAATTCTGATAGTGTTTCCTTCTTATAATTTAGGGCTCTGATATTTTATTTATTTATATATTTTTATAATTGTATTTTCTTGATGAATCCCTTTTACCAATCTGCATTGTCCCTTTTTATCATTTGCAACAGTCAGTACCCTGACATTAAAGTCTATTTTTGTCTGATATTTGTATAGCCACCCCAGCTCTCTTTGGTTAACTGTTTGCATGGAATATCTTTCTCCATTTTTTTTTTTTTTTTATTTTCAACCAATTTGTATCTTTAAATCTAAAGTGAGTCTTTTGTAGGACAGTATATAGTTGGATCTAGGGGGGGTTTTGTTATCTATTCTGCCAATCTCTGCTGTTTGAATAGAGGGTTTAACTCATTTACATTAACAGTAATTACTAAGGTGGAAGAACTTCTACACTTTTGCTGTTTGTTTTTTAAATGTCTTAAAGCTTTTTCTCCCTCATTTTCTTCATTACAACCTCCTTTTGTGGTTAATTGATTTTTTGTGGCAACACAGTTGAATTTCCTTTTGTGTATTTTCAGAAATTTTCTTTGTAGTTATAATGGGGTTTTCTCTTTATCTTAGTTAAGTCTTTAAAAGTCATCTTTACTAATTTGTGAGCGTGTGAGAATTTTTTCATCTTAAAGGATGTTGTAGCTCACTGTAGATACTAATCCAGCTTAAAAGTGGAAGAACTCTGAGGACAGATTTTAGGATTCTTCCCTTAAATTCCTGATAATTCACATGAACAAATCCCAAGGAAAAATTGGTTCTATTGCCTTTCTATCTCCTGTAAAAGTCCAAGTGACTTGTCAGTACTTTTGATAATTATTTTGATTTTGCTTATTGTAAGTGTAAATCATATTACATTACCTTTGATTTAAAAAAGAGGGGCGCCTGGGTGGCGCAGTCGGTTAAGCGTCCGACTTCAGCCAGGTCACGATCTCGCGGTCCGTGAGTTCGAGCCCCGCGTCAGGCTCTGGGCTGATGGCTCAGAGCCTGGAGCCTGTTTCCGATTCTGTGTCTCCCTCTCTCTCTGCCCCTACCCCATTCATGCTCTGTCTCTCTCTGTCCCAAAAATAAATAAACATTGAAAAAAAAAATTAACAAAAAATAAATAAATAAATAAAAATAAAAAAGAAAACTGTCTTCAAGGGGTGCCTAGGTGGCTCAGTTGGTTAAGCATCTGGCTTTACCTCAGGTCATGATCTAATGGCTTGTGAGTTCAAATCCCACATCAGGTTCTGTGCTGACAGCTCAGAGCCTGGAGCCTGCTTCAGATTCTGTGTCTCCTTCTTTCTCCCTCTGCCCCTCCCTGCTCACTCTCACTCTCTCTCTCTCTCTCTCAAAAGTAAACATTAAAAAAGTTTTTTTAACTGATTTCAAAAATACCTTCATGTTTTTGGCTTGGTTTTAAGTGGCCTTTAACTTTAATCTACATTTGGAGAGGGCTGATTAGCCTCTCTGACTAATCCCTTTCCTCACAGTCACCTCTGTATGAAGAAAATCACCATTTAAAGATTTATCCAGACTGCCCCAAGATAGTTTAGTGTGTATGTTCACATCATATATATTTTTAAAATAACTGGTTTATATTGTCCTCGTAAGAGAAGGAAATATTTTCGCCTTTATATCCTAAGTGAATAGAGTAAAATGGTAAACTATATGATTTTTGCAAGTCAAAATTTGTAAATATAAAGGTGTAAGAGTAAGATACTATCAGATATTTTCCTTCAGAAATTTAGGAATTAGTACTTTTTCCCTTTACTTATAATTTCAAAATATTATTGTTCCATGGATTCTATATTAATATCATGATTGTATGTGACCTACACAAGCTTTATTATAGCTGAACTCTTCTGTCTGTAATTTTACAAGACTTGATGAATTGCCGGATGGGCAGTTGGGTTATGAAGCCAATTTAGCCAACCAGCCTTCCTACCTGCCTTCCATTCATTTATTTAACATTTATCATACAAGATGCTATTTGCTATGAAGATACAGAAATGGATGAAACATTCCCTGCTCTAAAGGATCTTATTATAGTCACTTAGGTGAGGTGACATAGATGCAAATGAGGCAGTTACAGGATTGACTATGACAATGACTGTTTGAGACAGAAAACAAAGTGCTTCCTGATTAAATATCCAGGTTACTTCTAGCAGACAGCATTGATTATGGAGCAAGTAGTCCTTGAAGGTAGGACCTTGGAGTTTATCCTTGAGATTTTAGAAGGTAGAAATGTTGGATAATTGAGGTTGCTATTCCAAACAGAGGCCACAGAATGAACAAAAGCATGGAGCCAATTTGGACCACAAGAAGTAGTAGAAGAAAGAAGAGAGAAAAATGAGTCAAAAGGTAGATTAGAGGGGCACCTGGGTGGCCCATTCGGTTAAGCATTTGACTCTTGATCTTGGCTCAGGTCATGATATCACAGTTCATGAGTTTGAGCCCCATACTGGGCTCTGCACTGTCAGTGTGGAGCCTGCTTGGGATTCTCTTTCCTTCTTTCTCTGCCCCTCCCCTGCTCATGCTCTCTCTTTCAAAATTAATAAATAAACTTAAAAAAAATTTTTTTACAAAGGCTAAAATTAGAGCTCATGGAGCACCTGTATAGCTCAGTCAGTTGAGCATCAACTTGATTTCTGTCCCTACCTTACTTGTGCTCTTGCTTTTTCTCACTCTATCTCAAAACAAAGAAATAAACTTAAAGAAAATTAAAAACTGAAAAAAAAAAAAAAGATTAGGGTTGCCTGGGTGGGCTCAGTTGGTTGAGCGTCCGACTCTTGCTCTCAGCTCAGGTCTTGATCTCCAGGCCATGAGTTCAATCCTTGCTTTAGGCTCCGCACTGGGCATGGAGCCTAGCTAGAGTTAGAAAGCCTTTAAATTAAAGGGTAAAAGTAGGGGCACCTGAGTAGCCCAGGCAGTTGAGCACCTGACTGTTGGTTTTGGCTCAGGTCATGATCTCATGGTTTGTGGCATCAAGCCCCACATCGCGCTCAGTGCTGACAGTGTGGAGCCTGCTTAGGATTCTCTCCTTCCCTCTCTCTGCCCCTCCTCTACTCATGCTCTTTATTTCAAAATGAAAAAAATGAACTTAAAAAAATTTTTTTTTAGGAAGACAAAAACTAGAGTTCATGATGTAGCTCAGTCTGTTGAGCGTCCGCCTCTTAATTTCTGCTGAGGTCAAGATCCCAGGGTCGTGGGATTGAGCTTTGTGTTGGGCTCCACACTGAGCATAGAGTCTGCTAAGATTTCATTCATTCTCTCTCTCCCCCTTCCTCCCTCCCTTTGCCTGTCTCCCCAGCTTGTGTGTGCGTGAATACACACTCTCTAGAATAAAATAAAATAAAATTAGAATTCATGTTATAAGCTTTGGGGAGTTTTGAAGGGTCTTGTACTATAAGATGATGTAATCAGAGCTGTGCTTTAATTGGGGCGTGGAGGTCATAGGAGGCTAACTTCCATAGTCAGAGGGGGAGACCAGGAAGGTCTGAACCAGAGCAGTGACAGAAGAAAGAAGAGTTGTGGAGGTAGAATACACAAGATTTGGGGACTGATCAAAATGAGTCAAAGATACCTACAGTTAGGGTCTGATTGACTTAGAAAGTGAAAATTGGACAGATGAAGGGAAAAAGCTTTGAGTTATTTTGGATTTAGTGAGTTTCTCAAGTAGTGGGAAATGTTGAGCTCAGCAGTAATACTTGCATGGAGTATACTGCTGCTGCTGCTTGTTGCCCTATTGATGGATATCAACTGTGTCCAGAAAATTTTTATCAACTTTTCAAACTTGAAAAAAACAGCTATGTAAAGGCTGCTTCACTATTTCAAATGACTACAAAGCAGTGCTTGATACAAAGATACAGTTAAAGTTAGCAAGAAAGCGTTTCAGCCGTTTTCCTTTCTCCTCGTCTTATTTATTCCCAACATCTTGTACCTGTGTTTTCCAACAGTACCCATCAGCCACATGTAGCTATTGAACACTCATAATGTGGCCCATCTAAATTGAAATGTGCTATAATTATGAAGATTTATTCTGAATTTCAAAGACTTGATAAGAAATAATGTAAAATATCTCCTCATATTTTATATACGTGTTAAATGAGGATATTTTGGATATTGTTTCAGGGCTCCCTAACACCACCCACATGGTAGGTGATTTGCTAGAAGGACTCACAGGACTCAGCATACATTTGAATACTCACAGCTAAAATTTATTACAGTGAAAGGATATAGGATCAACAAAGGAAAAATACTGTCTGAGTCTGGAGAAATCCTTTCACAGACTTCCTTATCCTCTCTCCCTCCCATGAAGGGCACACTAAGCATGTGCATTTCTTAAGCAACAAAGAATGCAGTAACATGTACGTTTCTGCCCAGAGAACCCACTTAGAGCTCAGCACCCAAGTTTTTGTTGGGGGCTAGGCACATAGGCACCATCTATCTGCCTTGCCTGTACCAAAATTGTAGACTCACGAAAGGAAAGAAGGTATATGGCATAAATGATGTTGTTCACACCAACTCTAGGCACCATGAACCTTACCAGTCAGAGAATGGAGGAAAGTCAGGTTCTCAGTTGCCAAAACTAAGGGCCAAACTTGCACACAGACCCTTCTAAAGGTAGCAGCCTCAGTCCTTCTATATTTCTCTTTTCTGCAAAGATATATAGGGTTAAATAAGGTACTAGTGAAATTAATTCCACTTGTTTCTTTCTAAATATCTTTTTTATTGTGGCTACTTGTTCATATTTTGCCTTACATTATATTTTGGGTAACACTGGTCTAAATCTTAAATGCAAAATTATTCTCTGATGTGTTTTAGTTAAGGTATTTCTGTATCTGCACTAGTGATGTCTCCATCAGTACAAATCTGATAAGTAAACAGGTGAAAAGCCTCCCTCAAGTGATGTCTTTACAATAATTAAATATAAAACTAAGTTAAAGGTTGCAATAGACTTAGCTCCATATCCTAAATTTAGCTTTATTATCCATGAAGAACAAGAAAACCACCCCTCCAAAAAACGAATGTCATATGTATGTGATCAAAGTAAAGGATTTTATAAGTTTTCTAAAACAAAAGTCCTGGTTTGGAAATCTCCTTTTTTTATTTAATGTTTATTTATTTTGAGAGAGGGAGGGAGGAAGGGAGTGGGGGAGGGGTAGAGAGAAAGGACAGGGAGAGAATCCTAAGCAAGCTCCATGTTGTCAGCTTGGAGCCTGACATGGAGCTTGAACCCATGAACCGTGAGGTGATGACCTGAGCCGAAATCAAGAGTCAAATGCTTAACCAACTGAGCCACCCAGGTGCCCAGGAAATCTCCTTTTAATCACATTAGAGAGCTCCAAACCATACATTTTTATATGCTCATCATTAATTCAAATTGTTAAACTTTTTTGTTTTTCTCTAAACTGTTAATAATTTGTAACTGTTATGAATCCATCCATGAAAACAATCAATATTTCAGAAAAGGTTTACATAAATGGACTAAATCTGCATGAGATATTCACTTCATACCTACCCATTGTGGATTACAGATATGACTAAATAATATAACTTGGCTAAAGTGAAAGATACAGAATGACAGTCAGTCAATATGTTTGACCTCTTCCCAAGCACTGAATACTAATATACACCTCACTCTTTCAGACAGGATATGGTTTTAGGAAGATAATTTCTAGGACTACAACCATGAAAGCAACAGAAGTTATTTTTGTCAAAATAAATCCATAATGTGATTTTCAGTGACATACTGCCTATAGGTCCCTGCGGGCCTAGTTGAAGGACAGACCATCTTTCAGCATCATTGCCACATCTCATGGGAAGGGAAGGGGGGCTGAAACCATAACCCTTCTTCTTTCTCATGCCATGATCCAGTAGTGAGTGAAAGGGAAAAGAGAAAGTCCTCAGGCTAGAAGTAGAAAATAGTTCATAACTGGCACTATTTTTGCTATTCTCTTTGCCCTTTACTTATAAATTGCTATAATTCAGCCATTTTTTATAGTTTTTAATTGAAGCATGTCATTAGCATCCCAGGTCAATAACTGATACTTTGATTCTCATCATAAACAGCTATGCTTACCCACTGAAAATCCATAGAGCTTAATACATCTGTAATTATGAATATAATGTATTTCTACAAAACAAAACCTGATATCACTGCTGCTTTCTAATTGCTTTAAATCATGTGGGGAGCAATTGTAAAGAATTCTATAAAATAAAAACCTCATGAGGGTGTTTTCTACTTACTGTTTAGTCAGTGAGAAACTCTGAGCAGAAAACCTGTCTTTTTTTTTTTTTTTTTGCCACTTTTGAACCATAAAGAGAATCCAAATGTGGTCACACAATGTTCTATGGATAAACTTAAAGAGCTAATGATAGTTTGACTCAAAATCAGCATGCCTAGAAGCCACAGTACTTACAACCTCACTCAGCTTGTCTTGAAAATAGCTTCTGTTCCCTGTATTCTCATTTGTGAACTGGATAAGATAGGTAAAATTAGAGGTCAGCAGGTAATATGATATAGTATGTATTAGGATTGTGGTATGATACATAAACAAAAAGCCAGAAAACTCCAGTTTTTAGAAGTGAGAAATTAAAAAATACTGTGTGTTCTCTAGGCCATTTGTTATGTTAAACTGCACACATGGGTGTAATATAATTTTATAATATACATGACACAACTGAAGTGGGTTACCAGCTAAGTTTGTACTTAAATAAAATACCACCATACTGGGTTTTTTTCAATTTATTCATTTTAAGAGAGAGAGCACGCAAGCAGAGGAGGGGCAGAGGAGAGAATCCCAAGCAGGCTCTGCATTGTCAGTTCAGAGCCCAAAGTGGGGCTCAATCCCACAGACCATGAGATCATGACCTGAGCCAAACTCAAAGGCCCAACACTTACCTGACTGAGCCACCCAAGCACCCCATCATATGTTTTCTTTGGCTTTTCTGCCCTCAACCTAATGGCTTATTCATGTAACTCATATGTATTGCCCTTGTAAGTTTTGAAACCATCAAACATTTTTTTAAGAATCATGAAATATTACTTAATAGTTTAAATGATACATGTGATGGGTTCAGTCTCTGAGTAAATTACTTGTTATATACATGATACTTCTAAGAATAGAATTATCCACATGATTGAAACCACTAATTTCATAGTCTCATTGATTTTAGAACCAGAAGTCTGAGATAACAGTCTATCCCATTCATTTAAAAAGAGGAAACAGCGACCCAAGGAGTTAGTTAAAATCTCAAAGTAGACAGGTTAACTAATAACAGAAACAATTTTTCTTAATTACTAATCCATTTTTTTTTCCATTCTGTGCTTCATAGCATGATTTCCCAAGCTATTCACAGTTCTTAGCTATTTTAGATTCTTTAGTTATCAGAGCCACCTAAGGGTTATTATACTTAAACTGGAGTGGGTAAGTACCTAGCAAATAAGCAAGCCTAAAAGTTTAGTGCACTGAATAATTAACTGTATATAAACGTCATGCCTACATTCCGTTTAATTTATAATAGGGAGGGAGGAAAGATAAACAAATCCTAGTTCATAATGATTAACCATAGATAAGCCTGCTGAACTAGAACTTGGGTGAATATTACTTTTGGGGGATTCTTCCTTAAAAAGAGATTTTAGGGGTGCCTGAGTGACTCAGTTGGTAAGGCATCTGACTCTTGATTTTGACTCGGGTCATGATCTCACATTTGTGAGATCGAGCCCTGCGTTATGCTCTGCACTGACAGTGCAGGGCCTGCTTGGGATTCTTCCTCTATCTCTCTCTGTCTCTCTCTCTCTCTGTCTCTCTCTCTCTCTCTCTGCCCTCCCCTCTATCTCAATAAATAAATAAATAAACAGTCTTTTAAAAAAAGAGAACTTATATTTGCTCTCTAATAGCAAAGCAATTTTGGATGTTATTTTAATTGAAGAATAATTGACATTCAGTCAGTGGATGATATTCTATTCAGTGATTTGATATTTACATACATTATGAAATGATCACCACCATAAGTCTAGGTTCCATCTGTCACATACAAAATTGTTATAATATTATTGACTGTATTCCCTAAGCTGTACATTATATTCCCATGACTTACTTGTTTTATAATTTGAAGACTGTTCCTCTTAATCCCCTTCCCCTATTTCATCCTATCTCACCCCCGCACCCCTACTTCCTTCTGGCAACCATTAGTTCTCTATTTCTAGTCTTTCTGTTTTGTTTGTACATTTGTTTTTTTAGATTCCACATATAAATGAAATCATCAGTATTTGTTTTTCTTTTATTTCACTTAGCATAATACCCTTTAGGTCCATCCGTGTTGTTACACATGACAAGATTTCATTCCTTTTTATGGTTCAGTAATACTCCATTGTATGTATGTGTGTGTATACACATACACACACACATTTTTATTGATTCATCCATGGATGGGCACTTAGGTTGCTTATATATCTTAGCTATTATAAATAATGATGTAATGAACAGAAGGGTGCATACATCTTTTTGAATTAGTATTTTGATTTTCTTCAGATATATACCCAAAAGTGGAATTGCTGGATTATATGGTAATTCTATTTTTAACTTTTTGAGGGACATTTATACTGTTTGGAGAAACTTTATACTGGTGCAGGGGCTGCACCAGTATACATTCTCACCAACAGTGCATGAAGGTTCCCTTTTTTCCACATCTCCACTGACACTTATTTCTTGTCTTTTTCACGACAGCCATTCTGACAGGTGTGAAGTGATATCTCATTGTCGTTTTGATTTGCATTTCCCTGATGATTAGTGATGCAATGGATGTTGTCTATTGACCTACATTATAAGTCTAATAAATATTTGATAGATATCAGATGATGTTTTAGGGTTTCCTTGGGACCCAATAAATACCTGTTTCTATAGTCCATTTTCAGAGCCAAACTGAGAAATAGACAAAGGGGTCAGGCAGGTGGATACCAAACTGTCAGGTTTTTGTTTTCTATGTGTGTATTGGTTTTTTGTTTGTTTGTTTTTTATCAGACTGTCAGTTTTATTACTGATGATGCAATTGGACAATGTGGTTAGGTATTCCAAAGCTTCCTATGATTGTAACCTAAAGATAGGGCCTTCTCTTTAGAGGGAAAGAAATACTAACTTCATTGTTTTAATAAGTTTCATTGTATATTTATTTTTAAAAAGATACTTTTAGGGAAGAAATTCAGTTATTAATCTCATAAAATTTTAGATATTTCTTTTCATCTTGAAAAGAAACTTTTTTTTTAATATTAATATATTTTCAGAGAGAGAAAGCATGTGTGCTCACACGTGAGATGGGAGGGGCAGAAAAAGAGCAAGAGAATCCCAAGCAGGCTCCTCACTGTCAGCCCAGAGCCCACAAACTGTGAGATCATGACCTGAGCCAAAATCAAGAGTCAGGTGCTTAACCAACTGAGCCACTCAGGCACACCTTGAAAAGAAACTTTTAAAAAGAAAATATAGGGGCGCCTGGGTGGCGCAGTCGGTTAAGCGTCCGACTTCAGCCAGGTCACGATCTCGCGGTCCGTGAGTTCGAGCCCCGCGTCAGGCTCTGGGCTGATGGCTCAGAGCCTGGAGCCTGTTTCCGATTCTGTGTCTCCCTCTCTCTCTGCCCCTCCCCCGTTCATGCTCTGTCTCTCTCTGTCCCAAAAATAAATAAACGTTGAAAAAAAAAAAAAAAAAAAAAAAAAGAAAATATAAAAAATATTTTCACTCTACGTGGATCCTGAGAAACTTAACAGAAACCCATGGGGGAGGGGAGGGAAAAAAAAGAGGTTAGAGTAGGAGAGAGAGCCAAAGCATAAGAGACTCTTAAAAACTGAGAACAAACTGAGGGTTGATGGGGGGTGGGAGGGAGGGGAGGGGAGGTGATGGGCATTGAAGAGGGCATCTTTTGGGATGAGCACTGGGTGTTGTATGGAAACTAATTTGACAATAAATTTCATATAATAAAAAATAAAATAAATATTTGAAGCCTGTCAGTATAATAGAGAGTGGTACTCAGTTTTCCTCCCTTGATGTGACATGTATCTTCTCAAAATAAATGTAGAATTTTTTAGACAGGAAATACATTGTGTTTGAGTATATTTTTGGAAATCAAAATGGTTAGTTGATTTTTAGGAGCTTCTGTCATAATTCTGCAGTCTTTTTGAGTGGAAGAAAAAATAAGCTATCCTTCTTGACTTTCAGATTTGTGTGTGTGTGTGTCTTTACACTGAAATACACGTTATTACTATGCTGGTACTTTTGTCTCTGATCTAAGACTTTATTTCCTAACTAAAGTAAACACACTGAGTCCTAATCTAGTGTAACAAATTTTTACACAAACAAGGAGAAGTGTTAGATGGAAGCACATATACAGTATGACCGGAACACAGGGGTCCCTAGCTGCCTAGGAGAATTGAGGGAATCTTCACAGACAAGGCAACATTTTGGATGATCTTGAAAGATGAGTAGATGGTCACCAGGAAGGGAAAGGAGGAAGGAGACATTTCAGGCTGAAAGAACAGTTTATACAAAATACAAAATTACATGGTATATGTTCCAAAATCTTTGTTGTTTTAAAAAATTTTAATGTTAAAATTCTAAAGAGTTATTTTTTTGTGTGGTAAAATCTATATAACATAAAATTCGCCATTTTAACCATTTTTGAGTATATAGTTTGGTGGCATTAGGTACATTCACATTTTTCTGCAACCATCCCCACCATCCATCTCCAGAACTTTTTTATCATTCCCAACTGAAACTCTCCCATTAAACACTCCCCATTTCCCTCTTCCTCCAGGTTCTGGTAGCTATTGCGCTTTTTTTCTGTCAATGAGTTGACTGCTCCAGGTACCATATATATACCCGGAATCCTACAATATTTGTTCTTTTGTGTCTGGCTTCCTTCAAGCATAATGAATGTCAAGATTTATCTATGTTGTAGCATTTGCCAGAATTTCCTTCTGAGTTTTAACACTGAATAATATTTCATTAGATATGTGTACACCACATTGTGGTTATCCATTCATCCATCAACAGATATTCAGATTATTTCTACCTTTTGGTAGAATGATGCTGCTGTGTGCTTGTCAATAATGCTGCCATGAACATGGCTGTACGTTATGTGTTTGAATCTTTGCTTTTAGTTGTTTGAGATATGTACCTAGAAATAGAATTGCTGCAGCACATGGTAATCTGTGTAAATTTCTGAGGAAACTCCGTACTGTTTGCACAGCAACTGTACCATTTTACATTTCCTTCAGCAATGCACCAAGGGTTCCAGTGTCTCCACATCCTCACCAACATTTTCTTCTAACAGTTTGGAATGCTACCAGGCTATGTACTACTTCCTTGAGAACCATGGCAAATATATTCATATTCTCATTACATTAAAAATGACACTTGGGGGGGGCGCCTGGATGGCTCAGTCGGTCGAGCGTCTGACTTCGACTCAGGTCATGATCTCTCGGTCTGTGAGTTCGAGCCCCGCGTCGGGCTCTGTGCTGCCGGCTCAGGGCCTGGAGCCTGCTTCGGATTCTGTGTCTCCCTCTCTCTCTGACCCTCACCCGCTCATGCTTCTGTCTCTCTCTCTCTCTCTGTCAAAAATAAATAAAACATTAAAAAAAATTTTTTTTTTTTTAAATGACACTTGGGCACCCTTAAGTAAAAGTTTAGGTGAGACCATATCAGAGAGTGTTGGCCTTTGTCTTATTGTTTATATAGTAGGAGTGTATTCATGAAACAAGTTTAAGTGTAAATAAACCAAAATGAGTTCTTAGCAACAAATTGTTTTTCTTTCCTGCAGCTCCCTGCACAGGTAGCACTTTCTTTTGCCACAGCAACATGTGCATCAATAATTCTTTAGTCTGTAATGGTGTTCAGAACTGTGCATACCCTTGGGATGAAAATCATTGTAAAGGTGAGTGCAATGGCAAAGGCCAACCTTTTTCATAGAAAAGTGACCATTGCCCTTCATTAAGAAAGACTTAAAATGCCCTTTTCTACAACTGTACTTAGCAATAGCTGCTTTGGCAGAAATGGAAACATAAAATATAAATGTTTGTTTTAAATAGAGTGTAGACCTCTGTTATGTGGTGAAAGTAAAGAAAAATACTTATTCTCAACAAAAGCATTCATTTTTATGTACTGTGTTTTTTAAGTTGTTCAAAAGTCTGCTCTAATATTTCATTATTTTCTTATTCATATTGTAAAGATACCTTATTCTCTGAATAATTTATAAAGTTACCTAAAATAGTAGTATTTTTTAAATTATATACAAATGCTGTTTAATAAATATTGATGCATTCAGTCTTAAAAAGCAGCAAAAACAGGGGCACCTGGGTGGCTCAGTCGGTTGAGCGTCCGACTTCGGCTCAGGTCATGATCTCACAGTTTGTAAGTTCGAGCCCCGCATCAGGCTCTGTGCTGACCACTTGCTCAGAGCCTGGAGCCTGCTTCAGATTCTGTGTCTCCTTCTCTCTCTGCCCCTCCCCCGCTCACGCTTTGTCTCACTCCGTTTCTCAAAAATAAATCAATGTAAAAAAAAATTTTTTTAAAGCAAAAACAGACTTGTAAGAACCGCTTTTTTTCATTTTATAAAATTTCCTATGTTCTATTTCTAGTGTATATCTAAGGTAAATGTGACTTGTGGTAATAGTTGAATATCTACAAACATTATCAACTCACTGTCTCAGTCCTAAAGTTTACCTCCCTTTTATTCTCCAAAAGCTCAATAAATATCTTACTGTGAAAAGTTAATGTGATCTGATACGGCTGTCTTAAGTACTTGAAGTAATTTAAGGTAATCATTCAAATGTAGATTGTGATAATAACATGCCTAAGTGGGTTAGCCTGACAGGCTCTCTCTTGCTGATGGCGGTTAGTGGAGATACTGTGGATATACCTCAACATGGCAGTTTGTCAGAAATACCATAGGGGAGCCCGGGTGGCTCAGTCAGTTAAATATCCAACTCTTGATTTCAGCATAGGTCATGATCTCATGGTTTGTTCATGAGATCAAGCCCCACGATGGGCTCTGCCCTGAGAGTACAGAGCCTGCTTGGGTTTTTCTGTCTTCCTCTCTCTCTACCCCTCCTCTGCTCATGAACACTCTCTCCCTCTCAAAATAAGTAAGCATTAAAAAAAAAAAAAAAAGATATACCATAGAACAGAAAGCTAAACTTGATAGAATAAGAGTATTTGTTTGGTATTTTCCTTTTTTGTTTATTTATTTTGAGAGAGAGAGCACATGTGCGTGCATGAGCTGGGGGAGGGGGGGGGACAGAGAAAGAGAGAGAATCCCAAGCAAGCTTCCTTCCTGTCAGCACAGAGCCCAACATGGGGCTGGACCCCACAAACTGCGATCATGACCTGAGCCAAAATCAAGAATCGGACACTTAACCAACTGAGCCACCCAGGCGCCCCTGGCATTTTCTTTATGTTCATGTATTGAATTTAATTTGCAAGAACCAAGTCCTTTTTCTTTTATGTAATCTATCTAGCCATATTATGATTGGCTAATTTAACCAGAAATCATAATGGTATTGTTTTATTTGTTCAAAAACCTAATTTTAGGTGGCATCATCTGTGGTCTGTTTGACCCATGTGTTCTGCTTTACCTAAAAATACCTTACCAGTTTGGGACAGGGGTCATTAATGAATTTTGAAAGCCTCATTGTTTCTCTTTCTCTCTCTGCAGAAAAGAAAAAAGCAGGACTATTTGAACAAATCACTAAAACTCATGGAACAATTATTGGCATTACATCAGGGATTGTCTTGGTCCTTCTCATTATTTCTATTTTAGTACAAGTGAAACAACCTCGAAAAAAGGTCATGGCTTGCAAAACTGCTTTTAATAAAACTGGATTTCAGGAAGTGTTTGATCCTCCTCATTATGAACTGTTTTCACTAAGGGACAAAGAGATTTCTGCAGACCTAGCCGACCTGTCAGAAGAACTGGACAACTACCAGAAGATGCGGCGCTCCTCCACCGCCTCCCGGTGCATTCATGACCATCACTGCGGATCGCAAGCATCCAGTGTCAAACAAAGCAGGACCAACCTGAGTTCCATGGAACTGCCTTTCCGAAATGATTTTGCACAACCACAGCCAATGAAAACATTTAATAGCACCTTCAAAAAGAGTAGCTACACTTTCAAACAGGCACATGAGTGCCCTGAACAGGCCCTAGAAGACAGAGTAATGGAGGAGATTCCTTGTGAAATTTATGTCAGGGGGCGAGATGATTCTGCACAAGCATCCATATCCATCGATTTTTAATCTTCTACAAAAGGGGACATTAATTATTAAGTATGTACGTATGCAGCCTACAGAGCACCCATTCTCTCCAGCAGCCAACCCTTTTCTCCTGTCGAAACTAGGAAGACCTTCATTTCCCATTAATCTATTGTAATGGTGAAGTTTTTATTATCTCAGGCAGTCTATATGTTAAGCCAACCAAGGAACTTACTCCATTCAGTGAAAAAAATAATAATCATTTATTGCTTGGTGTCACATAAACAAAGTACCAGTTAAATAGCATTTAAAGAGTGAAGTAGTTCTGCTGAGCCAGGCTCAGGCTGCTTCAGGAATACTGCTCTTGATTGATACAGTTTGTCAATATTGTGATCCCACAATAAGTTTAAAAATAAGGTTTTTCTTTACATTCCTTTTGTTTTTCTTTTCTCTAAATTTAATTTGTTTTATAAGTTTGTGATTTTACCATTTTGGTTTCTTGCTAAATATAAGTGGTTATCATACCACACATATTTCAATACAGGCATTTGTTCTAGAATTTGTCAAAATATAACTAGTTACTGTGGTAAGTGCCAATTAAGACCCGGAGTTCTGTTTCGCCCATCTGTTTCTTGACTAATTTCTATACTGCTGCCTTTTAGTTACTGGATTTTTAGTGTTTATTTTTTGTGAATGGTAAATGGTATGATTTATCGCCTTTAGGTCCTATCTTGTCTTACTTATACTAGAAGAATTCATAATCCTAGGATGTATGCACCCTTGCCAGTTATGACTAAAAACTTAAGGATTAGAATTTCTGAAAATCCTTTGAAATTTCCCAAATTTGGTCACATTCAGTGATAGCCCATTCATTCCTGTGAGCGAAGTCATTTAATTCATTTTGGAAGAAGCCTGTAATTATGTTTATTTCCAGCATTTCTCACCACCAGATTTGTGTTCCCTGTTATTTTTATAAGAAGATGATTTTGCTCCCTTTATATTGGTTTATCTTATAGCGTATGGTAACCAAGGTTGTGTGAGAGTAAAAGGAGAATTCCTAAGAAACTGTAAAAGCCCTCAGATGGCTTCGTACTTGGGATAGTACATTTTTCTAGTTCTTACCAAGAATAACAACTTCCACTTTTTTTTAAACTGCACTTTTGACCTTATGTTTTTTATGGTATATAAACAATAATTTATAAACATGATATAAAAACTCATTGTGTTTTTTTAGACTTTTGATATTATTTGATACTGTACAAAACTTTATTAAATCAAGATTAAAGACCTACATGACAGATTTATTTCAGTGTTCACATTAGTGGCTTTGTATACAAGTATGCTGTGATGGAGCTCCACGTTATAACTCATTGTAAAGACCTTGGTAATGTGTACATAGCTTTGGTTTTTTTTTGTTATTGCATTTAGTTTATGATAAATTTTTCACTGTGTGTTATTTATTCCAAATCACTACACAAATCTTATATTAAAATATACATTGTTACATGATTCTTCAATCATGTTATTACACTGAGATTTTGGATCTTAAAAAATATATGAAAAGGAACCATTTATCAAATTATAACTAATACAGACATGCCGTTTAAAAGAGATAAATTCTCATTTTTGATATATTTTGTAGTAAATTCTTAGTGAAATGAGAAATTGAAGTTTCATGGAATTTCATTGATTTTTTAAGATATCACATCCATGCATTTTCTCAGATTAGTGAAAACTGGGACCTTAAATAATATACATATATGATACCCCTTCAACATGTTTCTTATATCACATTTTTTATTTTTTTAAATATAATATCCAGGAGATACAAAAACCTATACATAGTATATTTATGATTTAAGTTGTTTTTTAAGTCAGCATAATTTCCTGTTCTAAAAATAGAATTTGGGAAGGTAGAAAGACTTAATGAATGTAGTATTCATTGAACTAATGAACCAGAGCCAGATTAGATAGAAATTCTTTCAGTAGCTATGTTGAATAGTCATTCTAGTATTAGTAGCCAGCTAACATTTGAACTGCATAGTAATTATTTAGTATAATAATAACTGTGATCTCATTCTTCATGATGAAGGAAAGCTAGCATATTTTCTGTGTAAAATCACCTGCATTATAAAAACAGCTGTTAAATTCATCTTTAACACCTACCTTATAGTAGAAAATAATACAGTATGCTTCATGAGAGTCACTTGTAACTATATTTTTATTTTTATTTTTGAAATTTGTATCCTATTTTCTTTTAAAAGGTCGTGAAGAGGCCTACAAAATAGAGCCTTTAAAGAAGACATTTAACATTAAAAGAGCACAGAAGTACATAGTTTCAGGCAACTCAGCAAGTAAATCTTGGACAACAGAGTTTGTTCTAAATTTTCTGGCTACTGAAACAAAAGAAATAGTTTTTGTTTTCCACAGTAGACAACCCAAACTTACTTGCAGTTTTCTCTTCAACTAAAGAAAGAGAGGGTCTCTATACAGAACAACATTTCCTCTGAATTGAAAGAAAAAAAAAAAGCAAAATGCAGAGAGAAGTCTAAATAGTAAATCTTTATGTAGTGAAGGCACCTCTTAATTTGGTCCAGGATCAGGGGTTTCTGATGAGTTAGTCTGTCTGCAGGGGTAGAACTGAAGAGCCAGATGATCAAATTAGCTAAGCCAGCCTTAAACTGCCATGTATTGTATGCCTTCATTGAACTATAGATGGGGACTAGGCCTCATTTATTTTTTAGTCAGACATTTATTTTGGCAGTACACTATAGGAAGGGAAGAGAATGGAACTAATTTTTAGGCATTATTACCAGCATAATGCTAATTGCTGCATATGTAGTCTATCATTTTTGAGGTCAGTGAGAAAACTTGACAAATTGTTTACTAAAGTAAAAGCCATAAATTTTAGTAATGGAGATGAACTTCAGCCATCTTGTGGAAGTTATTACACCCTTCATAGAGAATGTAGTAGCCAGTTGTTAAAACATACAGTGGAAAATACAAATCTGGAGGGGAGAATATCTTCAATTCAGGAGCAGCATTAAGGACACCTCTACTATACTGTTGTTACCTTTCATCTGTGATCCTGAGTTTAGCACAAGATACCAACCCTCAAGTGCCCAGAAATTGCAGGAAACCTACAAATCCCAACATCTAAAGTATGTATGAATGAAGTGTGATGTACCTTTTGTGGGGGGAAATGTTCAACCTAAAGGTTTAACAAAAAGCAAAGGATTTTCCACATTTCACATCACAAAAGAGATTAAAAAGGCTTTGTTAACTCTGGATGACAGGTTTTGTGTCTTTGTCATGTTTCATGCAATTATTAGGCATTAAAAGGACCTCCTAAGTGACTACTTCTGAACATTTTTATAGTTGTGCAATTGTCAGATGAGCAGGATGCTTTCTGGCTTCAGGAGTGTGTCAACTGAGGACACAGAATAGGAAAAAAGTCCGTTGTGATTCCAGGAGTGATTCTCAAAGGGGATTATGCCCTCTTATTAAAATGGTGTGTGCTATGTTGTTCATGATTAGAAGGAATCTAGTTTGGGGTTTTTTTTAAGATCCCAAGAAAGATGATCTGCTCCAGCTTTATTAATGAGAATTCTGAGGCCCAGAAAAGAGGAGAGAGTACCCATATCTCAGAACTAGTCCCATGGTCTTTCCTTGCCTTTGCTGTTTTTCCCTGCTTTAGCTGGCTGGAAGTTTTAAAGGTCAAACAGTTCTAAACAGCAGCCCAGATGTTCCATGTAAGCTTGTCTACCACTCTGATTTAAAATGTAATTTATTCTATAATTTTTTCAAAGCATTATATTTTACCTTTTTTTAATCTATGTAACACTATTCTACAATTTTGTTGCCATGACTTCTTGGCATCTGCAAACTGCAAGACAATTACTGTGAATTCTTAATAAACAATGTTAACAATTTATAGGCTTGGCACTAGATAAAAACAGCTTCAGTGTTTTGCTTTTGTGATTTTTTTTAATCTAAAGGAAATAATGTATACTCCAGAAATTAAAGATTTATGTGCTATTATCTCTTGAGTTTGTAGAATGATTTGAGTTATGAGCCATTATGACAAGTTGACCTCAGATATCTTTTTAGGTCCCTGCAAAATCAGTTTTCCATGTTTTATATACCTCTACTAATAACAAAAATTCTGAATTTTTTTGAGTAACTTTTTCATATATTTCTGTGATTGGTTTAATGACTACAAAAGCCCAAAAAGCTAAATGGTTTTTTTAAAGCAATTAATTTTTTTAGAGTTGAACTTCCAGACCATATAAGAATTCTTCTATGTTTAATCCTGGGTTTGACACTTCACAGTAGGGAATATGACCCTTGAGCTGGAAACAAAACTTGTGTTTTGTTTTCCTTGCTTGTCTCAATTTGCAAAGTCTCCAGAAGTGGCAAAGAAGCCTTATTTCCTTATAGGGCGAAGTTGGCATTTCCTATCCAGTGGCTTTCCTATCCAGTACCAAAGCTTTACTTTGACAAAGTAATCTTAATTATGATAAAAAAATAAATAAATAAGAGCATCCTCAGGCTGTTACACCATTTAAGTTTCCAGGTTAATCTTAAGCTAAAAGAAAAAGAAAAGAACTTTTTAAAGGAGAATATGTGTTCGATTGCCTGCAAATACAGTCTGCTACACCCAGTCACTAAAGTGGCAGCGAGGACTTCCAGAGTGGGCTATCAGAACACACCGTCCTTTTGAGGTGTGGAATGTAACTGTCACAGCCACTGCTCAGCAGGAATGGATGAGTGGATTTCACTGAGGAGAAAGCAACAGAAGGCAAAAAAAGTCGTTTGAATTTTACAATCATATAGACAAAGATCAAGGAGCAAAGAAAGACAAGAAAAAGCAGTTACCACTGGTCTGTCTCTGCAAATAGTTACAGAGCAATTTTACTTTCTGTGTTATTTAGGATCAAGAAACAGCATTTATCTGAAAGTGCTCTCACCTGCCAAGCTTTGTCATACTCTGTAACATCTGGTGCCAGCAGGCCACTCAGCGGGTACATACTTTATTGAAACATTTTGAGTAACGGCTGATTGCTAGAAGGAATTTTCATCAGAAATCTAGGTATTGAACCATGCTTTGATGACTGTCCTATTGTATTAAACAGTGTTTCAGAGAAATAACAACTTTTGAGCCAAAATATAGTCACATGAATTGTAGGGGAGTTCTTTCTAGACCCTCAGAAGACAGTTTAGCTCTGAAAATGCATCCAACTAACAATAGTAAACTTGCTGTAACTGCCCCTGTTTTTCACGTTCACAGTCTAAAGGCAATCTTACTTCCTCATTCATTTTTAATATAAAAAAGATGAATAAAGCTTGTGGTAGGAGGCTTCTAGGTTGACTCCCAGGGATTCTGCCTCCTGGTGTTCACAATCTTTTGTCATCCCCTGCCTTTGCATGTGAGCTGGATCTGGGGACCTGCTTCTAATGAATAGAATGTGCCAAAAGTGACCTCTCACTTCTGAGATTAGGTGACAGACTGGCTTCTGTCTTGCTCACACACTAGTAGTTTTGTGATTTTCTGCCCAGATGGAAGTCAATTGGGATGTGCTGAGATGCTCTTTGGAGAGGTCCATGTGACAAGAAACGGGGATTTCCAGCCAATAGTTAACATGGTACAGAGGTCCTCAATCCAACCACCTGTAAAGAATTGAAATTCTGCCAGCAACACATCTAGAAGAAGGTGCTCTCCACACTGGAGCCTTGAGATGACCACAGACAACACCTTGATTGCAACCTGTGAAAGACCTTGAATGCCACCAAGATAGCTGATGCAGATATCCAAGATAACAGGTGTTGTTTTAAGCTGAATTTTGGAGTAACTTGTTATGCAGCCATAGATAACTAATACAAAGCTAGAAAAGGACAATGGCATATCCCAATTCGATCCCAGGGGGAAAAATAGTTGATGAAAATTTAACATGATGTTTTAGGTTTGCAAAAGAACCTGAAAGCAATGGGCATATCATCTTGCATCTGGCAGCATGGAATAAGAAGAGTTGGTCTTCTTCCAACATGAGTACCTGTCAGCTATCTTAGCCTCCCTAGCCACAGATAAAAACACTTAACTAGATCCATTGTCTCCCAAGTATGGCAAAACACTGAAATTTGATTCTACATTTGAAATGTAGGTTAGATTAAATGAAATCCTAACCCTTGAATAGTGCCCCTTTTAAGTGACTCATCAAGTTTCTGAGGAAAATGAATTTATCTAGAAATGTATAAAGAATAAAGTTCTATTCAGATTCTGTATCATGCTCCCATAATTCAGTCAACATCTTCCACATTTCCATCACAGTTTCTAGACTGCAGGGCTGGTTACAACTCTATCATTACATGAAAAGGTGACTCTTGGAACAACTGGTTTTCCCAAAAGCAATGGAACCCCCCTCCAAAAAAAAAGGTGGAGGGGACTGTCACTGAGAAAAGAAATACAAGCATTTCATGTCCAGAACCACCCTATTCTCAAATGAGAAATGTGGCCAAAAACACTTCTATATAGAGATTTTTCTGTTGTAATAAAAAGATTTCCTGAGAAAACGCTTTTTTTTTTTTACTCTGCTTTATTTTGGCCAAAATATGATTGAAAGACCAACCCTGGAAAGTTTTTCTTTCTAAAATTGTTTTCAATAACTGGCTGACAGCCACCAGCTACCTGCTATGAAGATAAAGTTCTATCTTTAATTGTATCTGTGTTTAAATTTTTCCTTTGAGTTTGAAGCTGACTTTGCTGACATTGTTTTGCCCTGTGGGTATAATTGTGTCCCAAATCCTTTTCTAATATGAATCCATCAAACCTTAGCCTCTAGAAATAGGATGGTACCTGTTCCTTGTACTCTGATCTCTGCAAAAGCATCAAAAGGATCTCTGGTTGGGGACCTGGGTAGTTCAGTTGGTTAAGCATCTGACTCTTGGTTTCAGCTTAGGTCATGACCTCACAGTTCGTGAGTTAGAGCCCCACATCAGACTCTGTGCTGACAGTGTGGAGACTGCTTTGGATCCTCTTTCCCTCTCCCTCTCTCAAAATAAATAAATAAACTTGAAAAAAAAAAAAGAATCTCTGGTCTTCCCCATCCTGCCATTTTTAATTGCTAGATAGCAGTCAGTGAGTGTGCTGCTTGAAACTTCATTTTCTGTGGGATTAGAAGTGCCTGCCTTTCTACTAGGGGCCTCGTAGCTCTTGTTTTGTTTTGTTTTCCTATTACCACAAATGCTCACAGATTTTTTAAGGAAATACTAAAACACCAAACCAGTTCCCTGAAGAAACTCCCAAGTCTGTCAGTGAAAAAGAAAGGAACTTCCCTAAACAGTACAGGTAGTAGTAGGCTAAGAGGTATGCAAAAAAATTCCTTTATCAAAAGCCATGTCTTAAAGGATGTGCTGGAGAATGCTTCTATTCTAAGCTGGCATTCTCACCCCTTCACCCTGGAAAAACAGCTTGCTTTTCTTCCCCTCATCAGGTAGGCATAGAAAGTGATTGCACACTGTTTATAATTGCAGGTTTACATAAACTCACAATTCAAGAGCATTGATTTGTTGGACTGTAATCTACACTTTAATACACTGAGCTGCATTTAGGCAGCATGCCAGATGTGTAAAGTCAGAATTTAATGATGACATTTCAGTAGCAGCTCCAGAATTTAGTACAGCATCACTGTCGAATACTAATGTGCCACTAACAAGAAAACAAGAGAACAAACAGCTTCTTTCTCAGTTACCTTTTTGTCCCTTCTTGGAGATGGAGAAAATGAAAGTGATTATTTCATAGAAACTTCGTATATAAATTCCAAACTCATGCCATAGTAGTTGTTGCTCTGCTCATGGCGCTTTATCAATCAACCAAAGGTAAATTAATTTTTAACACTACCTATTTACAAAGTTCATGTTTTTCCTGAAGACTTTATCAAGGATTTTTACTTTCTGAAAATAATTATGTACATGAAAAGTACTGAGGATGAAGTCACCATCTGATATCATTTCTGCTTCTCATGATTTACAAAATGGAGTTTCATTTTCTTTTAAATGGAAGGGAGAGGGAGAAAAATCTATTTTGAAAAAAATAATTTGCTTATTCTAAAAGAATGGGATATCTCAAACTTATCACCATTAACATTTACAGCCAGATAATTCTCTGTTATGGGCGGAATGTTCTGCATACAGTGAAATGTTTACCAGCATTCCTGCCCTCTACCCACTAGGTCCCAATAGCATCACCCCCATTTGTGACAGCCAAAAATGTCTCCAGTTATGGCCACATGTCCCCTGGAGAGAGGGCTCAAATAAACCTTGATTGAGAATCACTGCTGTAGAGAGATTAAAGGGTTTGAAAAATAATAACCAGAAGCTGTTGAATTCTGTTTTGAAGAAATACTTCAGATTTCTGAAAAGGTATAAAAAATAAAGGGCACCCAACATTTAAAAAAAAAAAACAGGGGAGGTAGAGGTGCCTGGGTGGCTCTCGGTTAAATGTCTGACTTCGGCTTAGCTCGTGCTCTCGTAGTCCCTAAATTCAAGCCCTGCATCAGGCTCTCTGCTGTCAGCATGGAGCCCAGATCAGATCCTCTGTCTCCCTCTCTCTCTGCGCCTCCTGCTCATGCTCCTGTTCTCATTCTCTCTCTCTCTCTCTCTCTCTCTCTCTCTCTCTCTCTCTCTGAAAAATAAACATTAAAAAAAAGAATAAAAAAAAAGAATAGTGAGCACCCCATACCCAGAGCCCTGCTTAATACTTTCCAGTTTCACCTCTCTCTCCAGCCCTATCCCTCAGAGTTCCTGAATTTGGTTTTTATCATTCCCATGTCTATATTGTTTAGAAGTTAAATACCTATGTCTTACTTTTGTGACTGACCTTCACATTATCTCATGTATGCATCAAGTCTGAAATTAATATATCTACTATCTTTCTGAACAGAACAAGAATCATATAATGCCTTATTTCCAGTTACCACCTTCCATCTTACAGGTATTTTAATTCTAATTTGTTTTTTATATATCCCCAAAATGGTCAATATTTTTATGTTTATATTGAATATTTAAACTTTGCTCTATGGTTTTCAATTCATTTGCTCTTCATATCTTCTTGCATCCCAGACCTTACATCTGGCTCACTTTCCTTCTGCTTTCCTTTGGAAGTTATTTATAGACACTCTGCCTAGTGATCTGTCCAATTTTTGCTTTTCTGAAAATTTATCTGGGTATAAAAGTCTACATTGACAGTTATTTTCTCTCAGTGTTTAGATGATCTGGCTTTTTTCTTTTAAGTTTATGTATTTATTTTGAGGGAGAGAGAGAGAGAGAAGAAGAAGAAGAAGAAGAAGAGAGAGAGAGAGAGAGAGAGAGAGAGAGAGAATGAGCAGGGGAGGGGCAGAGAGAAAGGGAGAGAGAGAATCCCAAGCAAGTTTTGCACTGTCAGTGTGGAGCCTGGCACAGGGCTCAAATTCATGATCCAGGAGATCATGACCTGAACCAAAACCAAGAGTTGGATGCTTAACCAACTGAGTCATCCAGGCACCGCTGGCTTCTTTTATAAATCTAAATTCTTTTATTTATAACCTCTTTTCCCTCTTAATAATTGTACAATATTCTTTTCTATTCTGTCACTTCCTATAGTATATCTACATATGGACTTATATTATTCTTGTGGTTCCATATGATTCCATTGTAGAAAATTTTATCTTTCATGTCTCTTAATCTCTCAGTATTTCCATCCCTTCATATTTTCCATGTGCTACATATTCTGTTTTGTTGTATCTAACTTCTATTTAACTCACAATAGTTGGTTTTCTTGGGTTCCAATGAGTGTTTAACTTGAACTATTATATTGACTATTTCTAGAAATTCCATTTAGTTCTTTTCTAAAACTATCTGCTCCTTTTTATGGTATCCTTTTCTTTTCTTGTGTTTTTATTCTCTTTTCTCCTTTAAACAATTTTATATTCTGTATTCCATAATTTCATTACCAAACTTTCTTGAGAGTTTTAGTTATTTATTCTTTCTGTTGACTTATGCACGTGGTACTTGGTTTTCATGGGTGGCTTGGCTGTTAACTTTCTTTTTATTGTGAATACATCTGTGAAAAGGCTTTATAACTGTGGGAATCTGATGAAGACAGGTGTGAGTATATTGCATCCACAAAGGATTTGCATTTGCTTCTGTGAGATGTCTCCAGGGTTCTTTCAACCCATGATGACTTTAGATTAGTTTCTCATATTGGGATTTTCAAAACCCACAGATACTATGAAATTCTTTGTTAATTCTATTAAAGTATAATTGCCATTCAACAAAATGCATATAATTAAGTGCCTAGTTGGATGAGTTTTAATAAATATGCACACCTCTGTAGGCACATACAAATCAAGATATAAAACCCCAGAAGATTCCCTAAGCACCTTCCCCTAACCCCTCACATCACTGATTTGCTTTCTGTCACTATAGTGTAGATTTATATTTCCAAGAGTTTTCTAAAAATGGAATTGTATGTTGTGTATTCTTTTATGTCTGGCTTTTTTACTCAAGATAATGTTCCCATTGATCTATGTTGCTGTGTGTATCAATAGTGCATAGCTTTTTATTGCTGAGTGTATTCCATAGTTGAGTATACCTCAATCTATTTATTCTTTTGTTGAACATATGGATTGTTTTCCATTTTGGCTATAATAATGCCTCTGTGTACATTCACATTCAAGTCTTGGTGTGAACATATATGTTTACATCTCATATCAATATCAAAGAGTAGGATTGCTAGATTATGTCTACGTACATGTTGAACATTTTAAGAAATTGTCAAATTGTTTTCCCAAAATTGTTGTACCATTTTACAGCCTCACCAACAATGTATGAAATTTCCATCTGCTCTACTGCATACTAATCTACTTAGTATGATTAGTCTTTTTAATTTTAACCATGTTAATGAGTATGATACCACATTGTTTTAATTTCTATTTCCCTGATGACTAGTGATGTTGTGCTTTTTTACATGTGCTTACATATCTTCTTTGGTTAGGCTTTTATACAAATATTTTGGCAAAATTTTTTAGATTGGCTTGTGTTCTTTTCATGGTGCAATAATAGTTATATATATACTGAATACAAGTCTTATATCAGATATATGCATTGTGAAATTTTCCTGGTTTTTATTCTCCTTCTTTTCTTTAAACATTTAAACATAATTATATTCTGTATTCAGTAATTCATTGTTTAAATTTCTAATTGTTACTGATAAATTGAAATGCAATTGATTTTTTTGTATACTGACTTTATTCACAAGATGGCAAAACTCACTCATTCTATTAGCATTTTATAGATTCCTTTAGATTTTCTATACACACAAACATAACATCTGTGAGTAAAAGCAGTTTTACATGATGCATGCATTTTATTTCTCTTTCTTGCCTTCTACACTGGCTAAGGCTCTCAGTAAGATTTTGGATAGAAATGTGGGAGTAGATATCCTTTTATTGTTCTTGATCTTGGAGGGAAAGCATTCTGTCTTTCACCATTTAATATTACTTTGATATACATTTTTCATTGATGCTTTTTATCAGGTTGATGAAGTTCTCTTCTATTTACACTTTACTAAGGGATTTTATTACATAGAATTTTATCCAGTGCTATTTTGGCATCTATTGAGATGATCTTATGGTTTTTCTCTTTTTTATACAGTAAATTACATTGGTTGATTTTCCAAATGATTAACAAATTTTGCATTCCTTGGATAAATTCACTTGTAATAGTGTATATTATACTTTGTATATACTGCTAGATTTGATTTCTTATAGTTTGTTAATGATTTTTTGCATCTATGTTGATGAGAAATATTGGTTTATAAAGTTTCTTGTGATGTCTTTGACTTCAGTGTAAGGGCAATTCTGGCCCATGAAATGAGTTGGGAAGTATTTTACTTCCTCCTGCATTTTCTGATTTTGCATAGAATTAGTATTATTTCAGCCTTAAATGTTTGATAAAATTTACCAGTGAAGCTATGACTAAACATGTTTAAAGACTTTTAATAGGAAATTCACTTTAAAGATTGATACCGGGCTATTTTGTTTTTCTGTTTCCTTTTGGGGTTGTTCTGGAATTCAAAGAATTTGGGCATTTCATTTAGGTTGATTTTATTGGAATAAAATTAGTATAAAATCTCCTTTTTATCCTTTAGATTTCTGTGGATCTCTTGTGATGTCCCCTCCTTTGTTCTTAGTATATGTGTTGCCAAAGCAATCCTCCTATGTTTTTTTTTTTTTCATTTCAGTATAGTTAACATACAGTGTTATATTAGTTTCAGGTGTACAATATAGTGATTCAACAATTCCATACATCACCCAGTGCTCATCATGACAAGTGCTCTTCTTAATCCCCATCACCTATTTCACACACACCCCCACTCACCTCCCCTCTGGTAACCATCAGTTTATTCTCTATAGTTAAAAGTCTGTTTCTTGATTTGTCTCTGTCTCTCTTTATTTTCCTTTGTTCGTTTGTTTTGTTTCTTAAATGCCACATATGAGTCAAATTGTATGGTATTTATCTTTGTCTAAATGACTTATTTTGCTTAGCATTATACTCTCTTGCAACATCTGTGTCATTTCAAATGGCAAGATTTCATTCTTTTTATGGCTAAAAAATATTCCATTGTTTATAAATATCACATCTTCTTTATCCATTCATCTATCAATGGACACTGGGCTGCTTCCATAATTTAGCTATTATAAATATTGCTGCCATAAATATAGGGGTGCATATATCCCTTTAGATTACTGTTTTTGTGTTTTTTGAGTAGATATCCAGTAATGTGATTACTGGATTGTAGGGTAGTTCTATTTTTAATTTTTTGAGGAAGTTCCATACTGTTTTTCACAGTGGCTGCACCAGTTTGCATTCCCACCAATAGTGCAAGGAGCTTTCCTTTTTCTCCCTTGAGAGTCAACAGTTGTTGTTTCTTGAGTTTTTTATTTTAGCCATTCTGACAGGTGTGAAGTGACACCTTATTGTAGTTTTGATTTGCATTTCCCTGATGATGAGTGTGTTGAGCATCTTTCCATGTGTCTGTTGTCCATCTGGATGTCTTCTTTGGAGAAATATCTGTTCATGTCTTCTGCCCATTTTGTAATTGGATTATTTGCTCTTTGTGTTGAATTGTATACGTTTTTATATATTTTGGATACTAACCCTTTATCAGATATGTCATCTGCAAATATCTTCTCCTATTCAGTATTGCTTTTTAATTTTGTTGATTCCTCCTTTGTTCTCAATATTAGAAATTCCTCATTTTCCCTTTATCAGTCCAGGTAGATTGCAACTTTATTGATTTTTACCAAGGTCCAGCCTTTGATTTAATTGATTTTCTCTATTGTTTGTCTATTTTCTATTTATTGACTTCACTTCTATAGTTTTATTTTCTCCTTTCTACTTGATTTCAGCTTGATTTGTTATTTTTCTAGCTTCTTAAGGTGGAAGCTTTGATCATTGGCTTTAGACTTTTCTATTATTAGCAATATTTCCATTACTGATTTCTAGTTTAATTCTTGTGTGGTTAAAAATACACCCCTTGTGTGATCTTTGTCATTTTAATTTATTAAAATTCATTTTATGGCCCAGAATATGGTTTCTCTTGCTAAATATTTTATTTGAAAGTTAAAAGAATTTGTGTTGTGTAGTTACTGAATGTAGTGTTCTATAAATATCATTTGGCACAGTTGGTTGAAAGTCTTCAATTGCATTATTGAAGTCTTCTATATATCTATTGCTTTTTAATCAATTATTTTTTTAATGTTTTTTAATGTTTTTTTTTTATTCTTGAGAGAGACAGAAAGAGAGAGAGAGAGAGAGAGAGAGAGAGAGAGAGAATGAGCAGGGGAGAGGCAGAGCCAGAGGGACACAGAATTGAAAGCAAACTCCAGGCTTTGAGCTGTCAGCACAGAGCCCAATGTGGGGCTCAAACTCACAAGCCATGAGATCATGGCTTGAACTCACAAGCCATGAGATTATGACCCGAGCTGAAGTCAGACACTTTACTGACTGAGCCACCCAGGTGCCCCTTTAATCAATTATTAAGGGAAGTGTTTTGAAATCTCAAACTATAACTGTAGATTTGCCTATTTCTTCTTTCACTTCTGTCATTTTCTGTTTCAAGAATTTTGAAGTTCTTTTATATGCATAACTCATATAAGATTATCTTCTTGTTGGGAATGCAAGCTGGTACAGCCAGTCTGGAAAACAGTATGGAGGTTCATCAAAAAACTAAAAATAAAACTACCCTACGGCCCAGAAATTGCACTACTAGGCATTTATCCATGGGATACAGGTGTGCTGTTTCAAAGGGACACATGCACCCCCATGTTTATAACAGCACTATCAACAATAGCCAAAGTATGGAAAGAGCCCAAATGTCTGTCCATCGATGGATGAATGGATAAAAAAGATGTAGTATATATATATACAATGGAGTATTACTCGGCAATCAAAAAGAATGAAATCTTGCCATTTGCAACTACGTGGATGGAACTGGAGGGTATTATGCTAAGTGAAATTAGTCAGAGGAAGACAAAAATCATATGACTTCACTCATATGAGGACTTTAAGAGACAAAACAGATGAACATAAGGGAAGGGAAACAAAAATAATATAAAAACAGGGAGGGGGACAAAACAGAAGAGACTCATAAATATGGAGAACAAACTAAGGGTTACTGGAGGGGTTGTGGGAGGGGGCGTGGGCTAAATTGGTAAGGGGCACTAAGGAATCTACTCCTGAAATCATTGTTGCACTATATGGTAACTAATTTGGATGTAAATTTTTGAAAATAAATAAATAAAATTAATAAAAAAAGATTATCTTCTTGTTGAATTGACCCCTTTATCATTATGAAATTATCCACTTTATCCTTGACAATGTAATGATTATAGACCTGCAAGTTAAATCCTTGATAATGCAGACCATTTACATTTAATGTAATTATTGATATAATTAGGTTTTAATTTACCATCTTGCTATCCATTTTCTATGTGTACCATCTGTCCCATCCACTCTTTTTTTTAATGTTTATTTTTTGAGAGAAAGACAGAGACAGAGCATGAGGGGGGCGGGGAGCAGAGAGAGAGGGAGTCACAGAATCTGAAGCAGGCTCCAGGCTCTGAGCTATCAGCACAGAGCCTGACATGGGGCTCGACCTCACGAACCATGAGATCATGACCTGAGCCAAAATCAGATGCTTAACCGACTGAGCCACCCAGATGCCCCCTGTCCCATCCACTCTTTATTCTTTTTTCTTTTCCTGGTTTCTTTTGTGTTAGACTGGTTTTTTTTTTTCTTTATTTTTACATTTTATTTTTACTTAAGGGCTTATTAGCTATTATAGCTTTGCTTCTTTTTAAGTGGTTGCTCTAGGGTTTTCAATACACATTTTTAACTTATACAGTCTACCTTCAAATAATTTTATTTCCCTTCACATGTAATACATGAACCTTATACCAGCAGCATTCCTTTTTTCCCTTCCATCCTTTCCACTTTTGTTGTTATATATTTTACTAAAACCCCACAATACATTGTTACTACTTTTGCTTTAAGTATTCAATTATCTTTTTAATTCGTTATTCTATTCTATTCTATTCTATTCTATTCTATTCTATTCTATTTTTGTGTGAGAGCACGGATGGAGGAACGGCAGAGGGAGAGGGAGAGAGAGAGAGAGAGAGAGAGAAAAAGAGAGAGAGAGAGAGAGAGAGAGAGAGAGAATCTTAAATAGGCTCCACACTAGGTGTGAAGCCCCCACACAGGGCTTGATCTCACAACTGGTGAGATCATGGCCTGAGAGGTAATCAAGAGTTAAAATCTTAACTGGCTGAGCCACCCAGGCACCCCTCAATTATCTTTTCTTTTTTAAATATGTTAGTTATTGAAAGGAGATCTCTTACATTTAGCCACATATTTACTATTTCTTACACTCTTTCTTTGTGAAGATTCAAGTGTCTATTTGGTATCATTTTCTTCCTGCTTGAAGAACTCCTGTACAATTTGTAGTATAGGTCTCATGGGGTTTGTCTGAAAAAGTATTTTTGGAACACATGTTTGCTGGTTATATAATTCTAAGGTGACAGATTTTTCTTGTCTTTCAGCATTTTAAAGATGGATTATTATTGTCTTCTGGCTTGCATCATTTCTGGCAGGAAGTCTGTGGCCATTTGTTGTTTCTATATATACTAAGTCTCTTTTTCTGACTGCTTTTACAATTTTCTCTTTATCACCTGATCACTTCATCCTGGTGGGATTCACAACTTCTGCTGACCCCTTAGAACACTCGAGAGGCCCAGTAGAACATTGGTTAGAAGTCTTAATTTTGTTGTTGTTGCTCAGATATGACCGGTTGACTGGTTTGCAACGAAATTATCACAGTAGCATTTATATTTGCAAATGCCAACAAATCAAGCCAAAAGTCACTTGCACATTTATATCTGTGGGAATATTCAGAAAATCCTCCTTCCAATGTTAAGGAAAAACAAGACCTACCAGTGGTTAAAGTGGTAAAAACAGAAACAAAAACAAATTTTACTCAGGAACTATTGCAATCAAGAAAAAGAGATTTCAATATTGAACTGGGTTCAACTCCAAATACAACATGGACAATTGAATATTTGTAGCCAAGGAGCAGAGTGGGGTTAGTGGATGGAAAATTACTAACAGGAAATATCAAAGGGAAGGAAAAATTCTAGTAAATACACTTGAACAGGATTCTTGCTGAGGGCAGACCAAAATGATCAGACATCACTTGGGGGGATGGAAGCAGGTGAAGAATTTGATTTGAGATTGAGGGTGACCAGATGTCAAGTGTGGGGGGATTCTCTGTAAGATAATTTAGCAAGTTTATCGCTACAACTGGGTGAGGCAGCCCCAATGAGGACAGGCACTAAGGCAGAGGCCTCATTTCCTTACAGAAGTTGACTACAGGTTAGTTGAGGAGGGAGACTTTGTTGCCTAAAGCAGCAGAATACACCTCTTTTCAAGTGCAATGAGTCATTCCCTAGGGTAGACCACATGATAGACACAAAACAATTCTTAACAAATTTAAGAAGACTGAAATCATACAAACAACTTTTTTCAACCATGATAAAAATGAAACTAAAATGAATAGCAGAAGGAAAACTGGAAAATCCATAGAAATGTGGAAATTAAACAACATGGTCTTAAACAACTGTGGGTCAAAGAAGAACTCATAAAGGAAATTATAAAGTAGCTTGAGACACATGAAAATAAAAACACAACCTATTAAAATCTTAGGGAATGCAGTGAAAGCAGTGCCAAGAGAAAAGTTTATGGCCATAAATGCTTACATCAAAAAAGATCTCAAATCAACTACCTAACTTCACATCTCAAGAAACTAGAAAAATAACAAACCAAACCCAAAGTTAGCAAACAGTATTACTAATGATTAGAGCAGAGATAAACCAAATAGAGAGTAGGAAAAACATCCTCTTTCATTTCTTCTTATGAATTTTATGCAACTGAAAGCTCTAAGTTGGTCATAGCCCTCTCAGCATTTCTATCCTAGAAAGTACACACCACAAAGCCTATTCCCCCAGTTCTATATCCTCACCTTGATGATGAAATCTAGACATATCCCAGAACCCATTAAACTGGCCTTGAGCCCCTTGTCTCTTGCTTTTTCTATGACGTTCTTAAAGGAAATCTAAGGACACACTGTTCTTGCCCCCAATAAGTACCAAGGCTCAAAGAAATTAAAAAAAAAAAAAAAAAAGCACATGTAAGAAACAACAAATGCTGGATTTATTGGCACTGAAAGGAATCAAGCCAGAAGGCTTTCTGAAGTGTTCTGTGCACTTTCCTGAAAGAGGAGAGTGACAACCTGATGAGAAGGTGGGCAGGCTTCCCAGACAATGGGAAGACAGTCTCTGACTGCAGGGGAATCCTCAAGCTGGCAACAAACTGGAAGCCTGTTGCATCCCTGACTACATGGGACCAGCTCTCTTCCTGCACCTCTACCAGACAGAGGACTGCACAAGTCTTCCCTGGGATGTCCCATTCATCCGGGCATGCTTTAAAAAAAAAAGAAAAGAAAAAAGAAGCCTGAGATAATAAAGCAAGTAGGATATGGATGCCACATTATTAATTCTGATTGCTCAGAATATGCTTATATACTTTCATACACATCGAGACTCCAGGATCTCATGCCATTACACCTTTTCATAGTGCTGAGCTGGAGATGAAAGGGATAGAACAAGCTCCAAGGAAACCAGAAGAGATGAAAGGATCACAGTTTCTTCAAATAACTCCAAAGGCTTGAGAGACTCAAATTCTGCTTGATGGAGTGAATGTTTCAGAGTATATCAGCAATCAATAAGACAGAGAGCAACTCCAGAGAGCCTTGAATAAGTAATCAGCAAGACCTAGTCCCAAAAGATTGGGGTTCTCTTGATCTTGGTCAGTGTGCTGGGAATGCTACATACTTGGGGAGAATGTTCCTGCTCATCAGAGACAGAATGGAAAAAATTACAGAATGATTACACAACTGTCTTTCCACATTTACAAACAAAGCATTTGTATTAGTCAGGACTCTTTGACTTGGAAATAACAGCCTAATACAATTCAGTTAAGAAAAAAAATTCAGTTAAGAAAAGAAAAAAAAAAAAAAAAGGAAAATTACATGGCTCACATGGCTGGGAAGAATACTGGGAAAACCCACATAATTCAGAAGTCCTGTAAGAACCAGAGCTTCAGGGACTGGAACCCAGAACTTGACACTTGCAGGTTCATCTGTGCATCTCTTGATATTGATCTCATTCTCTCTCCCTGCAAGCAGGCTTCCTCCATATGGCAAGCACACATTTACATCCTTCCAGCCTTGATTCCAAAGACGAAGCCCCAAGAAGAATCTAATGGGCCCAGCTGAGATCACTTGCCAATTACTGAACCAACAAAGGCAGTGGGTTGGAATACCTAGGGAGAAGACTTTCCTGAAGGAAAAGGGAGTAAGGGCACTATTACTGGAAGGGGAGAGCAGTCAGAGCCTACCTGCTGTGGGCCAACATAATGCTCAGTTGGCTCTTCCATGCACTTCATCTTCATCCTCGCCACACTTCCTGCCCCAATCGTTCCATGTAATCTCCTGGATGCTAGCTTTGCTTTTAGGGCATGGAGTGGGTCCAATAAAGAAAATTATTCCCTGGGGCGCCTGGGTGGCTCAGTCAGTTAAGCGTCCACCTTCGGCTCAGGTCATGATCTCATGGTCCATGGGTTCGAGCCCCGTGTCGGGCTCTGTGCTGACAGCTGGGAGCCTGGAGCCTGCTTCGGATTCTGTGTCTCTGTCTCTCTCTGCCCTTCCCCTGCTCGTGCTCTGTCTCTCTCTCTCTCTCTCTGTCAAAAATAAATAAACATTTTTAAAAATGGCTTAAAAAAAATTATTCCCCAAGACAAATGGATGATACCCCAGAAGGCCAGGATTGAGATAAGTTGCCTAAATAATTCAGGGAAAGAATTGGGCCAGGCAGTGTGGCAGCATAGACAGGGCATAAAATGTTAATATAATTAAATGTTTATTGAGCACTTACCAAGATTTGTTAAGTACTTACTATATAACAAACATCTCTCTGCTTTTTCTTTACATTAGGTGATAACTGAAGTTTAGGGAAGCTAATGAACATTAAAAGGTCATATAACTACTAACTGGCAGGGCTGGAGCTCCAGAGCCCATTCTCTCAACCAGTTTGCTATATTGCCTCCCCAGCTAAACTAGGTAGACGTCAAAAGATTTGGGTCTAAAATATAAATGGGTGGGTGTATTGGGGTGGGTACTTGTCACTTTCACATACTTTCTAGATTTTCTTTCATGAACATATGTTACTTCTATAATTAAAAGCAAAAATGTATTGTCCAGGAAACAGAGAAGCCTAGGCTATGGCTGTGAATCTACCCTTAACTCACGCACCAATAGTGACAACATATCTATCCCCTCTTGGCCTCCAATTTCCAGCTCACATCTATGATTGCTGATGGTTCAGATTTCCTGGGAACTTATCTGACCTCCCCTCCCAGGCAAGGGAGGGGATCAGCTTCTGGAACTAAGGGTAGGAAGGCTGAACCTGTGGATGCAAAATGCAAAACAAGGGGAATCAGATCAGGGTAGCCCAGAAAGCCAAAAAGTTTCAGGCATATAGCTCAAGGCTTAGGGAAAGGACAACAACTCTATGTGAAGGACAAATTACTAGACAAGGCAAGACATCCCAGCCAGTGCCAGGAGAGACTCTCACTGAGTCAACACAGGGGCTGGGAGTGTAAACATCTATACCCCTTTCATTTGGGGAACCCCTTCCTGCTGCATGCAGACTTGATGGGACTGTCAAGGAGCCTATCCCTCCTGGGCTGGGTGTAAGAAGGACTAAGGATGGATGAAGGAAATTCTTCCTTATCGAGACACCTCACTGTTTCTGATATCATATTCCCAGAGCTGTACTCATCCTGTCAGTCTCAAAGACTGCTTCTTCCACTTCTCTTCTAGTTAAGTGCTTGTGTAAGTTAGCCAGAGTCAGTTTCTCTTGCTTGTAACCAGAGAACCCTAATAAATACAGCTGCCTTTCTTTCTTTGGCTAATATAACTTTGCTCTGTCAATTTAGCATCAGTAAGTGCTAAGTGCCAAGATCTGTGCTGAGGACTTCCACACACATCAAGAGAGAAAATCCATGGGTGCAGAGTCAGTCATCTGGGATCCAGTGTTCAGTAACTTCTGGGTGCCTGAAGAAAGCTTAACAACAGGGACTAAATCAGCTTACCAGGAGATTTGTCCCTTCTGTGGTCAGATCCCAGCATCCTGCCTGGGCCATAGTCTTCTTACCCAACCTCCCAGCCGATACCTGAGTGTAGCTTCATATCCCTCATTTTCTCTCTGGCTTTTGATTTCAAACCTGTGCTTGAGGCTGCTGCTCTTCCTGGACTGGTTTCCATCTTCCCTCTCCAACTGTGACTTGAATTTTCACTCTGTCATTCATTCAGCAAATGTTGAGTTACCAACTGCCAGGCATAAAGGATTGGGAATTAGACAGACATGGTCCCTGTCCTCACGAATGTAGAAGCTCTTAGAGCAGGCTGATTTAAACAAGCAATTTTTTTTAATGTGATGAGTGATGTAGAGGAATTAGAAGGACCAGCAGGAGCACAGGGCAAGGTCCTAAGCCTAGCCTAGAGCTTGGGAAAGGTCTCCACGAATAGAAGTGAGTTTGAATATATGATTTCAAAGCAGAAAATTTTGAGTTTGCAGCATCTGGGAGACATCCAGGTGACTGTCTTGAACTTTGGGTTGTGTCTCCCACCCAGACCCAATTCAGTGCCCAGGATCCCAGCAACACAGATCTCTCTCAAAAATAATAAATAAATATTTTTTAAAAATTAAAAAAAATAAAGATAAAAAATAAAAAGGTTACAAAAATATCAGAACTGATAGTTGCACAATGACACCTGAGAGAGGTGCAAATATTCAATCTTAAATGTAATTCAAAGAATACTCATGTTTTCTCCACACCAACACACAGCTGGAAAACAGAAATAACATGTGTCTGGTATCTGTAGACAGAGCTCTGGGCGACCTGAAGTAGCCAGCAGCCCACACTCTCCACCAGTGGGCCAGCCTCATCTGTTACTGGTGATCTCCTATTCAATAATTTCATTTTCTCAAGTCAGCGCCATGTCAGCCTGAGGCTGGACAGCCAGTAGAAGCAGTGACATTATTGGAATTTTAATCTCACTTGTTGGAGGGTAGGAAGTGAAGGAGTTGTCCCCCTTTTCCAGCCCACTGCCCTCCTGGGTCACAGGGAGGCCCACATTTCCCCTGCTGTTGGCCTTGATGAATTATTTTAGTAATTTTTCATTACATGTGAATTTCAGCAAAGGAGAAAATGCTGACAAGTGAAATGAAAATAACACATTTCCAACCACTCAGAGATTACACTGTGGCTCCTTAGTGTACATCCTTCCAGACCTTTTCTGCACATAGACATGTACGTGTATTGTTTTTACCAAAATGAAGTCAAACTATAGCTATTGATTTTTTCTCCCAGCTGTTATTTGGAAAAATTTCAAACTTACAAGAAGTTGAAGAACTAATATAATGAGCATTTGTAAGCATTTCACCTAGATTCATGAATTGGTACCATTTTGCAGCAATTGTTTTGTCTCTGTCTCTATTTCTAGTATATATAGGTTTCTATGTAGTTACATATGTATCTACATCCAGGTATCTGGATATCTATATAGGGAGATCTGTATAGATAATATAGCAACACAGATATGTAGATATATGTGAACCATTTGAGACTAAGTTGACCTCTCTCTATGAAATACTTTAACCTGTTTCCCAAGAACAAGGACAGTCTGCTTATACCACCACCCAGCAATTGCCATATTCAACAATGTTAACACAGAAACAATACTACTAACTAATATACAGCCCTTAGTCAAAATTCCCTAATTGTCCAATGCAGTCCTTTAGAGTTGGTGTCACAGGTTGAGTTCTTTGGATGGACACATCGAGATGGAGTATGGGTTGCAAGATGTTCATCTGGGATCAACTCCTGTGAAAGGAAGCAGTAGGAAGCATGATCAGGTAGAGGAAGACATGAAGTGTTGCATGAGAGCTGATGAAGCCTCAGTCTACCCAATGGAGATTCTCTGGAGTTAGAGCTGCCCATCAGAAGGTCCTGTGTGGAGCCAGAGTGGGCTTTGTGGTCCCTCTTGGATCAGTCACTCCCTGGGATCACCCTGGGAAGGGCATGAGCTGGAACAGATCCGAAGGAGCTGTCTGCTGACTACTCTTCCTCCAGTTGGTCAGCAAGTCTTGAGGGGACATCTGGGTAGCACAAAGCTAGACTTTCTTTTCTTTTCTTTTTTTTTTTCTTTAAAATCTGGGTCTAATCAAGGATCACTAGTTGGACTAAGTTGTCCATCTTCTTTATCTTTTTTATTTTTATTTTTTTTAATGTTTATGTACTTTTGAGAGAGAGACAGAGACAGAGCTCAAGAGGGGAAGGGCCTGAGAGAGAGGGAGACACAGAATCCGAAGCAGGCTCCAGGCTCTGAGATGTCAGCACAGAGCCTGACACGAGGCTCGAACTCACGAACCACGAGATCATGACCTGAGCTGAAGTTGGATGCTTAACCGACTGAGCCACCCAGGCACCCCTTCTTTATCTTTTTAAAAATATTTATTTATTTTAAGAGAGAGAGAGCTACAGTGAGGGAGAGGGGCAGGGAGAGATGGGGAGAGAGAATCTCAAGCAGGCTCCACACTGTCAGTGCAGAGCCTGATGAGGAGCTCAAACTCATGAACCATGAGATCTTGACCTGAGCCAAGATTAAGAGTCAGATGCTTAACTGACAGACCACCCAGGTGCCTCTGTCCATCTTCTTTAAATTATATTTCCCGTTTTTTTTTTTTTGTCCTTGACGATATTAACATTTTGAATGGCCCAGTCAATTGTTCTATGGAATGTCTTTCAATTTGGATATGTCTGATACAAACCTATTTTGTTTCCTAACCTATTTTCTTCAGTTAACAGTCTCCCTTCCATTTTAGTAAATGTTCATATCATGTGAACATTGCTCATGTGAACAAACAACAATCAGATTTTCCCACCTGCTTACAGCCACTTCACCAAACCAGTGTCCAATCCAGGACCACCAATGGCACTTGGTACATTCCTTAGGTCTCCTGTAATCTAGCACAGTATTCCTTTTATGTGATTAAACTTGGTGGAGAGACTGGACCACTTGCCCTGCAGAGTTCCATGTCCTCTTGGTTGTCTGGTTGCTTTAGTGCAATGTCCTTTAGTTGGGTCCTCCACTTGAGGAATTCAAGTGAAACATTTGGGGCTCTAAAATATCATAGATGATGTTGTATACTTTGTGAGACACACATAATCTGATAGATGTCCACAATGGGCCTTGAAACATGGGTTTTAACTGGGTTTTAAATGCCCACTGTTCCCCTCTCCTCTGTTCACATCTCACTGTCCCTCTCTAGCTGTTTAATAGAAGGGAATGTGTCCATTCACACCCCATGCTCCTCAACAGGGGGTAGCAGATGTGGGAAAGAGAGGTAGAGGGTGGTGAGGAAAGCCCCTGGAGGCAGGTCTGTGCTTTTATCCAATCCAGACACTATCCTCGATTTTCTGTTTGATTTTAGGTAAGCCCCTTGACCTCTCATCTTCTACCAAAACCATAAATACATCATTCCCTGTCCTGCCTAGATTGGCGGCAGTGAACAGGCTCCCAGGGAGTGTAGAAGTAGAAGTGCTTTTCAAACTGGAACACATAAGGTGTGAGGGACTCTTCACACCAGGAGGGCTGGACAGGGACCAGATAATCCCCATGATGTGATCATTGGAGCTGGATCGGTCACCAGTCACAGGCCATTCCTGACCTGCAGTAGGTGGGCCAGAGGAAATATAAGCCATACATATACCCTTGTACCTGACCTTCATGATTTCCACCGTCCCAAGCAGATTGGCATCTTATTCAGCCCACCCTTGGGATGCAGGAAGCCAAGTCTCAGAGAAGGTTATAAACCAGTCTGCACAACTCATTCTCCCATCAGTAAGAGGCTCAGAAGTCAAGAATAAAGAGGCTTCAGATCCCCAAAGACTGAGCTCTAGAAACCTGAGCTACAAACCACCACAGGCAGAGTGGCCTGGATTTGCAGTTAGGCCAGGCCATCTTGGGTGGCAGGGCCCCTCAGGGTCAGCAGGAGCAGCCTACACATGCTAAGGACTCCACACAGCTTGGAAGCAAGCATTGCCCAGCAGCTCTGCCCCCAGGCAAGGAGGCCCAGAAAGAGGTTGAGCCAGAGCCCAGGAGGACAGTGACTCCTTATAGACTGGGTGTAAAATGAGGACAGGAAGCTGCAGCTCAGGCCTTGGGGACCCAGGGGGGAAGTTCATTCTTCCCTCCACCCAGAGTTTTAGGGGATGGAGAGGCTTGAAATGGGGAGCTGCTTGTGTCTCATAACCAGCCTTCTAGTCATTAAATATTGTGACTATAATTCCTGCCTGCTTTGACAGGTTGTAAACTAGCAGTGCCCTGGGGTTTTTTTTTATTCTGTTTCTTTTTTTTTTTCTCATTCATTTCATATCTAGAAGCTTGTACCTCCCACTCTCCTTCACTCCTTTTTGCCCATTCCCTCTGGCAACCATCAATTTGTTCTCTGCATTTATGGGTCTGTTTCTGCTTTTGTTTGTTTGTTTTGTCAAACCTGTTTCATTTAGCCAATAAAGTGTTGTTGCTTTCCCATGAACCTGAGTGCCATCAGGCTTTCTCCAGCGTGCCGTCAGCACTGCCACCCGCACAGGTGTCATCCTGTGCTCATTGTTACTACAAGCCCAGTCTCTGGATGACTTGAGATTGCGATCCCACTTTAAGTCTTGCCTACCAGGCCAGCAGTAGTGATGGCCCCAGGGTGAAATCTGAGACCTTGGTGCCCACCAGGGAGCTGCTACTCAGCCTAAATGCCTCTCTGCTGTACTGCTACTGCCTGTGATCCTTGAGACTCATCCTTGAGGGTAAATGCAAAAACTCCCTTGGGAAAGGGGGAGGCACATTATCTCACTAACAGCTTGGTACAGATTGATTAATCAAATACCAGAAGAGAGAAAGGAAGGGAATTGGCATCTATTAAGAGTTTGCCCTATACTAAGTACTGGATATACTATCCCATTTGGCCTCCCAACACTACTACAAGATAGAGGTTATCCCTGTTACATGGACTAGAAGATCAAAATAAATTAGCTTCCCCTGAATTGGATACAAAATAAAGCATGAGCTGTTTTTTAAAAAATTTTTTTAATGTTTATTTATTTTTGAGAGAAAGAGACAGATGCAGGCTCCAGGCTCTGAGCTGTCAGCACAGAGCCTGACTCAAACTCACAAGTGGTGAGATCATGACCTGAACTGAAGTCAGATGCTTAACTGACTGAGTCACCCAGGCACCTAGTTTTTGAACACAGATCTGAATGCAAAGCTGTGTTCTTTCCTGTACCCACACCATGCTACTTACTATGTGTTCCGTCCTCCTTACTACAGCCTCCATCCTCACCCACTTCCTAGCCTAGAAAGAGGGATTTTAGCAAGTGCACATGGCATGAACTCTTACCCCTTTTCCCTTAGCCAAAACTCAAGCTAAGATGTTTTCATAGAGTGGCAGCTACCACTGGTGGGACATGGGGATGATTTTAGGTAAAACATAACATGAACTATTTTGTTGAAATTGTTATATATTTAATATAAAAATATAGCTAGTTCATAAAATACATGGTTTCACAGACTTGTTTCAGATGAGACTACAACAGCTGGCCATATGAGGGCTGAGTGAAGGCCAGAAGACAGGAGCGGAAATTGCTCTGTTGAACCCAGATATGCCACTGTGGCCCTTCTGGGCATCCCAGGGGCAGAGCATACCCACTCTGTCTTCCAAGCCCATGTCTCAGGTCAGCTGATGTGGCTCAAGGAGAGTAGTCAGGTCACTCAGGCACCACTTCAGACACAGCACAAAGTCCAAGAGGGAAAGAAGAGTCAGGAGGGACCTATTTCTACCCTGTACACTACCCAGAAGGAATCAACAGGAGCTCCCCAGTTCCAGTTTCTGGAACCTCCTCCAGCAAATACACACACACACACACACACACACACACCAGCCCCTACCTTTATCACCTCCTCAGCAGCCACAATACAATTAGGGCAGCATTCCAGGAATTAGACACTCATTGGAAAGGAAAATAGCTATAAACTATGAAGAACAATTTTCTTGACAAGAATTAATCAGGAGGCAGAGATTTTAGTTAATTAAAAGAAGAAAGTGGGGCTTTCTCTGGGCTGGGGTGTTGCTACCCAAGTCAACCCCAATACCCCACAAAGTGAGATTCCCAAAGCCCTCTGCAGGCACTTCCTTTCTGGAGTGCCACACTTCCTGAGGAATGGGCCAGGGCTAAGGAGGGGAAAAAAATGAAAGATAGGACAGCCAGAGGGACAGAGAAGCAAAGAGAGATACCCTTTACACAGCCAACTCAGAGAGGCCATGCCACCAGAAAAAGAAGAGCTGATGTTTTTTGAATCCTTGCCTCACAAGCACTAAGACCAAGTGTTAAGCCCTGTACACATATCATCTCAATGAACCCTCACAACAGCCCTGTGGGTGGGTTCTGATATTTTCCATTCCTGCTTTACAGACAAAGGAACTGATCTTCAAATAAGATAAACGATCTGCCCCAGGTCCCACCAGTAAGAGAGAAGGTCTACATCCTGTTAAGATTCTGGAAGCTCTAAGGAGGCTTAAGTGTGCCCAATTTTGCCTGAAATTGCACTATTAAGAACTCAGTTTCTTCACTTTAAAACCAAACTCATCAGGGCGTCTGAGTGGCTCAGTCAGTTAAGCATCTGACTCTTGATTTTGTCTAAGGTAGTGATTTCACAGTTCATGAGTTTGAGCCTCACGTTGGGCTCTGTGCTGACAGTGCAGAGTCTGCTTGGGATTCTCTCTCCCTCTCTCTCTCTGCCCCTCCCCTGATCTCTCTCTCTCTCTCTCTCTCTCTCTCTCTCAAAATAAATAAATAAACAAACATTAAAAAAAATACCAAACTCATCAAACATAGCCTACTAAAATGCACATAGTAACCTCATTTTCAGTCCTTAAGATCTCCAGGCTGAGTGTAGACGGAGTTAGGACACAAAAGAGATTGGGGCTCACACTACCCAGGGATACCACATAATCCTGGGACTTCACATTACCTAGGAAGGGCAGCCTGAGAATGGGGGATACCAGGAAAGTTGTGGAGGGCACATAAGAGAAGATGAGCCAGAGGCCCTGCACCCTGGGATGCCATAGCTACAGCCCTCACTAATCTCCCAGTATTTGCAGGAATGTTCACCAACCAGGAATGTTCATGGCTTCAACTGGATGCCTGCATCCCTGCAAGCAAACAATATGCCTCCAGTGGATGGGGGAGTGATCATCCAGTGGATGAGTCTTTTCCTAAAGACTCCCAGGAATGTAGTTCATTGTTCATGAGCATGCCTTTTGTTCCCTCCCAACTGTAAGGAAGGCAGAGACTGTGTGCTATTCATCTCTGCATGCCTTGTGCCAAGTGGAGGTGTGCTTCAGGTGCACTCAAAGACTTGAAAACAAGGAGGAAGATCACTCTCTGAGAGTTAAACTATGAAATTTTCCCAGAGAAAAGCAGAATCACACATTGTCACTCTAGAGAGATGGGCCCTCAGTCAGCAAGACCAACCATAACCTGATTACAAGTACTAATAACATGTCTAAAGACAGAATGTCTCTGTCACAGGGGGTTGGCTGGCTCTGAAAGTATGAAAGAGGGGAAATCAGCAACAGAGACAGACCATACCCTCCCAAGCAGTTCCCAAGAGAATGGTGGCCTCATTTCAGTTCTTTAAAAGAAGAAATGCCTGACCTGAGAGGTTCTGGAAGAAGGCAGGGCCACACTGGGAATGGGGGCTGCCTCAGGCAACCATTTCCCAACGCACAAGTCATTGGCTTTGCAGCGTGCCCATCATGACCTCTTCTGATAACCAGGCCTTCCGCATCACTGGTCAGCAGGGAGGAAATGTACTGGTCAGGCCATACGGACCTCTGCCTGCCAGTTGTAATTCTCACTGGTGACTAATCAGTGAATATATATTTCTACCTCCATCTCCCAGGACTCTGGATTGTGGGTTAGTTTCCCTTTATCCTGTGTGCTCAGAAGGGCTGGCCAGATACAGACTCAGAGCCCAGGGAACTGGGGTTGGACTAGGGACTAGTGACTCCACCCAGGGAAGAACCGCCTATTTCAGCCTCTCCCCTCAGTGCACTAGATAATAGGTGCTTTGTGTTGAGTGGGTGTGTGGACAGATGGACAGACAAGTGAGGAGAAGAGTCACTGCAAGACTAGTATCTTGGCCTCAAGAGCTAAACTTTGCCCACCACAATGGACCATCTTTTTCGCTGGATCTCCATTCTTCCCTGTCCCCACTGTGCCTGGTCCAAGTTCTCGCCAACATTTAGCTCTGGGGTCCAGCAGCAGTGATGGGTCCCGTGAACTTTGTGCAGTGGAAGAGGGCTCTGTCCTCCCCACTGGAGGACCCTGTCCAGCTATAGAAAATAGGAGGGATTGGGATAGAGGACACCTTCCTCAGGACAGTGACCAATTGAAAGCCACATCCATAAGCAATCCTCTTCTGGTGCTGTATGTGGCTTCTGACACCAGGAGATGGGTTTTGTTTTTTTTTTTTTAGAATTTGTTTCTTTGTTGTTTCATAAATAGCATAAAGAAGTTTCCACCAAGTTCTGAATATCGGTTGGTCAGTTAGGATGGGCACATGGCCTACAAGTCACTTCTCACCAGGGTAGTTCTTAGTGTGTGCCCTCTGACTTCACCTAGAGTGATGGTACCACAGGACCAGATGCAGAGGATCAAATTTCTCAAACCACATCCACCTTCATGTCCCGTCATAGTATCCTGATCCTTCCTACTGCCCCCTCACTATTCCTAGCTGGTCTATGCAGCGGGGCAGGGATGGAAGGAACTGGGCTTTGGAGTCAGAGACCACGGCTCAATTCCAGTCAGGGCTGCTGGATTTTTGTTACAGATTTAGAAACTGGAAGCATGGAGGGGTCAAAGAATGTCCCTACAGATGACAGGACTAGCAATGGCAGAGCCTCCGCAGTTTAACGGCAGCCCCTGTATGCCAACCACCTGTGGCACACGTCTCAGGCTGTCTACTCAGGAGGCCCGGACTGTGGGAATTCCATAGGAGCCTGGGGCCAACTTTTCTCAAAAGACTTGTAAAATGGGGAGGAGAGAGATCCTGAAAAGCACTTGCTAGATTCCTGACATTCAGGAAAGCCCAGGAGTGGGACGAGAAGGCAGGGAAACTCTCCATGGTAATTCATGGATTGGGAGCCCCCAGAGGCATGGCCACAGGCTGGGTCTAGAGCAAAGGCCAGGAGCAGATTCATGGCCATCTTCACCTACCCCTTCCCTCCAGACCCAAGATGGCTGTGGCTTCCTTTCTCAGGAATTCCAAGGCCCCAAATGGTCAACATTGCCAGTCCTACCAGAGCATAGGGGTTGAGCCATGCACCACACTAGTGACTGAGGGTTCAGCTGAAGACTCAGCTTCAGTGCACTTTGCCTTCACTATGGTTCCTCTGCAGGGCACAGGACTTACAGACCCCACTGCCAGGGGGCCATCAAAGCTAGAGGTCTGCCCTGCTGTCCCCCATGCCCCCAGACATGGCTAGACAGGAGAGGCTCAGGAGACCTTGGACACTGTGGTGAAAGGGAATAAGACTGCCATCCCTGCCACACCACATGCTTCCTTGGGGGACACCAAGCAAGGTCCTAGCTTATGACTCATGGTTTGAAGAGACAGAAACTTGGGGCACCTGGGTAGCTCAGTTGGTTAAGTGTCCAACTCTTGGTTTGTGCTCAGGTCATGATCTCACAGTTCATGAGTTCAAGCCCCACATCATGCTGTATGTTGACAACACAGAGCCTGCTTGGGATTCTCTCTCCCTCCTCTCTGACCCTCCTCCACTTGTGTACACACGCACTTTTTTTCTATCTCTTAAAATAAATAAATAAACATTAAAAAAAGAGAGACAGAAACCAGAAAAGGGGGGACACTGGGGCTTCTCACCACCCATGTGCCTCAGGGACAATTAGAACAAAGGACTCAAATACCACAGGGTGTTGCCCGCCCCTCCCTGCCCCATCACTGCATCTGCCTTCCTGACTTCTTCCATGTCAGCCATCACCAGAAGGGGACTGCTCCCCTGCTTTAGCTCCCTGACAAGTCCCAGAGAGGGACTTTAATTGGCCAAGCTCAAGTCAGTTGCCCATTCCTGGCCCAGTCAGGTTTGTCAAGGGCCACATGACAAAGGCAGAGCCACTGGCCTCCTATGTGTCTACATCACTCCTAGAGAAAAAGATTCACTAGGAACCAGGAAGCCACTCCAATCAGTGTCTGTTACACTTCTCTGAGACAATTTCCTCACGAATGAATGAGGCTAATGTCAATGCCTACTTCATGGCTGTTATTTTTGAGATAGTACGTATGTAAAGCGTTTGGTGCCTGGAAGTACTCAACAAAGGTTAGCTTTATGATTGTTGCTGTTGCTGTTAGTAGGATTTGCTCTGGCTGAGGGAGAATTGAGGCTCCCACTGAGAAGGCCATTAGTCCTGCCTGAGCCTGGTTCTCCTGAGACCACACACTGGCCCTGAGTTCGAGCACATGGACATGCCTGAGGCAGGCAGTGAGGCCCTCCTGACCTGCATATGCCTCCCAGGCCTCAGTTTCACTGTCCATCAAATAGGACAATGATCCAGATTTGCTTTCCTCTGCTACAGTTGTGAGGAAAAGCAGGACAACGCGAGTGGAAGGGAAAATTGCAAAGTCTTATTAGCAGTTTATTATTGCTGTTATTAATTATCATCCCCAGAAAACTGTTGGGATTATGAGCCTGTGTTTTCTTCTTGTTTTCTCTAATGACCATTACAATGAAGAAAGCCAAAAAGACTTAATTTGCTAATGCCAACTACTAAATTATGCAAAACCAGATCTGCTAATGAATTTCTCCCCTGTGGCTACTGATGCTGATTAGTTTTTTCTGTTGCCTTGTTGGAAAGAGAAGGAAAGAAGGGGCCCTGGAGTTCATTGTCCCTCCTCCACACCAGTCAGCCATCTGCCTGCACACGCACCCTGGCAAGGGCCTCATAACATGTGACTCCCCATCCTGAGGGGCATCAAGGGGGCAGAATAGACTTTTTGAATCAAGTAGTTTTTATCTTTTTCAGTTTGAATAGAATCAAATAGCTCGTCTAATAAGGAAGAAAAAGGCCACTACTGAATTAATGTAAGCCCACAAATGACTTCTCTCTCTGCTCTATTTCTGAAGACTATTTATAGATCCAAATCCCATCACTGAAAATGAGGGACACGTCCCCCCTCCCCCATCTGCCCCTACTCCTGCCCCAGCTCCTGGAGGATGACGGTCTTTGGGGAAGTTCAGGTGAGGCTTTGGGTGATGGGTAGCACACACACCCTCTCATCAGCTTCCTTCTGACAATGGCAGCTTCTTCCCTCCTGACTATGAGCCCCCCCAGGGCAGAGGCTGGGCCTACATGCCCAGGGCCAGGCCAAGGCTGGGCACTGGGCAGGCCTTACATCCATCTGTTAGTTGTACTTTATCGCAAGTGAAGAAACACCTTTGGCTTTCCTAGGCCAAAGAAGGTAATTTACCTGAAAGATCCAGGCAGCCTATAGATGAAGAGAAAGGGTTACATGAACTTTTCCAGCTTTGGAACAGCCTGGGGACCCAGGTGACAGGAACTGTATTCTTAGGGCACAAATCTTCTCTAGGTATTTTTTAGGACAGGTAGTTCAAACCCCATGTCACTGTGTGACCTTGGACAAGTTTCTTCATCTCTCTGGGTTATTCTTATTCTGTGAAATGGAGATCACAGAGCTTTCCTATAACCCAGATGCCAGTTATAGCATATATATATATGCTGTTCTTTGAAATTTAAATTGAGCTTGTGGGGGCCTCAGATCACTTGTCAATGAGAAATCCAATATTTGTCCCCAAGATCTGCAACTCCTTGGGGATGGTTGCACTCAGGGTCCCCTCCTGCCCCTGCTGGTGTCTGCAATTTGAGTACGACTCTTGTCTCACTCCCATGTCTGTTCTTGTGTCTCTGCTAATGCTGATGCCAACATGCAACTCAGCGCTTCCCCAGACACTCCAACCAGACAATCTCTACTGAAATGGAGGTGGGGTGGAAAGAAGATTTACACGGCCACTCACAAATGACATATAATGACATACGAGACTGTTTTCAAAGACACCGGGGCAGTGTAGCCTAGCAGTTAAGAGTTCAGACTGACAGCCAGATGGTGTTGGCTCAAATACCAGCACTACCACGTACTGAGCATGTGACGTGCTCAGTAATCCCTGCAGAATGGAGGATTAAATCATTTTGTAAGGTACATGTGTATACTTGAGAAAGAACTTAGGACGGTGCCCAGTACAGAATAAGTCTGTGTAAGGGTTACTAATTATTACTAAGAATCAGCTTCCTGCCACTTTGTCCCTCATTTCCCACCCTACCTCCTGTCTTCTCTTCACTACCCCACCCCAACCCAAAATCTCCTTGCATTTCTTTCTTTTTTTTTTTTAATATTTATTCATTTGGGAGAGAGAACAAGTGGGGGAGGGAGCAGAGAAAGGGGAACAGAGGATCCGAAGTGGGCTCTATGCTGACAGACAATTTGGGGCTTGAACTCATGAACCATGAGACCATGATCTGAGCCAAAGTTGTATGCTCAACCCACTGAGCCACCCAGGTGCCCCTCCTTGCATTTCTTATATAGAGCAATGGACGATCTCTTTGCTTCATTGTCACCTTCCAAACCAGGATATTGCCTTCCACCTTCAAACTGTTTTATGAAAGAATCTCCTCACACAGCTAACTACATCCTCAGTGGTGAAAAGCTGAAAGTTCTTCCTCTAAGATCAAGAACAAGAAAAGAATGGCCACTCTTGCCACTCTTTTTTCCATATAGTATTAGAAGTCCTAGACACAGCAATTAGGCAAGAAAAGGAAACAAAAAGCATCCAAATTAGAAAGGAATTTTTACTTAAAAACTGTCACTATTTGCAGATAACATGATATTATACAGAGAAAACCCTAAAGATTCCACCAAAAACCACTAGAACTAATAAATGAATTCAGTAAAGTTGCAGGATACAAAATCAATATGCAAAAATCTGTTAGTTTCTGTAAACTAATAACCAACTATCAGAAGAAGAAATTAAGAAATCCATCCGATTTCCAATTGCATCAAAAACAACAAAATACCTAGGAATAAATTTAACCAAGGAGGTAAAAGCCCTGTAATCTGAAAACTATAAGACATTGATGAAAAAATTAAAGACAACACAAATAAAAGAAAGCTATACTGTGCTCATGGATTAGAAGAATTAACATTGTTAAAATGTCCATACTATCCAAAGCAATCTACAGATTCGATGCAATCCCCAACAAAATACCAATGACATTTTTCACCGAAATAGAACAAATAATCCTAAATTTGTATGGATCCACAAAAGATCCCAAATAGCCAAAGAAATCTTGAGAAAGAAGAGCAAAGCTGGAGATACCACACTCTCAGATTTCAAATCATAATACAAAGCAATAGTGATCAAAAGAGTATGGCACTGGCACAAAAGCAGACAATGGAACAGAATAGGGTCTGGAAGTATACACACACTTATATGGTCATTAATCTGTGACAAGAGGCAAGAATATACAATGGGGAAAAGACAGTATCTCCAACAAATGGTGCTGGGAAAACAGGATAGCTACATGCCAAAGAATGAGACTGGACTACTTTTTCCAGTATCTTGCTTGGGAGATGTGCAGAAATATGAGAGACCCATTTGAGGATTGTCTCCTAACACTCAACTGCTCTGGCTCCTTCCAGCATCTGCTGCTTCCATCACCAGCAGAGATGCCAGGTTGCCCAAAGTGCCAGAGGACCTGAGGTGTGGCCTGAGAGGGAGACCATGGTGCTGCCAGGAGTTCAGCCCACCACCAGTTCTCCTCTGCTCTTTGCTTCCCAGTCTTATTCTCTGCTCCCCTATACCCTCTCTCATTTTATTTCATTCTCTCTTCATTGCTTCTTCTTTGGTTCTTCTTGCTTTTTGTGTATCTCTTCTACTTCTTTTCTCTTTCTTCCTCTCTGGATGATTTTTTTCTCTGGAGCTGTGAGCAAACTTTAAAAATTAAATAAATACAAGCCACAAATGTGAGAAAAGGAACAAGTGAGGCTCATCCACAATCCCCTACCCAGAGGTAACCACAGTGAACATTTTGGGCAACACCTCCCAAAATTTTCTCTACATATATGTGCATATGTATCAACATGTTTACTACCAGCTGGGATCCTGTGTAGATGGAGCTCACTCTGCCTAGGTATTCTAGACAAGGGAAGGCCTGTGGAGGGGCTGGGAGGAGAAAGACTTTCTCTCCTTTGAAAAGGGGAACAAGAAGGTAACCTGGAATCATTGCTGACTGCCCAAGGCCTTGATCTTCCAGGACACTAGAGGATCCTGGGTCTCCTTTCCTAGGCCCATTGCTGTCAGAGTTATCAGGTATAGAGGCAAGTCAGGGAGAGAGCTTAGCCATGAGAGTCCTCAGGGATGGGGCCTGTGGCAGAGAACACATGTGCATCCCCAGCCCTGAGCAGGCTTCCAGGAGGAGGCAAGGCCTGAAGGCACAGAGAAGCCTCTGAATTATGGAGCAGAGGTCAGATTATAGGGTATGTGTAGGGGGGAGGTGTAATATGTCTGTGTATGTGTATATGTGTGTGCACACACTCCCACAGACTTTCAGTTCCAGTCCCAGCAGCCACTGCGGGGGGAGGGAGGCTGCCACAGCCACACAACTGCCTTTCCTTTTACTCCAATCTGAGCTGACTCCCATTCTCAGATGGGGAGACCTTCAATCCCACCCTAGGTCGAACTGGGAGGGCAGCCAGGCCAGATGCACTGGGAGAACCTATGGTGTTGGTGAGAGGCATTTATGTTGTTCATAAATTTTCACAATACAAACAATAGATTTCCAAGGTCTTTAAAGTACAAGAATTTCAATTTTTTAAAGTTTATTTATTTTGAGAGAGAGAGAGGAGGGAAGGGGAGAGAGAGAGAGAGAGGGAGAGAATCTAAGAGTGCAGAGCCTGACACAGGGATCGATCAAACCCATACACCATGAGATTATGACCTGAGCTGAAACCAACAGTCAGATGCTTAGCTGACTGAGCCACCCTGGTGCGCTAAGAACTTTTTTTAATGTTTGTTTTTGGGAGAAAGAGAGAAAGAGTTGGGGAGAGGGGTAGAGAGACAGGGGGACAAAGGATCTGAAGTGGGATCTGTGCTGACAGCAGAGAACCCAATGTTCATGAACTCATGAACCATGAAGTCATGACCTGAGCAGAAACCAAGAGTTAGACACTTAACCAAGGGAGACACCCAGGCACTACTAAAGTATAAAATTTCAGACAGTAGCCACGATCATAGAATAATGTCAGACATTCTCCCTTATTCTGCCCCCACTCTAATTCCATTCACTGCATAGGTGACCGTTGAAAATAGCTTAGTTAGTGTCCTCTCAGAGGATTATTCTTCCCATAAACAAAAATATATGCCCACATGAAATCTTGTTTTTCAACACGCCAGTCTGGGGTGTTCTGTAACTTCCTTTTTTTACCTCCCCACTCAACAAGTCAGTGGAATATGACTAGGTGACATTAGGACATGACAAACTTTCTACAAACATCCATGAACATGCCCGAGAGCTAGGCACTCACACTGCTGTGATCCAGAGAAGGCAGTTTCCTGAGTGGACACCTGGGCTTGGAACCACCCTCACCACTCCCAGCTGCGTGACCTTGAAGGGTCAGTCAACCTCCCTGAGTACCTACCTGTGACGCTGTCGTGAGGGTTACGTGATAATCTATGTGGAAAGTTTGGCAGAGTTCCCAGCACACTGAGGGCCCTAAATTATGGAAAAACACTGTGATGATCTCAAAACCCACAAAGCCATGAGAACAGTGGTACAGCCTTCCGTGGTCCAGAGGTGCTGAGCCTCTTTGCCCCTTCAAACATCAGCTTGTTTCCAGTTTTTCCTCAGCTCATTAATTCATTCCTCAAACAAGATCACTTTCTCCTGTTACGTTTCTCAAATCACTACATTTGAAGCATTTGCTTGAAAAAGAGGCCAAATGGATGCACTCACTACTGAGTCATCTTGGGCAGCACTTGGGATCTCTGACCTTGCTTCCTGTCTCTAAATCAAAGAAAAAAATAATCTTGCCTCTGCCTCTGCCCTCGGTTGCCTAGAGGACAAATACAAAAGCTCCTGTAAAAATGCTTTATTAACTCTGAAGCCCTATAGAGACCCTTGAGGGAATCTTGTGGCATACATGCTGTGGCCCTACTAGAATGTTCCTCCTGGGATAGCAGAGACTGTGGGCTCAGTAAATGCTTGTTGAATAATGAATGAAACTTCTCTCCTGCAAATAAGAAAATTATGGCCCTAGGGTCTCTAGAATGTTTAACAGGGGAAAGAGGGTAGAGGAAATGCTGATCACACCCAGAGTGTGTGTCCTCTCTTGTATTCTCACCTCTTTCCTCCCTCCCTCCCTCCCTCCATCTGTTCTACCCTCTTTCCTTCCTTCCTCTCTCCCTCCCTCCCTTCCTTTCTTCCTTCTTTTCATCCTTCCTTCTTTCCTTCCTTTCTTTCTTCCTTCTTTCCTTCCTCCATCCCTCCCTTCCTTGCTTCCTTCCTTCCTTCCTTTCTTCTCCCTTCCTTCCTTCTTCTCTACCCCCCTCCTTCTTCCTCCCTCTCTTCCCACATTTCCTGGGCACCCTCAGAAAGGTGGGCCTTGCACTATGTGCTGGGGGTTCTCTTCTGACCTGAGAAGGTGCTGTCTTGGCTCTCATGAGACTTTCAGCAAGACCCTTCATTGACAAGGAGGAGGGGATGTACCCTTGGTTTTCTCTCCTCTTTGACATGGTTTCAGAGCAAAAAAAAAAAATGGGAAGCTCTGCCGGGTGAGGCTCAGTCGGTTTTCCCTCCCCTCGGTGGAGGAAAATCATTTCACAAGCCAGCCCGCCCTCTGGTGGCCAGAGTTAGGAACCAGCAGTGTTGATTTCTATTCACCAGACTTTCCAACAGAGGATACGCTCTGGAATATGCTCTGGAGGCTGTGGTAACTGGCCTGAACCCAGCTCCATGGCAGCCCCTGCCCTCATTCTCCTTGATCGCCAGGTACAGCCCTTCCTTCAAAGTGCCCCTGCAAGACCACCTCCTCCTAGAACCTTCCACCCAGCCCACAATCAAGTCATTGTACTTGGCCCTTCCCCTTGTGACAATATCCCCTCTGTCCCACTGAGTGAGAGGTTCTCCAGGGCCCACCCTGCCAGCTCATCTCACCCCCAAAGAGTCTAGCATGGGGCTCTCTTTCATGTGAGTGCTCAGGCCATTTCTAAAAACTAAATGAATGCGTTTCAAGTAGACCAGAGAAAGGCCACTGGGAGGGTCTGGGTTCAAGGCCGGGGCCACAGGCCTGAGGGGGCTGAGGGTGATCTCCCAGAGGCTGGATATTAGGTTGTGAGATGAAAACATTGGACAGCCCAGTTCAATCTGAATGTCAGATAAACAACAAATGAAAAATTCTTTTAGTATAAGTATGTCCCAAATATTGCATGGACATAATTAAACTAAAAATTTGTTTTGCTGTGTATCTGAAATTAGAATTTAACAAATAGCCTGTATTTTTATTTGCTAAATCTGGCAACCATCCTGACCCTCTAGCAAAAGCCCTAAGGGGGTGGGGTGGGGAAGGCTGGGCAAGCAGGTCCCAGAGAAGCTGGGATAGGCAGAGGGGCTGATTTAATCCAGTTTGGGGCCAGAGATAAAATAAAAATGCAAACTTCACATTTTTACCTGGAATTTACATTCACACCATGGGGATATGAGCTGTTGAAAACAAGGAGAACCTTACCTATTCTCAAGGCTCTGCTCAAATATCCCCAGTCCCCAGTCTTCCCTGGGACCCCTCCAACCACAAGGGGCCTTCCCTCCATTGTCTTCAAACTTGTGTCTGCAGGACACAGGGAGCAGACCCTTAAGGGCTGAAGTTGGGTCTTCTGTGTTTCCCCCAAGGCACCTGGAGGTGTCACTATATGTATGAAATGGATTAAAGAAAGTTGTAACCAGGTAGTTAGTACCTGCCTGTGTCACTTGCCAGCTATTTCCTCACTGTAAAATGGGAATAATAACCACGCCTACCTTACAAGTTAGTTAATTGACGTAAAGTCCCTTGAATGAAACCTGGAAACAAAGCCAATGCTTGAGTAATGTTAGCTCTTACCTTTATAGTTATTGCTGGAACACTGCCTACCGAGAGGTGACCACTGACTTTTCTCCTGGAATAGTGCGACATTCCAGTTCTCTCCCACATTTGATGGCACCTGTAATAGTCACAAAGCATTTTGGGGAGATCTCCTTCACTTCTTGAGCAAGGGTTCAAGCTAGTCTCATGAACACAATGCGATACCACATTCCCTCAGCAAAACAATCTCTTGGCCCCATTTCCCCGTGACCATGGCTGTGCATCTATGTTTCTAGCAATATTAGAACCCATTTATAATGATTTATGGTAATTACACTGGACAAGAGTTTGATGGCTATTAGTCCTCTCTATTTGGCTGAAAACATTTGAAGCATGAAGCTACAGGAGACAATCAGCACCAGCAGCATTACGAAACATCCTTGTATTTGGAACCAATTTAGAGTGTCATTTTTTATATCACAGATTATCCATCTTTGGAGTCCAAGTCCTTGGTATCTGTGTTCTCACCCACTCTGGTATCAAGAGGACAGATAGAAGCAGCAGGTCTGCCCTGGGGGAGGGCAGCCAGGCAGCCACCAGCCCCCCAGAACTGAGTTCCCAGGAACACCAGGGCAACCTAATGCTCCACCTTTTCCCCAGCATTGCACCATCTCCAGTTTACAGCAAGATACCAGGACAAATGGAAATGCCACCTAAAGTCTTGCCTCGATGCCCCTTCTTCCTCCCTTCACTTCCAGAGTGAACAGGACAGCAGGACTGTTATTAGGCCAATGCATACCAACACCATATACTGGCTATTTTGGGGTGGTGTTCATGTCAAACCTAATGCTCAAGATTTAAATATCATCACTGAGTAAAACAGGCATGAAATTATAATAAATAAGAGGCTCTCAGGCTGTATTTCTGCCATGTCAAAGTAGCTGGATTAAAAAAAAATAAGATTGGGTGCCTGGGTGGCATCATTAGGCATCTGACTTCAGTTCAGGTCGTGATCTCACACTTCATGAGTTCAAGTCCCACATCGGGTAAGCTTATACCCCGCTTCAAGTAAAACATGAGCCCTGCTTCCAGTGAGCCCTGCTTCTCCCTCTCTCCCTGTCTTCCTCTCTCTCTCTGTCCCTTGTGTGATTCTCTCTCTCTCTCTCTCTGCTTCTTGCTCACTTGTGCCCTCTCTCTCAAAAAAAAAAAAAAAAAAAAAAAGGTAAAAAAATTAGGGACGCCTGAGTGGTTCAGTCAGTTAAGAGTCCAGAGCTTGGTTTGGACTCAGGTGAGTTCCAGCCCTTTGTTGGGCTCAGCATTGAGTGTGGAACCTGCGTAAGATTCTCTCTCTGCCCTTCTCCTGCTCATGCTAATGTGTGTGTGTGTGCACGAGCACTGTCTCTCTCCCCCACACCCTCTCTCTCTCATTCTCTCTCTGTCTCTCAAAAACATAAAAAAAGAAAAAAGTAAAAAAGTAAAAAAACTAATGAACAGGCTAGATGTTTAATTTTCCACAATGACAAATAGAATACATTCATCATTTTTGCCATTTTCCAAAAGTTCTAATGGAGATGTGCACTCTGGCCTTTTTTCAAATTGCTTCAACTGGCCCACACCAAAACCTGGGAGGTAGTTTCATGTATGTATGGTCTTTCAAGCACAAGAAAAGTAGAAAGACTCTGCCCAAGAAGACCTGAAGTAAAGCCATAAGCATGCAAGATGGAGGCCCTAGCCTGTGCCTGGACTCCCCCTGTGGTGGGCTCCTGGGCCCCCCCCATTGCCCCTTGGGAAGATTTCTCACCCTAAAAGGGAGAGCAGTGAGTGTTTGAAAAGAAAGAACAATAAGGAAGCAATTACTGGGCCAAGGAGCCCAGGGTTGCCTGGGACTGACAGGTCCGACTCATTTATCTTCCTCTTTATTTGGAAACTCAGACTGACTTAATGGTCAGAAATACAGTGACTTCCAGGAGCCTCTCTTGACACAAATGGAGCCTGGGTGCCCTGTCTTTAAATAGGCATTAAAGTATGCAGAAGTATCCGTGTCATCTGGACACCCACACACTAAGTTTTGAACACTTTCATTGCTCCTGGTAATGAGATTCTATAAAACTCTAGCCATTTCAATGTCCCCATTTGGGGGGAAAATTCATTGTTTTAATATTTACTGGTAAACTTAGGGTTTTATTTGCACAGAGAAAATCCATGAAACAGAAACTGGAGATAAGGGTGGAAAATGATTTCAGTATTGGTACAGGTGATTTTATAACTTCCTTTTGCCTCTGTCCACCCCTGGCCTGGCTTGGGGAGTGTTCAGGGGGGGCACGGCAAGAGGTCATCCTGACTTTGATGGTTTTAGAGGATCTGCTCTCTGCTCCCACCAAGGCTGGGACAAGAAGACACTTACAGGAGCCTGGGCAGGACGATGGCTCTAGCTGCCTCCCTGGAGAGGCCATCAGTGCAGGTGGCCACATGACTGCCCTGGCTCAGAGGCCAGGGCCTGAGGAGCAGGGGCTGAGGGAGCAGATTTTAGTTGTAGTTAACTAAGTGCCCCCAGTGCCAGCCTGTGGCCTGGCCTCAGCCTGTGGACTGCAGATATCAGGCGTCTCACAGCCCTCTGTCTACCCTCCCCAGGCACTTTTGCCCACGCCCATAGCCAGTATTGTCTCTAAGCCTAAGAGCCAAAACTCCAAATGCCTTCTTGACAGCTCCATGAGAATGAGTCAAGCTCAACACATTCAGACCAAAGTAAGTTGCTTCCCTGACCTGTCCCCACTTGCTCCCCTTTGGTGTTCCCTGTCTCAAGTTCCCTCTGACCTTCCAATGCCTAAGCTAGAGACCTAGAAGTCACCTCATGTCTCTTTGGACCACCCCCCATCCTCAGCGCCTACAGCAGATGTTGTTGGTATCCAGCCAACAGGACTGAGCACCTCTGGTCATTGGCAATGGTTCTCATCTTCTAACTGTCAGGATCTGCATGAAGAAGTCAGGGAAAGCCATTCTTCCTAGGCAAGGCAGGCTGGAAGTGCCAGGAAGTTCGACCTCTCCAGGAGCAGCCTTCAAATAATGACCAATGGCTCCCTCATCTCTCATCTATCTCAACCCTCATCTCTCTGATGAAATTTATACTATTTCCCCAAGGTTCCCACAGGATCAAGTCCAAAGGCAGGACAGGTTTCATGGGTATGCAACATAACTGCCTAAGTCACCAGTGCCAAAAGGCCCTGTGCTTGGCCACTCTGCTGCCATTATTTTTAAATTCTTAATAAATTATAAGCAACAGGCGTCACATTTTCATGTTGCACTAGGCCCTGCAAATAATGCAGCTGGTCCTGCCCATGGGGTAGCTGGCTTGGGAAAGCACTAGCTGTCTGCCCTCCTCCCTTCCCTATCTCTCTTCCCCTCTTTCCCATCAGTATTTGCTGACCCCCAAATACTCCACTTGAACTCAAATAGTTGTATCAGAGTTTACTTCTGGGGAAAGCCAACCCATGACTCTCCTGAATTTTCATTTCCTCTTTTTTTTTTTTTTTTTCATTTTCATTTCTCCTCAATCTGTCTGCTGCCCTGTGTTTGTTCTCACCTTGCCAGGATACTACTTGTTGCCTGGAGCACTGCAGTGGCCTCTCAACATTCTTTCCATGTCCTCTTTGCTCCCTCCAATTCCTTTTCCACAGTAGCCAGAAGGTTGGTTGGTTGGTTGGTTGAACATAAAGCTAGCTAATCATGTCACTTTCCTGTTTGAAACGCTTAAATGGTTAATTGTTGAATCTGGATGATGGTGCATAGGGGTCTGTTATTTTCTTCTGCTACCATATATATGTTTAAATTTCAATAATAAAAGGGAAATTAAAAACAAAAATCTCAACTGCTTCCCATTGCTTTTATGATAACAAACAAAATCATTGTTGGTCTGAGAGGCCCTGCATGATCTGGTGATTCTTGCTTTCTTGTTCTCTGCACAGCAGCTATGCTGGCCTTTCTTTTTCTCAGTGTTTCTTTTTGCCCCAGGGCTTTTGCACGTGCCCTGTGCCCTCTACCAAGAATGCCTTTTCTCTTCAAATTCCTCACTCCCCTTCAATACTCCTTTGTCTAGTTATTTAACCTTTCTGTTTCTCAGTTTTTCCTCATCTTTAAAACAAAAATAATAATAGTACCTACCTCACAGGGTTTCCTCATAAGATTGTTATTAGGATGAACGTGCCTGGCACAAAGCAAACACTCAATAAACATCAGCTATTATTAGTGTAAAATCAATGCTGCTTCCTCTAGCATTTGAATAAAATGGACAATCCAGGAAGCCATGTTTATTCTGTGGCTACAAATGCCCCTGAGTTCCTTTAATTTCTGCACCCTGAGGAAGATCCTGGGTCAGCAAGGTGCTGTCAGGGGAATCCTGCAGGCCATCCTCCACCCAATTCTGGTGAGAATGAAGCGAACCTTGAAGATATCCAGGGTGAGCATGAAGCATGATTATCAAGTGCTTGGGGGACCCCAGACAACAGATGTCCCTCAATGAATCAGAAGCCGTGAGGCTTAAGCCAGCCTGCTCAACTGGTTCCATCCAACTGCTATTGGCCTTTGATTGGGCAGCCACATACTTAATCAGGTTCACTGTGAGGTTATCATAACTCACCAGGATGTCAAGTACTTCCTCTTTGTGATTTAGCCAGCTTCTTGACCTGCCATGTTGCCATCTAATTATGGTTTAAGTATCACCATGTCCACGGAAATCCCAAAGGCCATCGTGTGCTGGAATTAGGAAGGAGATGGCAGCCCACAGTTACTGCTATATATTAAATGTTTGTATCCCCACAAAATGCATATGTTGATATACTAAGACCCAAAGTGATAGTATTAGGAAATGGGGCCTTTGGGAGGTGATTAAGGTATGAGGGTGGCACCCTCATGAATGGAATTAGTGCCCTCATAAAAGAGGCTCCAGAGAGCACCCATGCCCCTTTGGCCAATGTGAGGTTGCAGCAAGAAGACTGTCAGCTATGAGCCAGGAAGAGGACTGTCCCCAGAAACCAAATCTGCTGGCACCTTGACCTTAGACTTCCCAGCCCTTAGAACTGTGAGAAGTAAATATTTGTTAATTCACTCAGTCTATGGTATTTTTATTATGGTAGCCCAAGTGGACTAATACAGTTACCAAATACCCAATAATGTCCAGCCTCTGCACCAACCCTCTGAGATCTTTAGCATCTCATTGATTCACCCCAAAGTTGCTCTTCTTAGAGGTTCTGAGGCTAAGAAAGCTCAAAACATGCTCAGAGTCACAAAACAAGATCTGCCTAGTCTTTTTTTTTTTATTTTTTTAATGTTTATTTATTTTTGAGACAGAGAGAGACAGATCATGAATGGGGGAGGGTCAGAGAGAGAGGGAGACACAGAATCTGAAGCAGGCTCCAGGCTCTGAGCTATCAGCACAGAGCCTGATGTGGGGCTCGAACTCACGGACCATGAGATTATGACCCGAGCCGAAGTCGGACACTTAACCGACTGAGCCACCCAGGCGCCCCAAGATCTGCCTAGTCTTAAGCTTGAACTCTTTCTCTAAGGTCCAGTGTATCCCAAACTCAAGATTCCTGGGCCCCACCCTCCCACCCCTAATTCAGTAAATCTAGGGGAAAGCCTAAGCATTTGTATTTTAAAAGTTCCCAGGGTGACTGAAGATCAGGTAGGTTTGAGGACCATGTAGGAGGAGCCACTGTATTTCCCCAAATCCAAACAAAATGGCCCCCAAAGCCTCAGTTTGTAGACTTGGCCCAATTTTACCACTTACTTTGAACAAATAAATGAGTTAACTAGTTTCATGCCTGCATATTCCAAATCAAGCCTTTTACCATCTCCATCTAGAAAGTCCTTTGTTTATTGACTAAATCTCTGTCCCAAGATAGCATTTATTCTGTAACCACATGCACCTCTAGCCCTGTGCCCCTCCCTTGCCATAGCATCCTAGAAGCGGAAATGGAGCACCTATCACCTCATCTGCACAGAGAGACACTGAATGTGTGCCTCAGCCCAGCACACGTGGCTTGATAGGAAAAAACCGCTTTTTTGTTCTCCAATTTTACAGCAACAATTTTGGCTCCTGGAGATTTGTAGGCTCCCTTCTGGCAGGAAGATTAGACCAAGAGCTGCATTAAAGATACAGTTCTGGGGCGCCTGGGTGGCGCGGTCGGTTGAGCGTCCGACTTCGGCCAGGTCACGATCTCGCGGTCCGGGAGTTCGAGCCCCGCGTCAGGCTCTGGGCTGATGGCTCAGAGCCTGGAGCCTGTTTCCGATTCTGTGTCTCCCTCTCTCTCTGCCCCTACCCCGTTCATGCTCTGTCTCTCTCTGTCCCAAAAATGAATAAACGTTGAAAAAAAAAATTTTAAAAAAAAGATACAGTTCTGTGTCCTTCAAGGCATTAATAGACTGGAATCATGTTGGCACTTTCTAGAGCAGAACCATCTCTGCAGTAAGAGCTGTGAGTCTGAACCAATTCAGGAGAGAAGTTGCTGCTTGTGAAAAGGAGAGTTGCTGAGCTTATAAATGGATTTTTTATGAATTTGTTGCCCTACTTCTGATTTCAGCACTGGAGCATGCTTCTAACAAATGCCTTTACCAATTCAAAACTTGGGCTTATGATAAGAACCACTTTTAATAAGTCAAGGAATCTATTTAAATCATGGTTTATTTCATACAGACTGTATTTCTCTCTATTCAAAGAATATAACCCACTTTGAGTTCCACCAGCATCCACATAAAGCCTTAAGGAACAATAACTAACAATAGCTAAAATAAATATTTAAATCTTCTGTTAAAAAAAAAAATAATAATATAGCTGTACTTAAACATTTAAAAATAGATTGTTGGCTCTCCTGATTTTTCTCATTCCTTCAGAGTTGGACAGAAAATATATAAAAAAAAATGTTCCACGGAATTAAAAATTTTTTTTTAACTGTTGGGATAAAATTATTACTACCATGTAAATGATGCCAAAACATATCAATGAAGAGCAAAACATAGTCCATTAACTCTTTTCTATACCATGTCAAGAAACCTGTTTGGTCTCTCCCCACTGAATTGTGATTTTTCTTAATAAATGGATTCTATTTGCCTGATTAGCATCAAGACTGTATTTGTATCAACTTCTATTAGCGCAGTTGACTTAACTCCTTACCTGTATGGCACCAATTGAATAATGCGTGGAGTGTGGGAGCTTGTCTGGACATTCCATCATTTGGCTCCATGATCCAAAATCATGCCAGGTCACTGCCCTAGGATTTAGCCACTGTGGTCTTTTTGTTAGGGTTACTAGACAGACACCATATGGACGTGAACCAAAGGTACACTGAGGAGGGGGCAGAACCGAAGCTGGGATAGAGACAGGCAGAGAACGTTCTCCAAGAGGGGACTTTGTAGCCATGTCTTGAAGGATGAATAAGAAAACAAGTGGCAGATCATATTGTCTCATGGACCAAATTAACCAGCTAACTGATGCACAGTAACTTCATTAGATGCTGCAGAGCCTGTGTAGTATTGAGTCCTCTCTCCTTACAAACATCCTCTCTTCTTGAGGAAAGTGTTTCTGGCAGATTTCCCCTGGCTCACATCCTCAACTTCCTGTTCTCAGTTTCTGACATTGCCTTTGCTAACCCTGTGGACTGCTCCACGTAGCACAGGACTAAGTGGGCAGCTAGCTGGTCAGCTCACTGTGTGACTCTGCCCAGTAGTCATTTTTAGCTCTTCTAATCTTTCTTCCTATGTCAACCCACAACCGTTTAATCCAGTGTCCTGTGCAGACACCCAGTGGTCTGCCAAGCCCTGGGGGACAGAGTGCTATGGAAGAATCTTCCAGGTAATAAGGGTTTCTGTGGTTTGAGCCTTTCTTTGTCCAGGCATCTAAAAAGGGCTGGCTTCTTTTGTTGGGGCTGCCCAAAGCATTCCTAAATCCTTCCTGATGGCCCTCTGTGTATGGTGAGCTCTCCTTTAAGAACGCTAAATTTATGAAAACCTGAACTGACAAAGCAAACACCTCAAGGGCACATTAGGTTTGTCCATCCTGCTCAGCATCCTGGGTGCTTCCTGAGTCCAGAGATATATGAATTTTATCAAGTCTATTATTTTTCCACAGGGTAATTTCTCACATTACTTAATTATCTCAACTTTCTCTCTCTCTCTCTCTCTCTCTCTCTGTGTATATATATATATATATATATATATACACATATACATATACATATATATATATATATTTAAGAAAAAAGAAATTTGGATGTTTAAGTGCTCAATTTGTTCTTTTTTTTTTTTTTTTTTTTTTTATCCAGAGCCCTGACAAGATAAACCCCCATGCTTGGGTAGATGAACAATGTTTTTGGTCCCCTAATCACAGAGATGCAGCCATTCCAGACCCCAGGTTTATGCAGTGGTTAAGTTCAACCCCTCACCACTTGTGGCTGGAGGCCCACTGTGGCCAATAAAATGTTTGGGCAATATCCAGATCCACTGTCTTCTGGGCCATCATGTCACTAACTTGCATGGGTACCACTCTGGTATGAGTTTCCCTTTATTGTTTGGCACTTGGGGAAATTTTCTTTATTTTCAGTTTAGCCTTGGATTTGAACTTTTTAAAAATATACATATATGTTTTTTAATGTTTATTTATTTATTTTGAGAGAGAGAGAGCACAAGCAGGGGAGGGACAGAAAGAGAGGGAGACAGAGAGAATCCCAAATAGGCTCTGCACTGTCAGCACAGAGACCAATCCTGGGCTTGAACCCATGAACCTTGAGATCATGACCTGAGCTGAAGTTGGATGCTTAACCTCTGAGCCACCCAGGCACCTCTGATTTAATTTTTTTTATTATTTCTGAAGGAGAGAGAGAGAGAAAAAGCATGAGTGGGGGAGGAGCAGAGAGAGAGGGAGACACAGAATTCGAAGCAGGCTCCAGGCTCTATGCTGTCAGCACAGAGCCCAATGTGGGGCTCGAACCCATGAACTGTGAGATCATGACCTGAGCTGAAGTCGGATGCTCAACTGACTGAGCTACCCAAGCACCCCTGATTTAATATTTTTAAAAGTGAATTAAATTACAACCAAGAAAATCTTTGAGTCAGCCATAAGGACCTGTGCAGTTGTTATGTTGAGCTTTCTTACAGGCAAAGGGAAATGGGAAATGTATAAGGTTCTTTTTTTTTTTTTTATTTCATTTATTTTTTTTAAATTTACATCCAAATTAGTTAGCATATAGTGAAACAATGATTTCAAGAGTAGATTCCTTAATGCCCCTTACCCATTTAGCCCATCCCCCCTCCCACAACCCTTCCAGTAACGCTCTGTTCTCCATATTGAAAAGCCTCTTATGTTTTGTCCCCTCCCTGTTTTTATATTTTTTTGATTACAGCTTTGTAATACATCTTGAAGTCCAGGATTGTGATGCCTTCCAGGAGGCAATTTCTGTTAGTGATAACAGTTTCTTCTGCATCATCGCAGACATTTCCTATGCACATATAAATACATATGTCCCCATTTTATACACAGATTTCCCATTTTCACCAAATTTTAATAAAAGTTGTACCAAGAAGCAGATTGCTTTACTAATTTACCTTGTTTGGCTAAAGCAAATTTCATGTTAGAAAAATTTCATTAAAACACTTTCTGCTTCTTCTCTATTCTTATTTATTCTTCAGTTTTGCTTCTTACATTTCCAAGTCGTTCCCCCACTCCCACCCTGGGATCGCATATTAAGGGGTTTAAACTTTAGATCACAAAATAAATCACTCATTACCAATAAGCAATACACCACCACACATTATTCACTTCAGACTCTGACCATAGCTGTGTGTAAGCAGGGATGTTTTAGGATTTCAGCTTCACAGTGCTGTAGGCTTTGGTAAAAACCAGATCAATTTACATTTTGTATTGGGCACGCAATTGGAGTGTGCAAGAAAAAGAACTTTTTCTGTTGTTCTATAACTCAATTTCCATCAAGACCCCTATTTGACTGAGGTTGTGGAAATGTGGAATTCCTCCCTTTCCTGTGGTTGTATCTAAGCTCTAGAGGCTTTTGTCATACCAGGAAGTTGGAGTTTGTTGCCTACTAGTTGTCCAAGGAGCCGTCCCTCCCCCCATCTGCCTGATCCTGGTGGTGGCATAGCGCGGTCCACACTATAGTGAATGGCACCTGGGCCATTCTGCTGCTGCTTCCGTTGCTGTGTCTGGGCTTGGGAAGTAACTGTGTCTCTCCATACCCACATCCACCCAGACTATGTGACCATTTCCTCTCTAGGATTTTGCAGCTTTCCCAAGAAGCATGGCACAAATCTATTGCTCTCAGATTCTTGGGATTTAGTATGTTTCTTTATGCACTTCCCACTGGTGAACATTGGACCCCCTTTATCCAGATTTCACTCGGGTCTAAACCTTCATCACTTTCCCTGCCCCTCTTATCCCTTTCCCCCAATCTATCAGCCCTCAGTCTTTGTCTTAGTCTGGGACAGATGGACACGGGGAGGGGGTGAATAGCAAACAGGTAGAAGGAGCCATTATCCTGCTGCAGTGCTACTGCTCTGTTAGCATTGCTTTTAGGTTTCTGTCACTGCCCAGCTGGCCCTCCCTTCCACCTACATTTGACCCCAGCTGGCCCCAGCACATCAGCCCCCTCCTGTTACATCATATAAAGGAAAATCCATAGGATGTGCTCTACTTTGCATTATTTTCCAGGGGGCTCTTTTCACTAAAATCTGGTGTTCTTTTTTCAATCTCACTTCCTAGGGTTAAAAGGGACTTGGTAAGCTCTAACCAGAGGGCCATAGAATCTGTTCTTAGTCTGCTCCTGAGGACAGAAGCCCTAATGAGAATAGCTGAGAAGACTCAGGCAGGAGGCTGAGCTGCCAGGCCCAAGAAGTGGCCTGGATCAACTCTTTGATACCAGGAAATGAACAATTTCAGGGTGGGAGCAATGTCCGCCTATGTCTCCCCAAGTCATACTGGTCCTCTTTACTTTCTGGACAATTGGTCTTCGTGATTTCTTGCCTTCAAACCAACTTTCCAGATCTCCACTAACTCCTGCTGACTTTAGACACAAGGATATAAAAAAGTCATTAGGCTAATCGACAGCATATATGACTCTTTTTATTATTTATTTATTTATTTATTTTGAGAGAGAGAGTGAGCATGAGCAGGGGAGGAGCAGAGAGAAAGGGAAAGAAAGAGAACCCAAGCAGACTCCACATTATTAATCCAGAGGTCTACATGGGGCTCTCGGGGTTCATGAGATCATTACCTGACCCAAAATCAAGAGTCAGACGCTTAACCAGCTGAGCCACACAGATGTCCCTGTATATGACTTTTGATTCAGGGCTCTAAGATGCATCAGCAGATAATTTTAGAAATACTTAAGACAAAATTAATTTCTTATAATAAGTAGAGAAAAAGTAGGATATATATGCTATTAAGCTGAAAACAATCCTTTTTTGTTGTTGTTGTTGTTATATAGTATTATCATAGATTAACCTTTTTAGGAAAATGTGAAAATATGTACAGTTTTGTTCACCATGGCATAAACATTAAAATTTCAATGTCCAATATAGTCCAGGAAGTTGGGCTGAGAATCTACATCTCTGTCATGTTGGGTAGGCTCTGTCTTCTTAGCAGCAAAGTCTCACATGTAACTGTGCCATCATTGTGATAAAGGATGCAGAAAGGCCACTTTACTTCTTTCAATACCATTGATCATACTGCATCATCTGAGAACTGATGTTGTTCAGTCACAATTACGCTTCAAGTTGAGAAGACGTTCGGCATGTAATCTAAAGTCACTAGGGCTGTGTAGTATCCCAACAGCAAAGGTAGGTGCTGGTTAGGAAGTGACTGTACTTCTTGCCATAAGTACCAACCCCAAATTTTGGTTGGCACCTTCAAGAGTATTATTCCAAAGGTAGCACACTCACAGTAAAACATTAATTTCTTTATCACTTTTTCTAAATATGTGTAGAGTGATCACTTTAAATTCATTTTATGGAAGGTTTGTACAAAGTTCATTTTGCTACATAGCTTTAGTTATTTTTTCTTTCTCTTTACGACACTTCAAAGAAAATCATTTAGACCAGGAAAGTATTTTATATTCTACATCAGGACTTGGAAATTCAATTAGCTGCAGAGAGGCATGAATGGGGGTAAACTGAGTGTCTTACAATTTAGATTGATAAGGATTGTGGCATTGTGGAGTATTTGTACAACTAGATGAAGGAAGACGCTTTTCAGGTATGGCTAATTGCAGCCAGGTGGAAATGTGAGACTCATATTGTCAGAACTGTTTTAAGAGAATATGGAAATCTAGACTTTCATGTGAAAAAGTTCTAAGTTATATGGGACCTACCAAAACAAATCTTTGTGTTATATTTGGCCTGTGGGTCACCAGGTTGCAACTTCTATTTTAGACTTTCTCGTTTATGCTCCTTTTGTTATAAAAATGAACCCATAAGACTCTATAGGCAAGTATAGGCAAATCAAGACAGACAATAGAGAATTTATTTTTAAAACAGGAAAAAGAGTAAGAAATTAAAACTCCTTCTAAATGATGGCAATATTGACACCTTTTTTCAGAGAATAAGAATAGAGGAAAATTTTTCACTAAAAAAATTTACACATCTTTTAGAAAAGGACATAACAAAAGCTGCTTGAGGTACCCTTGGAAAATCTTAATACATTCTAGTCACTAATTGCAGAGAAAATACCTTTGAGGATACTAATGGGATTTAAAAGTTATTTTTATAATTTCCATTTAATTAAAATAATCCACTCCAAATCTTGGCAGATTAACAAATGTAGTATTGATTTATTATTAGTCTTTCCATCAGACTTCAGTCTTAAAGTTGTAATCATTTCTATTGTTCTTTAAGAACTGATAAATGAGGGATTATGGATTCCACTTTCTGGGTTTTTAAAAAATTAAATAATAAATCAAGTGCCAAAGTCTAGAAGACAATGGGATCGTAAATAACAAATATTAAGACTATATGGTCTCAAACCACTTGAGAAGAATGATATGGCATTATAAAATAAATGTATGAAGGAAAAAGGTTTTGGTATCTAAGCACATGATAGATGTTTCAAAGTTATTTTATGAATTATTTTAATATAACTTGGATAAAAATACAGGAATTGAAAAGTGGCTGAAAGGGCATAAATGGAAGGACACTGATAAATGGCAAGTAGGACTAATCAGTCCTACCATAGTGTTTGTTAAAGGCCCAGATACCCAAATAAGGAACAGACTAAGTAGAGTCTCTAATGGAGCAGACACCCAGAAGGAACAAATATTTGGCTATCCTTTTTTGGGAAAAAGGTGGGGTTAATAAACTGTTTATTTTAGAATAGCTTTAGATTTAGAGAAAAGTTGTAAAGATAGCACAGAGAGTTCACATAAACCCCTCAACCAATTTCCCCATTGCTAGCATCCTAAGTTGCCATGGTATATCTGTCATAGCTAAGAAACCAACTTGGTACGATTGACTAAACTCCAGACTTTATTCTGATTTCACTTATTCTACTAATGTCTTTTTTCTGTTCCAAAGTAACACCCAGAATATCATGTTACATTTAGTTGTCCAGCTTCCTTACTCTTGTCTGGTCTATGACAGTTTCTCAATCTTTCCTTGTTATTCCTGACTGGGACAGTTTTGAGAATTACTGATCATGTGCTTTGTCCCTCAATTTGGATTTGTCTGATTATTTTCTTAGATATGGAATTATGCATTTTTAGGAAGAACATCACAGAGGTGAAATAACCTTTTCATCACATGCTATCAGGGTACATGCTATCAACATGACTTATTGGTGATGTTAACCTTGATTACCAGGCTCAGGTAGTGTTTCCACATTTCTCCACTGTAAAGTTACTCTCCTGTGCCCCCATACTCTATTCTTGGAAGAAAATCACTAAATGCAGCCCACTCTGGTGCTGGGGTGGAGGTTATGCTCCATTTCCCAAGGAGGGGTGGTTATCAATATAAATTCTTTGGCAAGGAAGATTTGTCTCTTCTCTACTTATTTATTTATTCAATTGTGTATTTATATCACTATGGACTCCTATATATTTATTTTATATTTTGGGGTTTTTTTAGTTTTTAAAAAATTTTTAATGTTTATTTTTGAGAGAGAGAGAGAGAGAGAGAATTAGCGGGGGAAGGGCAGAGAGAGAGAGACACATACAGAATCCAAAGTAGGCTCCAGGCTCTGAGCTGTCATCACAGAGCCTGACTCAGGGCTTGAACTCACCAGCTGAGAGATCATGACCTGAGCCAAAGCTGGATGCTCAACTGATACACCCATGTAGCCCAAGACTTGATTTCTTTTATTAGAGAATGGTGTTTAGAAAACAAGATCTCAGTATTGGATGTGCTCATTGCTACTAAGGCTCTCTCTGTGGGCAAAGCTAGGAAAAATATAGATGTGTACCAGATCATGTATGCACACACTCTGTAATTACTTCTGTATCTATCACTCTGTGACTATATTAAGCTACCCATGATGATAACCATCCTTTCGAATATATACTTCTACAACACCAAATACAATAAATTTCCTGTTATCTGACATGGTCAAGGAAGGCAGTGCCCTGATTAACCAATTCTTCTAGATAAATAAGAGCTATTAAATGAGACCTACATGTGTTCTCAATTTTGCAAGAATTGGGCTAAAACATTAAAATGATTTCTATGGTAATAACACATTTGTATTGCACTTACAGTGTGCCTGGCACTTTACAGCTATTACACATTTAGTCTTCCTAACTCTTCAAGTAGGTACTGTTACCATCCCAGTTCTATAGATGAAGAAACTGAAGTGCAGAGCAGTGAATTTGCCTCATGCTACACAGTAAGCGGCCAAGCAACCGTCAGAATCAACTATGCTATACCTCCTTAGCAAGTTTTAGTCTTTGAGGTTTCAGGAGACAATGTAGAGTCGTGATTCTGTGCATCAGTGCCACGTGTTCTGCAGATGTACAGATATGCCACAAAACAAGGTTATGATTTATTGAACACCAAGTAACGAAGAGTTTTGTTTTATTTTTGGTTATCTTGAATTGCCAAATTTTCTACAATTAAGTATATTAAGTAAAAGCTGTAAGCATCATACACATAAGTAGAATAACAGTAGCTGGCTATACCTCCTCATCAGAGACTCTCCCTCCATATCCAATACTGGAAGATCAGTGTTTAATTTCAATAAGATAAAAGTTTTTATTATACTTTATACATTTCCATTTTTTTAATAAGAAGAACCTTGGGGAAAAACTGAGAGCTTTCTTCCTAAGGTCAGGAACAAGGCAAGGATGTCCACTCTCGCCATTGTTATTCAACAGAGGATTGGAAGTCTTAGCCTCAGCAATCAGACAAAGAAATAAAAGCATCCAAATCGGCCAGGAGGAGGTCAAACTTTCACTCTTCACAGATGACATGATACTCTGTATGAAAAACCCAAAAGATTCCACCAAAAAACCTGCTAGAACTGATCCATGAATTCAGCAAAGTTGCAGAATATAAAACCAATACACAGAAATCGGTTGCATTCCTGTACACCAATAATGAAGCAACAGAAAGAGAAATCACGGAATTGATCCCATTTACAATTGCACCAAAAACCATAAAATACATAGGAATAAATCTAACCAAAGAGGTGAAAAATCTATACACTGAAAACTATAGAAAGATTATGAAAGAAATTGAAGAAGATACAAAAAATGGAAAAATATTCCATGTTTCTGGATTAGAAGAACAAATATTGTTAAAATGTCGATAGTACCCAAAGCAATCTACATATTCAGTGAAATACCTATCGAAATAACAGCAGCATTAGAACAAGCAATCCTAAAATTTGTATGGAACCAGAAGAGACCCTGAATAGCCAAAGCAATCTTGAAAAAGAAAACCAAAGCTGGAGGCATCACAATCAGACTTCAAGGTGTATTATAAAGCTGTAATCATCAAGACAGTATGGTACTGGCACAAAAACAGACACTCAGATCAATGGAACAGAATAGAGAACCCAGAAATGGACCCACAAACATGGCCAACTAATCTTTGACAAAGCAGGAAAGAACATCCAGTGAAATAAAGACATTCTCTTCAGCAAGTGGCATTGGGAAAACTGGACAGCTACATGTAGAAAAATGAACTTGGACCACTTTCTTACACCATACACAAAAATAAACTCAAAATGGGTGAAAGACCTAAACAGAAGACAGGAAGCCATCAAAATCCTCAAGGAGAAAGCAGGCAAAAACCTCTTTGACCTTGGCTGCAGCAACTTCTTACTCATCACGTCTCCGGAGGCAAGGGAAACAAAAGCAAAAATGAACTATTGGGACCTCATCAAGATAAAAAGTTCTGCACAGCAAAGGAAACAATCAGCAAAACTAAAAGGCAACCAATGGAGTGGGAGAAGATATTTGCAAATGACATATCAGATAAAGGGTTAGTATCTGAAATCTATAAAGAACTTCTCAAACTCCACACCCAAAAAACAAATAATCCAGTGAAGAAATAAGCAAAAGACATGAATAGACACTTCTCCAAAGAAGACATCCAGATGGCCAACCGACACATGAAAAGATGCTCCACATCACTCATCATCAGGGAAATACAAATCAAAACCACAATGAGATACCACCTCACACCTGTCAGAATGGTTAACATTAACAACTCAGGCAACAACAGATGTTGGTGAAGATGAGGAGAAAGAGGATCTCTTTTGCATTGTTTGTGGCAATGCAAGGTGGTACAGCCACTCTGGAAAACAGTATGGAGTTTCCTGAAAAAGTTAAAAATAGAACTACCCTATGACCCAGCAATTGCACTACTAGGTATTTATACAAGAGATACAGGTATGCTGTTTCAAAGGGGCACATGCACCCCAAAGTATACAGCAGCGCTATCAACAATAGCCAAAGTATGGAAAGAGCCCAAATGTCCATCGACAGATGAATGGATAAAGAAGATGTGGTATATACATACAAGGAGTATTACTTGGCAATCAAAAAGAATGAAATCTTAAGAGACTCAAATACTGAGAACAAACTGAGGGTTGATGGGGGTTAGGGGAGAGGGAAAGTGGGTGATGGGCATTGAGGAGGGCACCTGTTGGGATGAGCACTGGTTGTTGTATGGAAACCAATTTGACAATAGATTTCATATAATAAATAAATAAATAAATAGGAATTACATTCCCACCCCTCCCTACCTATTTTGGTTTCAGTTTTAACACTAGGCCAGGATGTCATTTTAATACAGTCTTTCTACCATGTGAAATAAATATATATTTAAAAAAATTTTTTTTTACATTTATTCATTTTTGAGAGACAGAGGCAGAGCACAAGCAGGGGAAGGGCAGAGAGAGAGGGAGACACAGAATCTGAAGCAGGCTCCAGGCTCCCAGCTATCAGCATAGAGCCTGACACAGGGCTCAAACTCACAAACCGTGAGATCATGACCTGAGCCAAAGTCGGATACACAACCGACTGAGCCACCCAGGTGCCCCAAATATACATTACATTTTAAAAAAAGAATGAAATCTTGCCATTTTCAACAACGTGGACAGAACTAGAGTGTATTATGCCAAGCGAAATTAGTCCATCAGAGAAAGACAAATATCATATGACTTCATGCATATGTGGAATTTAAGATACAAAACAGATGAACATAAAGGAAGGGAAGCAAAAATAATATGAAAACAGGGAGGGGGACAAAACATAAAAGACTCTTAAATATAGAGAACAAACTGAGGGTAGCTGGAGAGGTTGTGGGTGGGGGGATGGGCTAAATGGGCAAGTAACATTAAGGAAGACACTTGTTGGGATAAGCACCGGGTATTACACATAGGGAATGAATCACTGGAATCTACTCCTGAAATCATTACTGCACAATGTGCTAACAACTTGGATGTAAATAAAAATTATAATAATAATAAATAAACAAAAAAGAAAGAAAGAAGAAAGAAAGAAAGAAAGAAAGAAAGAAAGAAAGAAAGAAAGAAAGAAAGAAAGAAATTGCCTCCTGGAGGACAAGGCTAAGGGTCTGGAGTGAGAGAGAAATAATTCGTTACTCATGAATGTATTAATTTATTTTTCATAACTTATTATTTAACTCATTATTTTTCAAAATAAGTTTATTTATTTTGAGAGCGTATGCACACATGTGAGTAGGGGGCGGGGGGCGGGGGTGGAATGGGCAGAGAGAGAGGGAAAGAGAGAATCCCAAGCAGGCTCTGCACTATCAGTGCAGAGCCCAACGTGGGGCTCGATCTGCTGAACCGTGAGATCATGACCCGAGCCGAGATCAAGAGTCTGTCACTTAACCACTGAGCCACACAGATGACCCTGTATTACTTTAATATTAAAAGGAAAATCAGCAATTAGTCAAAACAAAAGCCAAAGCCAGTGGTAACTCAACAGCTATTTATTAGAGAATAGGTAAAGGAAACTAGTGAACAGAGTAGGACAGAGTAGGACACCAGAATTGGGGGCTCCCACAGCTGCACAGTTCCTGGTCCCAGGTTCCTGGAAAGTGGTTCCTGGTCTGGGAACTCAGGGGTCAAACCTTGTAAATCCTTGTAATAAAACTTGCTTTACTTAAATAAGTTCAGGGGGACCTCTGTTCCTTGCCACCCAAAGAACCCTAACTGAAATCACCAATCCCTTGGGAAGAAAGGCTAATTTGAAAACAAAATGTCTAAATCAGGTACTCCCAGCTCATCTACTTTCATTATTAGCAATGGGAAGGAGCCTAACTCACATTTTTACTCTGCATTTTTCACCCTTTACAGCTAGGCAAGAGAGTTGTCTCTTTTCTGCTATATCTTGGCCATGATTCTAATAGATGGACTGAATTCTGTATCATATCACTAATAGGCTCTATTCTGTCTTTACAGTTATTGATATGATGATGCATTTCATTTAGTAATGTATTTCAGTTGGAAATGGATTTTGTGATCTTCATGATCCATTTAAACCCTTCAAAAGTTAAAAGAAGGTAGAATGTATATGGTAATTGGATGGGAATGACCTGCTGAAATAGAAAAATATTTTCTTTCAATGAGACTGTTAGAAGAAGCTTTCTTGAAGGAAACAAAAACAAAACCTAATCAACCAAGCCCACTGAACACATTCTTCCCTCAAAGAGCAGTATGGCAGTATGGCCAGTTCCCTAACCTTCCTTCTGGTCTCAGCTCAATTGTTTTCTAGTGAGGTCCTCCCTGGCTACCCTATTTAAGATAGCTTCTCCCACCCCTAGTCTCATGCTTTCCCAGCACTCTGTAGCCCCATTCTGTCTTTTTCCCTTAGCTTTTGACACTATCAGATATTCTCTTTTGTATTTCTTCCCCCCACCCCAATTCTAACTGAAATACGAGCTCTATGAAAGCAAGAAATTTGCTGTTTTATTCATGAATGTATCTCTAGTCTCTAGCACTGTGTCTAACAGAGTAAGTGCTCAACAAAAATTTGTGGAAAGATTGAAATCACAATGGCTGGATGTTGAAAAGAAGATACACATGGGTTATAAAAATCTGCATACATACTACCTTCTGTGAATCTGACATAAATACTTGTGCTGTATAGATGACACTTACAAACAGAAATCAAGTGACTGTACTTTAGGAGGAATACTAGGTTTGGCAGGCATAGATTTTACCTTTACAAACACCATGTCTACAGGTTTCACTGGGATTATGTTAATGCCACGAAATCTTTTAGACCAAATTTGAATCTTCTACATGTTGAGTGATTTGGGCACATGTCTTATTTAGCCTTTTAAGATAAAGGTGGTTGATATTCTTTATAGTATGGCTGATGTGGTAAAGATTTATATAAAATTTTATAAATAGGTGTTCCCAAAGTGACTGCTTTTTAAATACTCCACATATTTCCTGAGGTGAAAATTCAAAAGACTTAAGGCTATTTGGGAAGAAAAATGTCTGCTGGGCAGAGTTCAGTACTTTCAGTAGGAGAATGTGAATAATTGCTGGGGATGGAAAGACAATGAAAGGTTTCCACTGTGTTTCCATTATCAGGTGTTGTAGGGGAGGTGGGAAATGAAAGAGGTCCAAAAAGATTTAGTTTTATTTTCAAAATTGATATAACTCTGATAGCCAGTCACCAAATTGAATTTGACAAGTACTTTAGAAGCCACTTCATTGCTGGTTTAAGAGTAGAGAGGCATGAAATAACATGAGTGGATAGAAATGGAAAACGAGTTCAGGGTGAAATAAGGGGGAGTGTGTTTGTGATGGGAGCAACTGGAAGGATGAGGGCATTAGGATAGAAAGTGGAAGTGCTAGGACAATGGGGAGGTGGAGGCTTGTGTGTGTTCAGGGCCACTTTTGTGATTTACAAACTGTTTTTTAAAATTTATTTTTAACATTTATTTGCGGGACAGAGAGAGAGACAGCATGAGAAGGGGAGGGGCAGAAAGAGAGGGAGACAAGGAATCTGAAGCAGGCTCCAGGCTCCACACTGTCAGCACAGAACCCGACGAGGGGCTTGAACTCACGAACCATGAGGAAGTCAGATGCTTAACTGACTGAGCCACCCAGGTATCCCTATGCTTTACAAACTTCTTAAAACAAACAGAACATGGAAACTTAGAAGAAATCAAACTTATTATAAAACAAATCCTCAAATGCATGTCTTATAATTGATAGGGAATATATTAATAATACAAGGTCAATAGGAATCTAAAGGAATTTTTATTGAATTACAACATACACAATAAAAGCACAAGAGCAGATGTTTCTGAGCAACACAGAACCCCGGTCTCATTTGTAATGTGTATATTTTTTAACACAAAAAAACTTTGTGTTTATATTATAAACAAAAAGATTTAAATGGAAACTCATATGGAAAATGCCTGGAAACATAATATATTCAAAATTCATAATACAAAATTCATTCACTCCGCAAACATGTACTGTCTAGACCAGGTACTCTGATAGGAAATAAAGACAAAAGCCATAAATCCTACTCATTAAGAGCCTAAAGTCTACTGGGTTAGACACTCAAGTTGCACATAATCCAGTGTGGTAAATGCCAGCATGCACATGTCCCAAAGTTAAGAAATTCAGTGGGGCATGCATTACTTTTTTTCAGGGAGTTTTATATTTTTGCTTTACACACATGTGAACAGTATTTCAATGCAAACTCAGACTCCCCTGAACTCTTTTTCAATGAGGTCTAACTTTTTGATTTCTTAATTTACCTCTGCTTTGTCCAATTTAAATAAGAATCCTGATAAATCAGTTAACCAGAACCCCCCCCCCCCCCATCCTTCATATTTGATCACCCTCAATATGTAATCAGGTTCCTCATCCTCCACCATCCCCTGCCTGCCTATGATCATCCTGGCCTGCCTTCAGCAGGAATCTTGTTAGGTCAGTTTAGCTGGAATCTCCCCTTACCTCAAATGTGTCCTCTTAGTAATTTTCATTCCACTGACCCCACCCTATTCCTTGGCTATAAATTCCCACTTGTCCATGTTCTATTCAGAGTTGAGCCCAATCTCTCTGTCAAACTGCAACATTCTATCCAAGTGGTTACTATACCTATCACACAATAGTGCTCCCCCCCACCATGAATAAAGTCTTCCTTATCATGCTTTGACAAGAGAGATGTAGTTACTGCTCCCATGAAACATATAGAAAAATGGGAAGGAATTTTTAAATTACTTTCACACTCAGAATACTTACTACAAAACATAAGAACCACAGTCTTTGGCCTGCACATATCTACAGATGACATTTCCCTTACCCTTATAGAGCATTCTGGAACCTAACAATTACTGTTTATCTCCCATCTTCAAAGAGCAATGGAACCACATTCACTTCTCAATATCCATCCAGTTCAGGAATCTAATTGCTGGAGAACAGGCAGTGTTGAAATTTCATGGTGCATGGTCTTTGAGGAAAAAGGTCATGCCCATTCTATAGCACCTAGCAAGAATGAGCATTCAATAACTGTTATTGTTGTTATTTGATGACAACTTGCAGCAATTCCCAGAGCAACTTTTAGGGGAGTGGTCACAACTAACATTTAGGACTTCATTAATCCTGCCAGGAAAAGAGACAAAAGAACTCAAGAAATTCTTGTAGGAGCTAGGTGGCACTTCACCTTAGGCCACCATTGAAATGATGGCTTTCTAGATAAGGTGGGCCATTCATTTATGACCCTTCTCAGTCTGCCAGTCCACTAATCTGCCAGATAAAAAGCATCTAAATGGCCTATCTTTGGTTTCTCTAAATAAAATTTCAGAATGGGATCTTCTTTCCAAGAAGACACAGTATTTTGACATGGTTTCTTTTGGAGGAAAAGAGGTCTTCCATCACTGAGACCAAAATTCCTCTGGATTCCTTCTATGTATTTTTCCAGTTTGACCTGAGTAGCTTGTTTCTTAGCAGGAAAGATCTGCTAGCCAAGTCCACAGCTAAACCACAGCTAAAGTAGTCTCCATTACGTTGACCTAGAAACTGTAATTCAAAGCTACTGTTCTTTCAGTTTCAAGGTATCCTTCCCTGAATCATAGGAGAAAGCTAATAACTTCAAGCTCAAATGGCAAATGTTGATGCTGATGGCTGTTGGCTTTATATAGCCCCCCCGGGAGCTCTTTAATTCCATGATATTTAAAAGTAATGCCTTCTGTTCCAAAGAAAATTTGAAAATTTCTTTTGATTAAAGCAACTTCCTTTACAAATTAAACTACTAAAAATAAATTCAAAACTTGATTCAGCCTTATAGATGTCCCTTAAGAAATGGATCTTATTTTCTAAAAGTTGGGAAATAATAACTTCTAAGGCACTTTCATCTTTGGCACAGATACATACCTTAATTACCAGATAACAAGTGCCTATCAATAAAGAATTAATCATGGTATAGTCTCACAAAGTATGTTCCTATAAAAAAATTAGAAAAAAATGAAATAAGTCTATATACTGATATAGAATTTTCAGGATTCATTAGGTGATCAAAGCCAATGCTGAGAAGTACATATAGTATTCTAATTTTCATATTAACAAAAAGTGGAGATAGAATATAAATATTTAACTTGTATAAAGAAACAATAGAAGGGGGTGTCTGGATGGCTCCGTCAGTTGAGCTTCTGACTCTTGATATGGGCTCAGGTTGTGATCTCACAGTCATGGGATGGAGCCCAGCATCAGGCTCCATGCTGAGAGGAGCCTGCTTATGATTCTCTTTCCCTCTCTCTCTGCCCCTCCTTCCCCCCTTTCCTTTCCTCTCTGTCCCTCCTCTGCTCAAGGTGCTTGTGTGCTTCCTCTCTCAAAATAAATATAAACTTAAAAGAAAAATGGAAGGATAAGTTAAGAAATATAGGCAATGGGGTGAGGTAATCTTGTTAGCAAGATGTCTACATTTATGGACTTATATGTGTAAGAACCATTCAAGTTGAGATAGATAATCCTAGCAAACAGTTGATCCCAAAAGTCATTTAATGAAATTTTTCTATTGTAGATTAAATCAAGTACTTTTTTTTCCTTTTTCATTTGAGAAACTGGTTAATCCTTCTGACCCAGATATTTAGAAAGAAAGCATTAGGACTCTTGATTAGGCTAGAATTGAAAAAATATCTGATACCCTTTAATATAACTAAAGTTCTGTAATAAATCATCTTGGGTTTATGAAGCATATCACACCAGATCTGAAAAGGTTTCAAAGCAATACTGGCTGGTACTAGAAATTTAAATTCCTGTGGATTGGGTCCCAAATTATCATAAGGCTAAAATTCTTCCTCTAGAATTCACCATCCATCAAATTTCCTATAGTTCCATCCCCTTTTCTGAATTTACCTTTGCCTTCTTGTTCAAAGAAAAACCTGTAGGCCACTCAAACTGTGCCTGTTTTTCCTCCTTATCCCTGGGCTTCCTGCCCTCTAATCCCTAGACTTTGAATGCTACCACAGGATAACTGCTACAAGTGTATCCCAGCCCTGACTTATTCCCTGAGTTCCAAGTGATTCAGTCTGATTCCTTAGCCTACGGCTCTAGTTAAATATTAGAATTTCAAATTTAACTAGATAGAATATAATTCATATAACCAGCAAATCTGTGTTTTTGTTTTTGTTTTTTTATCTCTTAGGCTCTTTTTTATCCCCTTAGTCTTTTTTATCTATGTAAATGACTCTATCAGCAGCTTAGCCTCAAGTCAAAACTCTAGACATCATCTTCTCTTCTTTTCAATATCCACATTAAAACAATCAGTGAGTCATATAAGGCCATGACCCATAATCTATTTAACAATGTCAATTTACCACATTCTTGTTAAAATCTCACTGTCAAAAATTATCATTTCTCCCCTGCAAAGTCTCAAAGTCCTACTATTCTCACTAATGGTCTCCACTTTGCTAAATCCAATCCTGGTGTGGTTGACAGATTGTTAGAATCAAGAGTCTTAGAGGGAATGGAAAGCTAGTCAGTAAATGGGACTAAGGATAGTTTGGCAATGATCAAGTCCTAAAACTATGAGAGTAAGTAGTTCCAAGGCAGTGTAGGACAAGATCATTGGATTTGAGTTGTAATAACTGAGAGGTCAGGGTGTTGGAAGGATCATTTACACATATATTTCAGGCCAAGAATTAAGACAGTAGTAGAGTTGGAAAGAGTGAGCCAAGAGCTAAAATTTTTGAGAAATATGGGGGAATGACTCTAAGGGTTAATAAATTGACGATGCATTATGGAGTAGTAGGTGATATAGTCTGGTGACTAGATAGTAAAAGCTTTGTTTTTAGGAATGCAGGAGGGAGAAATATACGGAAACAGCTTTGAGGATCATCCATCCTACCTCCAAGCCTTACTTCTGAGATATATACCAAATCCATTCATTCCTCTCCATTTTCACTTTTGTCATCCTACTCCAGATTGTCTACCTTTCTCTCTCCTGGGTCCCTGCAATTAAGCTTCCTAATTGGTTTCCTTAATCCTTATTTAATAACACTTTATTTTGTGTATCTTTGATACTGTGATTTTACTTTGATGAAATTCACCAAGAAAGAAGGTGCCTGATAAAAAAAACTGAATCCAAGATTGTGACTACTTTAATGACTAAATCAGAATTGAATAAGCTTTATGTACGCTATTCATTTTTTTGTTTTTTGTAAACTATGATTTTTTTTTCTGATTAAACAATCACGAGACCTCTTAGCACTATGTGTAGGAGAAAGATTTGACACTTAAATGTCACTATAGATTTTGGATGTTTTTCCTAATCTATATTATCAATTGTTTAATAACAATTATTGTAATGCTTAAGGCATGGAAATTTTATTAAGCAAATTCATAGCTTTGGAGTATTTTAAGAACTGTACTCCAGAACAAAATTATATGTTCTTCATGTTTGAAACTGACAGAAATACTATCAATATTCTAGAAATGTATCCTACAGGAGCAACAAAAAGTATACACAAAAATTAGACTATAAGCTCATATAAGTATTGTTTACAACGTTTTTAAAAAAGGGTAAACAATCTAAGTGTTCAAAAACAGAATCACCTTAGACTTTAAAAAAAAAATACAATGCCCTACCCTGTTTCTGATCAATTCAGTCAGGACATCTGGGAGGAGAGACTTAGGCACTGCCATTTTTAAAAAGCTTCTCTAGGGGGTTCTAACATGCAGTTATTCAATGTACCATCCTAGATAAATTTACCCAGCCTTATCTCTCTATACACCACCAATATGTTGAAGGGGTTCCAAATTTACATCTTTAACCTGAAACACTCCCCATTCAAATTCCATTCTTATAAACCCAACTATTTGTTTAACATTGCTCCATGAATATCTAATAAACATCTCTAATTTAACATGAACTTTTATTTTTACCACACTCCCATTTCCAACAAACATTTAATTCTGTCAGCTCCAAGTTCAAAATACATCTAGAATCCAACCAATCCTCACCAACCCCACCTCTTCTATCCTGCCCACTTCATGTCTCAGCCTGGGTTTTATTGCAATAGCTTCTCAGCACAGCTATCAGAGTGATACATTTAAAATGGTAACTTAGGTCTTCCCTCTGCTCACAACCTTTTAATGGTTTCTCATCACAGAATAAAAGCCAAGTCTTTAAAATGGACCTAATTAGGGGCGCCTGGGTGGCTTGGTCGGTTGGGCATCCGACTTCGGCTCAGGTCATGATCTCACGGTCCGTGAGTTCGAGCCCCGCGTCGGGCTCTGTGCTGACAGCTCAGAGCCTGGAGCCTGTTTCAGATTCTGTGTCTCCCTCTCTCTCTGCTCCTCCCCAGTTCATGTTCTGTCTCTCTCTGTCTCAAAAATAAATAAAAGTTAAAAAAAATTTAAAAATAAAATAAAATGGACCTAATTGGGTCTCTCACAACTTGTGATTTTACCACCTCTCCTTCCATTATCTCCCTAACATGCTGTACCCAGCCATATTTGCCTCCTTCCTGTAAGTAAGACAGGCCTGTTTTGCCTTAGGGCCTTGGCAGGCCCACTGCCTGGGAGGTCACTCAAATATCCTCACTTCTTTTAGACTGAAATTCAAATGTAACCTTATCAATTAAGTCTTCCCCATATACCCTAAATAAAAATAGTATCCAATCCCAATACTCTCTATCCCTTTTCCTTTTCTCCAGAGTACATATTACCATGTGATATACCATATATTTGTTTACTGTCTTCCCCCCTAGATAGAAGTTGAGGGCAGGGATTTTATTTATGACTATATCCCTAACCCTGATAATGTCTGATACATTATGGGCCCTAATATATATCTGATGATGAATGAATATGTAGAGATATTTTCTCCACTATTTTTTCCCAAACAGTTAGATAGCTAAACATCCATTCTTATGCTTACTATGCCATTGCAATTTATAAGCAAATTGAACCTTTACAGTGTGCTAATTGATATGGAAAAGTTTGACATGACATGGTTTGACAGGTTAGCAGTGGGGCTATACACCATATACAATCATATACACATATGTGTATATATATTTGTGTGTGTATATGTATATAAATATTTGTATGTATATAAATATTTGTATGTATACACCATATACAACCATGTTGCTCCATCACTGAACAATCTAGTTGAGGAACTGCAAAGAATTTAGTGATCCGAACCCCACAATTTTTTCTCCCCAGAGTACCAACAATCATCAATTCTGTAGTCTTAATATCTTCATGACAAGAGCCATTAGCACTTTCTTTTGTATCCCCTGAAAAATATTTTAACTGGCATCACCTGCCCTGTACATTCAAAACTAATTAGATAAAAAGCTGAAAGCAAAACTGTCTGAACTGCCTAAATCATATATACAGGGCTATCTGCAAAGTAATGGATTACATAGTCTGTATTGTGTTAGTTGTGAACAGTATGAATGGCCTTAAAACTCTTACAGTTCATACACTTCGTCCCTAGTCCTTACCCACCACCTCCTCCCCACCCCAACCCCGCACAATTACACCAAATTATTAAAAATTTTAAAAAGGAATTGAATATAAGCCTGGCATAAATCTGAAATCACTAGAGCCTCCAACTTTAAATCATTTGCCTACTGACAGCAGCCCTCAGATGACTGTGACTCAGCATTTTATGGTGCCTGACACATGAAATGAGATAAAGGTCTTGTTCCCTTCATGGCATTAGTTAAATATGGAGCTAAAATAAAAGAGCTACCTTAAAAACACAAAGCCAGTGGCTGAAATATTATAGTGCTCACAATGACACAGGTTTGACTCAGTATGTGATGACAGGGAGGAGAGCATGTGTCAGCTGAAACACACAGAACTGTTCTGAAATAACTTGTTGACCTATAAAATTAGCAAATAACCATACTGACTACAATGAACACTCAGCAATGGAGAAAATATAAGTAAATGAAAACAAAATTAAAATATGAACTATGGTGCTGGCTTAGAGACAGGTAAAAAAAAAAAAAAATAACTTTGAGCTAAGGAGGGAATTTACCCAGCTACTCTTCAATAGAATATCAGAAACTAAAATTGAACTAAATGAGGATTTTTTTCCTTCTTGTAAAAAAAAAAAAAAGTTTGAGTAAAACTGAAACAGAAAAGTCCAGCTCTTTTTAACTCTTTATGGGCAAAAAAAAAAAAAAAAAAAAAAAAGGATGAAAATAAGGTAAACTACATGAAGGTTGCAATAATGACCAAGTTTTCAGTTCATATTCTCAGGTGGAGCAGGAACTGTTGAATGAAGAAGAAAGTATGGTAATTGGTAAGCTGGGAGATCTGGAGAGGTGAGATCATGAAAAAGGACTGAGGGGCATTCCACATAGGCAAGGAGGAAGCTGGGGAATCCCGCTCAGGAAGCCAGGTATTTAAACGAATAAAGACAAAACGAATAGACAGATATGGAAACAGCCTACAGGCAAATGGGTAAAAACCAACTGCTAATATAGTTGGTTTTAGCTCCTGTTCTAAGTATGCTACTAACTCTTTTAATCCTGAAAATAAGCCAATGACATAAATACTATTAAATCTAACTTGACACATGAGGCAATAGCCTCAGAAAAATTAAGTAACTTGCTCAAGGTCACATTGTAATAAATGGCAGAATCAGGCCACCAACCCACATAATCTAACTTCACTACAACTTTACACTGCTTTTTATGAATGTCTCAAAATGTGAAAAGGAAGTGGGGAAACTGAAATTACTGAGGCCTTTACTGCATTCAAAACCAGACCCTGTGGGGTACAGAAGAATGAATTTCCCCTGAGTAACCTACAGCCTATTAATGGAGTTCAGACTCACACCAAAAAACTATTTAAATTGCACATCAGACCCATCTAGGAGAGGCACAAACTTAAGGTAGTGGAAACACAGATGAGACAGTGGTATTCACCGGATTGGGGAATCAAAGAAGACTTCACTGAAAGAACAGCATTTGGGGTAGGATTGGAAGAAAAGGGAAGAGTTAGGTGGAAACAGTACCATGACTTCCCATCAATTACTCCCCAGGGTTTTCAGGATAAACTTTAAACTCCTGGGCATGGTACTCCAGGCCCTCCACAACTAGGTCTGGAGGAATGCCGAGGAAGAGAGCTTAGCCTGAGTGAGATAATTATGTTGGAGTCTTTACCACCAGTTCAGGTTGCAAAGGATCAGAACATTTTATTTTCCTGTCCATAAATCGTTAGTGAGTTGAAGGCAGGCACTAGGGCTTATTCTCTTGTGACACCCCTCCCCCAGTCCGTGTCTGTACCATCACAGCACGTGGTAGGTGCACCGCAAACATTTTGAAAAGCGAATATAAATCTCAACGGGCATCAATCACCAGGTGATTTTGTGTCCTGTCAGGCTGCCTTATACCATCTAGAATTCTGGTGTTTGCTAATTTTAAAGCTATCAAGTTAGAGACTTAAACACATGACCCAGACCCAACGGGTCGGCCTTAATTTGGATCCCGAAGCCACAAACAAATTGTAAAAAGACAATTTGTGATTAAGGCAATTGTGAAAATCTGAACATGGGCTAAATGTGATGACGTGATTATGCCTTAAAAACTCATGTTAGAGACATATATATTTATGTTTATGAATAAAATGGTTTCCCTTAAAACACTTAAGATTAAGGAGTATGAGGCTGGAGGAGATGAAACAAAATCGGTAAAATGTAGCTAACTGTTGCACTCCTCGGTGTAACATACTACCTTTGGTGTTTAAAAATTCCTTAATACAAAACAAACACGCAGACAGAAAGACACGCACACCCACCCCCCAGGAGCTGTTTTTCTCGTAGCCCCGAGGGAACTAGACGCAGAGAGTCCACCTGCGGCATCTCGGATTCAGAGGACTACCTCAACGGGGCCTCCCGCGGGGGCCCGGCCCGGTTTTCTCGCCCGCCGGATTCGAAGCTGACCAAAGGGACAGCCTCTTCATCCCCTCAGTACCCTCCATAAACGCCTTTCGCAGGGAGCTGAATCCTTGGAAAGCGCAGATCACTGTTGTCTCAGTTTCCCAGGGCTTGGACCCTGAGCAAAAGCGAGCCCACCGCAAGCTCGGTCACCACCACCACAAGCTCGGTCACCACCACGACCCTCAACTGTCGCTGCCAAGCGCTCGGGGCGGACTCCGCGTAGTGACGTCACGGCGCGCCGTGCGCCGGGTCAAAGTTCAGCTCCGCCCCTCTTCCCCCTCGCTGTCTTCCTCGGCCTGCGCTGCCGCCGACGCCGCTGTGGGCCTGGCTGCGCTCCGTCGCTTTCTCCTCTGAGCGCTTCCCAGCCGGCCGCCATGGCGAACGTGGCCGACACTAAGCTGTACGACATTCTGGGCGTCCCACCCGGTGCCAGCGAGAACGAGCTGAAGAAGGTAGTGGGGAGCGGGACGGGGCAGGCAGGGTGTGAGGGGCGCGGGCCTGCGTGGCTGGGGCGGCCAGGCCGCGCTACGGGGCTGCCCACGAGCCGGCGCCGGACGCGGCGGGCCCAGGCTGGGGGGCGGTGGCGGCGAGACCGGCCTCGGCTGACCTTGGGCTGTCGGCCCCGCCCGCCCGCAAATGCAGCAAATAAAACCCACCCCTGCGCAAACACCAGAAGAACGCTTCCTTCCTGTCTCCCCCGGCGGGCGCCGGAGGTTGGGCGCTCCCGGGAGGCTGCAGCCTGCTCGGCCCTCCCCGCGCGGAGGTCACCACCCTGGAAAAACAGGTTGGACAGAGGCGCGCAGCGCATCTCGCCCCGGGAGAGAAGTTGTCCACGTCGTGGTAGTCGGCGTCGGAGCCGAGTCGGGGCTGGGTCTAGGGTCTGGCGGCAGGGTTGAGGCCGCCCCCGTCGGTGCCTCCGGGCAGTGGGGGATGTTTCCTGGGTGTCGCGGCCGCAGGAGCACCTCGCTCTTTTCCTCCTCCGCTCACAGACCCTTGGGTCTGTGTTCGGATGTATTGTTCTGTGGGCAGGTAACCTAGATGTTCTGTATCCGCTTCGGGAATAAGCCGTGGGTCTCGGCCAAACATCTGAGTGCACACTAAAAATAAATATAAGACCTTATTGTTGTTTGTAGTGCTGCGAATCTTTGATCTAAGGATTTCAAGGCACTTGCGGCATTTGATTAAACCCTGTACCGTCTTCCCCGATTTTAGAGTATCCAGATTTGTAAGCTGAGAAAAAATGAGAATGCTCCTTAGGCACTGGGACCAATACAGTTGAGAGTAAAATGGACTTCCTGTTACCTTACCGGAAATGCTAGTCTGTATTATATAATTTCATGTGTCTGTGAATAAAGACTTAAGTGCTGTATATCCCAGCCACCTAAAATGTATGCAACTTCGCGAAGACTGAGGTCACTCCAATTAATTAAGACCCTAATAAATCCACCACATGAAATATTAAAAGCTTCTCCTGGCTTTTTCCTGGTATTTCAACTAGAGGAAAGGCAGGAGCTATCCTGAGCAGAGATTCTTAGTTTAATTTTTAGTAGTAATGTTTTGCAGTTTGCTAAGCTTGACAGTCATTTCTTTCTTTTTTTTTTTAATTTTTTTTTTTTTAACGTTTATTTATTTTTGAGACAGACACAGAGCGTGAACAGGGGAGGGTCAGAGAGAGGGAGACACAGAATCTGAAACAGGCTCCAGGCTCTGAGCTGTCAGCTCAGAGCCCGACGCAGGGCTCGAACCCACGGACTGCGAGATCATGACCTGAGCAGAAGTCGGCCGCTCAACCACTGAGCCACCCAGGCGCCCCTTGACAGTCATTTCTTAAGAGTTCATTGGAGTCATCTTGGTCTGGTTACTGGCCATCAAAGTCATTTGACAATAGTGAAGATGCAGAATTTTCCAGTATTTTGGTTTTTCTCTGGCATTGTTCAAGTATAGCTGCTGTCTGCTTTTTTGGATCAAGTTAGTGAGTAAACAGTATTGGGATGGATAAATTAGTAATTACGAATCTAGATGCCAAACAGTCTTAGTGAATAAAAGATAATTTTTGGAAGGTTCTGATTTTAGAACAATTGCTTCTCAGAAAAATGGATATTTAGTACTCACAAATCTTTAAAGCAGATTTTGTATGTAACCTTTTTTAAAAATTCTCTTTTTTATTGAAGGCATACAGAAAGTTAGCCAAGGAATATCATCCTGATAAGAATCCAAATGCTGGTGACAAAGTAAGTTGACACTTTTCCCCATGAGGTTTCAGTTTTAAATTGCCCTCCTTAAAAACAGGAACGTTGTAAGAAAAGTCCCATCTATGCCTGTAGAGCCAAATCTTTACGTTAAGAATATTTTGGTTTTGTAATGGGAATGCCCACATTCTGGGCAGGGGGAGGTAGGACCAGAATCAAACCAAATGTAATTTGTAGCTTTTCTTTTAGATTCCAGATTCCCTTAACCTTTCCCCCACTCTTCTTCCTGAGAACCCAATTGTTTTCCTTGTTACTTTTCTTTATAGTTCAAAGAAATAAGTTTTGCATATGAAGTACTGTCAAATCCTGAGAAACGTGAATTATATGACAGATATGGAGAACAAGGTCTTCGGGAAGGTAGCGGCGGAGGTGGTGGCATGGATGATATTTTCTCTCACATTTTTGGTGGGGGATTGTTCGGCTTTATGGGCAATCAGAGTAGAAGTCGAAATGGCAGAAGAAGAGGAGAAGACATGATGCATCCACTTAAGTAAATATCTTTTTTCTTTCTTAAAAAAATATTAAGTACTACTTTTTCATGTAGTAATGCTCAGTAAAGAGAAATGTATTAAAAATGTTCATCCTTTGTCAGAAAAAAAAAAAATTTCCATGTCCTTGCTATCTTCTTTGGGTGACTAAATTGAATTTGGTAACCTAGGTGTTTGTACTTTGCTACAGATCTGAAAGGATGGTGTTTTTAGTGAGTAGGTAGGTGGTTTTGTTATATGCGTCTGAAGTTGCTTTTACTAAATCATTTAAAATTTCAATTATGAAGATTATTTGCTTTTTAAGTATTTAAACTTTACAAGTTACTTTTTGCTTAAAAACTTACAAAGTGAGTGACTCTCTGACTAGTTTGTTTACACTGTTACAGTCACTCATTACTTGATCCTCAATGTGAACTCTCCTAAATTGGTTTCCATGGAGCTTGCTGGCTTCAAGCCTGACATTAACCTGCCAACATATGAATGGTGTCTGACCTTGATCTTAGACTGCTAACCACCGATGGCCCTCTACAGTATGAAAATAGCTATTTTACTTTGCAAAGTTTGTGAGGTCTTTTATCCTCTTCACGAACCAATAATGGTTTTACTAGCAAATGCCAGAGACTTGACTTTCATCATTTATTTAAAATATTTCATATTACCTAATTTATATATTTGAGTAGATTAGAGGAAGTGTAAACTGTTACATTGTTTGAATCTCATTCTCAAATTTGTTTGTATTTTAAAAGAATTTATCCTCAGAAATTATCATTAGGATATTATTCGAAGAGTAATACTTGTATGGTGTGTGTTCTTTTTTCTTTTAAATTTTTTTTTTTCAACGTTTATTTATTTTTGGGACAGAGAGAGACAGAGCATGAACAGGGGAGGGGCAGAGAGAGAGGGAGACACAGAATCGGAAACAGGCTCCAGGCTCTGAGCCATCAGCCCAGAGCCTGACGCGGGGCTCGAACTCCCGGACCGCAAGATCGTGACCTGGCTGAAGTCAGACACTTAACCGACTGCGCCACCCAGGCGCCCCTGTTCTTTTTTCTTTGATACAGAAGTGATCTAAGAAGTAAATAGGATCAAGAGAGTGCTTGCTGTACCTTAATAAATTCTTAATATTCTCCTTAAAATTTTTTTCAAATTATATAGTAAATGCCTGTTTTAATATTATTTAGAATTTACCTGTTGTTACATTTCATTTTGGGTGGCTTTATAATATTCCATTCCATGATTTATTTAATCATTCACCTTTTCTATAAGCTGTTGCTAATATTTTTCTGTAATGAGTAACTGCTTTGAGTATCTTTATATACAGCTTTGTCTCTTCTTGGCAGAGATTCCCAGGCAGGCATCAGTGTTTTGAGGCTGATAGATACAACTAAATTGCCTTGTAAAGGATTGTGCCAGTTTAGCACCATTGGTGGATAGTGCCAGCTTGGCCAGACTATTACCCACATTTTTTGTCCATTGGCCATGTTGAAGTGCGTATTTTTCTGGCCTCTTAGATAGTGGTTTTGCATACTGATTGCAGTTTAATATACAAGGAGGAAAAGACATACCTATTTTTTTTTTCTGTAAATGATTTGGTTAAAGATTGTTATGAGTACTAAAAGAAAGATGCAGCCAATTGCTTTTGTCTAAGATTAAGCTGTAGCTATGTCATTATTTGCAAGTGTTGATAATGTTTTGTCCCTAAGTGTCTTATTCTTATACTGCCTAGAATGTGTACAAATATTAGCTTGAAATAATGATTTTGGGAAAGTTTGAATACCACAAAATAAATACTATGGGTGCTTTGCAAATTACTTTTAACTATTGTTGCTCTATTTTAAAGTAAATCTTTACTGCTGAAAGAAATTTAAAAACACAATGAGATGGGTAAAAAAAGCACATTAAAAGCATTGCTTTCAGATCCTAAATGAATAGTGTTAAAAAAATTTTTTTTTTAATTTAAAAATTAAATTAGGAAAGACCCACCCCCACCCCATGCAGGGCTTTGAACTCATGAACCGTGAGATCATGACCTGAGCCGAAGGTGAACACTTAACTGACTGAGCCTGCCAGGCGCCCCTGAATAGTGTTTTTGAGACTTGATATATATAGATTTTTTTTGAGGTTGGTTTGGAAATGAATGGTCCTATAATTCATCTGCTGTATAAAGGTAGTTGGGTTTTATCAGTTGTGTATTTTTAATAGGCTTATAAGCTCTGCCTTTTTTATAAATGTCTATTTATTTTGAGAGAGAGACCATGCATATGAGCAGGGGAGGGCCAGAGAGAGGGAGGGAGGGAGGGAGGGAGAGAGAGAGCGAGCGAGCGAGCGAGAGAGAGAGAATGAATATATCCCGAGCAGGCTTCATGTTCAGTGTGGAGCCTGATGCTGGGGCTTGATTTCACAAACCGTGAGATCATGACCTGAGCCAAAATGAAAAGTTGGGAGCTTAGCCGACTGAGCCACTCAAGCGCCCCTAAACCTCCCTACTTTGATCATAGACCCCTTTGAAAGTTTGGTAAAAGTTAACTCAAATATATAATTTTGCTTATAAGTCAGTGGTTTCTTAAGACCTCTAAAACTTCTCTCTTGAAAACCTGTTCTTTTCCTCCTCTCTGTCACACTGTTGACAAGGTCACTTTTTTTTTTGTTTGTTTTGTTTTTGAGACATATACAATCTAAGTTGCATATAACTCCCATAAGTTGTAATGTAACTTTGTAGCTTTTCTAAAATTTGTCCTTGAGGGGAACAGAGTCTTTAGTAGAGCATGGATTCTGGAGCCAAACTGCCTGTGTGATCAAGTAAGGCAAGTTAACCTCTGTAGGGTCAGTTTTGTCTTGTAAGATGAGGATAATAATTGTACCACATTCACAGGGTTGGATTAGATGGAGGGGCTCCTGCCTGAGGCCAGAAGAAGGTTGATCCTTGAGTTTGTGCAGTTATCAACTTTATCAGAAAATGCAGCATAGTAAATTGTTGGCCCGATCCTGTAGGTTCTGGTTTTGACACCATATATACCGTCCATAACCATAAAATCCTGTTAATTTGAGCCACAAAATAAAACCTTAGTTGACTTAGTGTAAGATGTTTTTTAATTCTTTGTTTTAAAAGGCTATAGTGGAATTTGCTGTGTCAGCTGTCATGTATATCTTGTATTTAGGAGAACTTGGCAAAATTTGATTGAATCTAATTCTTTTCTCCCCAGAGTATCTTTAGAAGATCTGTATAATGGCAAGACAACCAAACTACAACTTAGCAAGAATGTACTCTGTAGTGCATGCAGTGGGTAAGTGTGTGTTCTAGTTTATAAAATGCATTTCATCTGATCTTTCAGTGGTACATTTAGTCTCTACCAGGTAAAAATTGTTCATGATTTAAACTACCCAACTCAACATTTTCTGATACTTCTGAAAGTCCATTTAAATACTGGTCATTGGGTGTTGAGAAGATGAAGTTGAAAAGCACAATTCTTGTTTTCCATGACCTATTGGAATGGTCTATGGGCAAAAATCTCATTTACACTTTTGCTTGCTTTAGCCAAGGTGGAAAGTCTGGAGCTGTTCAGAAGTGTAGTGCTTGTCGGGGTCGAGGTGTACGCATTATGATAAGACAGCTGGCTCCGGGAATGGTACAACAGATGCAGTCTGTGTGTTCTGACTGTAATGGAGAAGGTATGCATGCCAGTACTTCTCTGCTTTTATGTTGAAATGGATTGGGAATGCAGGAATTGGAGAGGCTTATATTTTTTCTTTTTAACATGTGTATTCATACAGTTCCAAAAGAAAAAATGAAAATAATTATTATGTATAGGCCCAATGAACACAAATAGTAAGTTTACGTTATGTTCAGTGAAATGTTAGTCTTTTAAAGTTCCAAAAAGATGAGCAAAGTTTTTTGTCCCTTTATATTTTTAAAGGTTATATTTGAGAAAGAGGGAGATAGCAACAGATTGTACTGTGAGCTGCTAGCTTTTAAGGGTAGTTACAGGGATTGAAGTCCTTCTCACAGAAGTAAATACTTTAGGCTTTGAATGTCTTTGAAATACTTAGGCTCAGAATGGTTTTTGAAACTACTACTCACCCCATCCTTGTAATGCTTTTATAGCCACAGACAATATATAACTAAATGGGCATGACTGACTTCCAGCTAAACATTTCTTAGAAAAACAAGGGCATACCCAATTTGGCCTGTGGGTTTTAGTTTGCCAGACCCTGTTGTAGAGCAGTGCTATCTAATAAAATTTTTCTACAATAACGGAAAAATACTGTATATGCAATGTCTAGTATGGTAACCATTAGCCACCTGTGGCTATTGAGTACTTGAAATTTAGCTAGTGTAACTGAGTAACTGAATTTTTAATTTTAATTAATTTAAACTTTAAATAGCCACAAATGGTTGGTGGCTACCACACTGAAAACAGTTCTAGAGCATGTTTTTCCAAATTGCTCCAGGAAGTGATGAGATAATGGAGAAACTACATATTATATTCCCTTCTTGTAAAGTCTCAGTGCACTTTCCCTTATTAAAATTTCTAACAGTTTCTGCCGTCAAGAACCAAGTTTACTGAAATCTTTTCCTGTGTACCACTACCATTGTGAGGAACTGGTGTTCTACAGAACATACTTTTTGAAAGCAGTGTTCTAGAAACAGTCCCTGAGGTCATTAATTATATGTGTCATCTAAGCATTAATGTGTGCCAATAATCAGCCATCAAAAATCAATGATATTTTTTCATAATAAGTTATGTACAACTTCATGTTTACTTCATTATACCACTAATTAAATGTTTCAGAAGAATGCATAGAAAAGCTGTGTTGTTCTAAACATGGTATGGAGATACTCAGTGTCAGATAAAATTCAGCCATCTCTTCTTTGGTTTTGGAAATTGTCAATGATGGTGCACCTAAATAAAAGGAAGATCCATAATAGGACACCTGAACAGGGGTTAGTCTATGAAATAAATAAAATCCAGTACCGATTATACAATGTAATAATGATCCATAAAGGGTATTTAAATTTTTATTTGGGTTGTCTCTGACAGAGTTAAACCTATATGAAACTAAGACTGAAAACAAAAAATGAAGAAGCACTTGTAGAAGCTTTAGCATTTGACCACGCATTTTGTTTCCTTGTTGATCCTTGGACTTTGTTTTAAATTTAGGAGATGAGTCAGCCAAGAAAGTGTATTTTAAAATACATTATACTCTGAAATAGAGGAGACTGGGTAGTAAGATGCAAGTTTCTAAGAAAGATAGTTTAAACAAAACTTTAGATAGCAGTTAGATTCGGAACGTTTATTTAATGAATAAAAGCATTATCAAGACATATCTTAAGAGTGCGGTATGGTTCTCTTGCTGGAAGTTTGAATGACCTCTCTTTCTAGGAGAGGTAATTAATGAAAAGGACCGCTGTAAAAAATGTGAAGGCAAGAAGGTGATTAAAGAAGTGAAGATTCTTGAAGTCCACGTAGACAAAGGCATGAAACATGGACAGAGAATTACATTCACTGGGGAAGCAGATCAGGCCCCAGGAGTGGAACCAGGAGACATTGTTCTTTTGCTCCAAGAGAAGGAACATGAGGTAATTTCCTTTTTGTTTGTTTGATTTTTGTTTTATGCAGAAATGAGTCTTTTGCTCAAGGTACGGGTTAGATCTTTTTGGGTTCTCTGGAACAACTTTGAACTTAAATGAACTTGTTAAGTGCTTGGGCTGAGTTCATAAGAACTGACTAGTAGACCAACAAGCCAGGTGCAGTCAGAAGCACTGAAAAGGAGTCAGTTTTGGTTGCAGCTCAGCCATTGATTACACTGTAATCGTAAGTAATCCTGTTGTTTCTGTACCCCAGTTTCCTTATTTTTGAAAATAAGGGCATTGGACCAGATGATCTAAGGCAGCTTATTTTTCATTGTGAAACTCCTTTGATTGGTGTTGAATGGTGGATAGATAGGGCTTCAGTCCTCAGTGCTTTTCTGTTGAATTGTTTTACATGTTGGGTTAACCAAGTGACCTTTTCTTGATAGAAAAAGTACTACAGTTTAAAAAAAATTTATTCTGTTCTTATGTTGTATTTTAGGTTCAAGGCATAATTAACTGGTCCAACGATGTGGTCTAGTGTATATTCTTTTGATTATACCATTGCACCTCTATTTTCTGATGTGCCATATAGTATAGTATGAGCCTTTATTTTGTTTATGAGCGTATTGTTATTTTTCTTTGTTTAATGTTTATTAATTTTTGAGAGAGGGCATGCTAGCAGGGGAGGGACAGAGAGAGAGGGAGACACAGAATCCAAAGCAGGTTCCAGGCTCTGAGCTGTCAGCACAGAGCCTGACGTGGGGCTTGAACCCACAAACTGTTGAGATCATGACCTGGGCCAAAGTAGGACACTTAACTGACTGAGCCACCCAGGTGCCCCTGTGAACCTTTATTCTTTTTTTTTTTTTTTTTTTTTTTTAATAACTTATTGTCACATTAGCTAACATATAGTGTATACAGTGTAGTCTTGGCTTTGGGAGTAGATTCTCATGATTCATCACTTACATGAAACACCCAGTGCTCATCTCAACAAGTGCCCTCCTCAGTGCCCATCTTCCATTTTCCCCAACTCCCCAGCCCCATCAACCCTCAGTTCTCTGTATAATACCCTCCAGGGGTGCCTGGGTGATTCAGTGGGTTAAGTGTCCGACTTCAGCTCAGGTCATCATCTCGCCGTTTGTGAGTTCGAGCCCCATGTCAGGCTCTGTACTGACAGCTCAGAGCCTGGAGCCTGCTTCAGATCCCGTGTCTTCCTCTCTGTCTCTGTCCCTCACCCACTCACTCTCTGTCTCTCTCCAAAATAAATAAACATTAAAAAAATTAAACATGATTATAAAAATAAAAATAATACCCTCCAGTTCCATCCATGTTGCAAATGGCAAGATTTCATTCTTTTCCATCACTGAGTAGTATTCCATTGCGTGTGTGTGTGTGTGTGTGTGTGTATGTATGTATGTATGTAGATACATACACACACACCCCACATCTTCTTTATCCATTCATCAGTTGATGGACATTTGGGCTCTTTCCATACTTTGGCTACTGTTGATAGCTCTGCTATAATAGCACATGCTCTTCACATGTGCCCCTGCGAATCAGCACTCCTGTACCTTTTAGATAAATTTCTAGTAGTGCTATTGCTGGGTTATAGGGCAATTCTATTTTTTAACTTTTTGAGGCACCTCCACACTGTTTTCCAGAGTGACTGCACCAGTTTGTATTCCCACCAAAAGTGCAAGAGGGTCCCCTTTTCTCCACATCCTCGCCAACATCTGTTTCCTCAGTTGTTAATTTTAGCCACTCTGACTGGTGTGAGGTGGTATCTCAGTGTGGTTTTGATTTGTATTTCCCTGATAATGAGTGATGTTGAGCATCTTTTCATGTGTCTGTTAGCCATCTGTATATCTTCTTTGGAAAAGTGTCTATTCATGTCTTTCATTTTTTGATGGGATTATTTGGTTTTCAGGTGTTGAATTTTGTAAATTCTTTATAGATTTTTGATACTAACCCTTTATCTTATATGTCATTTGCAAATATCTTGTCCTGTTCCATTGGTTGCCTTTTAGTTTTGTTGATTGTTTCCTTTGCTGTGCAGAAGCTTTTTATCTTTATCTTGATGAGGTCTCAATAGTTCATTTTTGCTTTCGTTTCCCTTGCCTCTGGAAACCTGTCAATTAAGAAGTTGCTGCGGCTGAGGTCAAAGAGGTTGCTGCCTGTTTTCTCTTCTAGGATTTTGATGGTTTCCTGTCTCATGTTTAGGTCTTCCATCCATTTTGAATTTATTTTTGTGTATGGTGTAAAAAAGTGGTCCAGGTTCATTCTTCTACATGTTGCCGTCCAGTTCTCCCAGCACCATTTGCTAAAGAGACTGTCTTTTTTCCATTGGATATTCTTTCCTGCTTTGTCAAAAATTAGTTGGTTATACATTTGTGGGTACATTTCTGGGTTCTCTATTCTATTCCATTGGTTTATGTGCCTGTTTTTGTGCCAGTACCATCCTGTCTTGATGATTACAGCTTTGTAGTAGAGGCTAAAGTCCAGGATTGTGATGCCTTCTGCCTTGGTTTTCTTTTTCAACATTACTTTGGCTATTTCGGGTCTTTTGTGGTTCCATACAAATTTTAGGATTGCTCTGGCTCTGAGAAGAATGCTGGTGCTATTTCAAGTGGGATTGCATTGACTATGTAGACTGCTTTGGGTGGTATTGACATTTTAACAATAATTTGTTCTTCCAATCCATGAGCATGGAATGTTTTTCCATTTCTTTGTGTCTTCATTTTCTTTCCTAAGCTTTCTATAGTTTTCAGTGTGCAGATCTTTTACCTCTTTGGTTAGGTTTATTCCTAGGTACTTTATGGTTCTTGGTGCAGTTGTAAAAAGCCTTTATTCTTGAAAGCTGTATCTGGAGCTATTCAGGAAACTTGTTTAGTAATCACCCAGATTCTTGACTATAAAAGCCTTTGACAGGGTTCTGGCATTACTTGATCTCATTGACTTGAGTTTCTCTGAAGGTCTTTATATCACAAGTCACCACTTTATTAGTTTACACTAAAAATTTCTCCCATTTGATGGTGATTTCTACAAATAAATTTTGAAAATCACGGGGTGCCTGGGTGGCTCAGTCGGTTGAGTGTCTGGCTCTTAATTTGAGGTCAGATTATAATCTCATGGTCATGAGATCGAGGCCTGTGTTGACACAGAGACTGCTTGGGATTCTCTCCCTCCCTCTCCCTATCCTCACTCTCTCTCTCAAAGTAAATAAATAAAACTTAAAGAATCGAATCTAATAGAGAATAAAGCCATATTGAGATGCAGATTCTGGGAATTTGATTAGATCAATTCCCATGCTAGGTTGTGGCTTGCTCTCCTTTGTTTTTCTCAGGGCAAATTTCTTGCCTTGGCAAAACTATAAATTACTATCTACATCTAGGCCCTTTGTGGATATTGCTAATCCTGCAAATAGCAAGGGCTTCTTGACTGCTAAAAAAACAGTAATTCCTAGAATTCTGTCTTAAGGTCTTATAGGTTGAAATATTTGTAACTCTAGATTCTCTGTTAATTGGTATTTTAGCTACTTCCTCATTTGTTCAGTCATGCCTTTCATGCACACCACCATACAAAGGATGAAGGCAGAAAGATAGCCAAGTAATTGAGATGTTTATAAGCTTTATAGTATGCTTGGGTATAAACTGTATTTTGAGATGGTTCAGACAACACGTGGGTATTTTCGTTGCTATATCGTTGGAACAGTTACCAAATGATGTGTGGCACTGTAGTAGCGGGAGAGTAATGGGGAAGTTAAGTAATGCTTAACTTCTATTAGGCGGAGAGTTTTTGGTATGTCAGACTAATGGTGAAATCTTTTTTTTTTTTTAATCCCTATATTCATTCTTTAATGTTGCTACATAAAAAAAAAAAAAAAAATTATTTTGAGAGAGCACACAGGCGGGGGAGGGGCAGAAAGAGAGAGGGAATGAGAATCCTCCAAGCAGGCCCTGTACTAACAGCGTGGAGCTCCATCTCAGGAACTGTGAGATCATGACCTGAGCCAAAATCAGGAGTCTAATGCCTAACTGATGTTTCTAATGTTGCTACATAATTAAATGGAAATTTTTTAAATGAAGATTACTGGATTTGGAGACAAGGACTTAAGTTCTGACTCCCCATTTACTAGCTTTGGGATCCCTGGGCTTGGCTTGGCTTTACTAAATACAAAGATAGGCCTCCCTTAGAAGGATATTGTAGAATCAAATGAGATCATGAATAAGCTACTTTTCTTTCTTAGGGCTATGGGGAGGTATTTGGAAGAAGGTCACCTCTTAAAATTGTTGGAAGGTGTGGATTGCATGGAATTTCCAACAGACAGCAGATGTAAATGTAACTGTGTAAAGTAGAAAATAAAAGACGGTAGAGGTTAGAGTGGAAGTTCAGCTAGAAGGAGGTCAAAGATTTGGTTTTATTATGACCAATAAAGTAAATTTGAGCCCAGGGTGGGATTTAGGCATCTTGTTTCATTTATACCACTGAAAATATTAACCTCCTTTTTTTTTTAATGTTTATTCATTTTTGAGACACAGAGTGCAGGCAGGGAAGGGGCGGAAAGGGAGGGAGACGCAGAATCCAAAGCAGGCTCCAGGCTCTGAGCTGTCAGCACAGAACCCGACGTGGGGCTCAAACCCATGAACTGTGAGATTATGACCTGAGCTGAAGTTGGACACAACCGAATGAGCCACCCAGATGCCCCAAAAATATTAACCTCTAAGAAAAGTTGGGTAGTCTCAACTAGTTCATGAAAAAGCTTGTAGTTCTTTTGTTAGGGGCTTTTTTTTTTCTTTTATTTTCTCCCCCCCCACTCCCAACACTTGTGCTGAAGGAATTATGAGGCCATGAGATTAGGGTGGGTGCTGTTAGCTGAAACAGTATAAATCTTCTGATCAAAAAACATTTGATTTTGAGAGTGCAGTAAATCATGTGTATTCATCTTTCAGTACAGGTGTGTATCTGTTCTGGTGTTATGGCTACCATTGTGCATTTGCATAGCAAAAAATCACCATATCTGGTGATGTTAGTCCCTTCTCTGTTCTCTGTACCTTTGTTTTCCAGAAATTCTTACTGCTTTTAAGTCTTTTACTATCTGGTTCTTGGTTTTTAATTAGTTGTTTTTTATTTATTTTTGAGAGAGAGTATGCGTAAGCGGGTGAGGGACAGAGAGAGGAAGATAGAATTTGAAGCAGGTTCCAGGCGCCAAAGTTATCAGCACAGAACCTGATGTGGGGCTCGAACTCATGAACTCTGATATCACGACCTGAGCTGAAGTCAAACACAACCGACACTAAACAAAAGGACACTCAACCGACTGAGCCACCCAGGGGCCTCTAATTAACATGGTTTTTAAAAAATTCCCTGAGTGTCCTTGCTTGTTTATTCTGTTTGAATTTTAGCACCAGGTTTTCTAATCTACTCACCTGTCCACTAGTCCCTGCCGCCACCCCCTGTCGCCTTGATATCATTTTTAATTGGAATCACTTTAAGTTGAGCTCTTCTATCCAGGAGCATGGTGTCCCTTCTTATTCCTTTTTTTTTTTTTTTTTTTTTTTTTAAGTTTATTTAGAGAGAGAGAGAGTCGGGGGGGGGGGGGGAGGGGAGGGAGAATCCCAAGCACCTCATTGTTAGCGCTCGCACTCATAAACCATGAGATCATGGCCTGAGCCAAAATCTAGAGTCAGATGCTTAACTGACTGAGCCACCCAGGTGCCCCTTGTTCCCTATTTCTAATGTAGTTTTAATCAAAGGATATTTGGTTATAGATGGTTCTTGGAACAATAATATTATAAGATGTTTAGAAACACTAACATTTTATAGATATTAGAGCATTAAAACATTCTGCATTGAAGAATCCTTATTGAACTTAATTTTTTCACCCATTGTGAGAAATACTTAAAGAAATGCACATAGGTAATATACATTCAGTGGTTCTCAACTTTTACATACATTAGAATCACCTGGTGTTTCTTTTTTTTAATTTTTTTTTTTTAACGTTTATTTATTTTTGAGACAGAGACAGAGCATGAATGCAGGAGGGTCAGAGAGAGAGGGAGACACAGAATCTGAAACAGGCTCCAGGCTCTGCACTGTCAGCACAGAGCCCAAAGAGGGGCTCGAACTCACGGACCTGGGCCGAAGTCGGACGCTTAACCGACTGAGCCACCCAGGCGCCCCTGAATCACCTGGTGTTAAAACTACAATTACTAGGCCCTACCTCCATAGTTTCTGATGCAGTAGGTATGGGGTGTGGCCCAAGAATGTGCATTCCTAACGAGTTGCCTGGTGCTGCTGAGGCTGCTGGTTCAGGACTACTGATCCAAGATAATGGTTTGAGATTAACTTTTCCTCATGGGTAAATTTAGGAGGATAATTTAGGAAAAGAGGATATCTTTTAGATTTCCACTTTTTCCTGAATTAGCCAGCATTGTTTTTTTGGAAGAGACTATTTTGTATTGAAAAAAATCTTAGTGACCTTTCATTGTAAATTTTGTTTCATCCTAAATCTCAAAGGCTAAGTATAGATATTTGTAAATTTTTATTTTTTTTTTTTGAAAGAGAGTGTATGCGAGCAGGGGAGGAGCAGAGAGAGGTAGAGAATCTTAAGCAGGCTCCACACTCCTCACAGAACCTGAAGTAGGGCTTGATCTCAACCATGAGAAGGACGTGAGCCGAAATCAAAAGTCAGACACTTAACTGACTGAGCCACCCAGGTGCCCTGATATTTGTAAATTCTAATAAGCAAAAATTGTAAGTCAGGTATGTGTGAAGTTGGATATATTTTTCCTATACGTTAAAAGCTCAGAAACATATTTGATGTTTCTTGAATAATCATTGCATTACCTAGTCAATAGGCTTATAGTGTAATTAGTCACCCTTAGCATTTGCTGTTTGATTTACATTCACCTAAGCAAATTTTGAATTTTAGATGAGATAAAACTTCTTTGTACATGTGTGTGAGCCCGTTTACTGGCTGAACATTACTGGTTGAACTTTATGTTGAATTTGGACTCTCCCCTTTACCTGTTAGGATCACATCTGGGGAACAGTCCTAAGGTGAACCTGTTCTACAGAATCTTACTGGACTGTCTGCACCATTTTTTTTTTTTTTTTGCTCAGAGGCAGAGTCAGGAAATGGGCCACAATTGCAGAATATACCTGGTTCTGTTTTTTGGAGCCTCAGCCTGCCTTATGAGCCATTGTTTTCTCGATTCCAGTGCTTTTCTGACAGAATTTTCTAGCATATGAAGTGAAAATAGCTAAGTTTCCTTATGTAAATTTAGGGAATTAGGGATGATGACAGTTTGGCTTTTACTATGAATGGTAGAATTAAGGTTTTGAAATTATTTCAAGGAGCACAGCACAACAGGTCATGGCTCCGTACTTTTTTAAAATGTTTTGTGTGGTTTATTTGTAGGTGTTCCAGAGAGACGGGAATGATTTGCACATGACATACAAGATAGGACTTGTTGAAGCTTTGTGTGGATTTCAGTTCACATTTAAACACCTTGATGGACGTCAAATTGTGGTGAAATACCCCCCTGGAAAAGTAATTGAACCAGGTAGATCTTGATTTTTGTTTGACCCAGGATTCCATGTGTTCTTTTGTGATTTTTAATTTTTTATAGCTAGTGACTCTCAAAAGAATTATTGAGTACCTTCTTGAATAAATTCTGAATAGTTTCCTTTTTACTCAATAGGATGTGTCCGTGTAGTTCGAGGTGAAGGAATGCCACAGTATCGTAATCCCTTTGAAAAAGGTGATCTATACATAAAATTTGATGTGCAGTTTCCTGAAAACAACTGGATCAACCCAGACAAGCTTTCTGTAAGTGTTCTTTAAGCAGCAGATAACTTAAAGTTTAATAATAGTTGCTTTTCTTTGTCACCGTTCATTTGTTTTTAGTGCTAAGATTAGAACACATAATTTATAAAATTTTACTTTTTTAACATTTGAGTGATTGTTGGGCCGTTCTGGTGGTTATTAAATGCGAGGCTTGCTGGTGTAAATGTTGACAGGGCCAAGCAGGGAATAGTAAAGAAGTAAAGCAGACTGGGTATGAGTTGGTGTTGGGAGGATTGGGGCTCTCTGGAGACCAGATCCCTCACCTGAAAAGGCATCCAACATATCATAGTATGCCAGCTTAGCATCTTTTAGCTGTTCTATGTGGGAAGGCACGTCTCATGTGAAATCTTTCAGTGTTTTAATATTGGGAACTGATTCTGGCTTTTTATTTTCTAAGTAGTAGTTCGGTTGTACAAAAGATTTCTGCAGATTTGGCCTGTGTGTCATCAGTTTGTGATCTCTGGCTTAAAGTGCACATAGGTTGACCTATCTTAATTCTCAAGCATATATCTTGGATTGTATCCAAAGGAAAGTTGAAGATATTTCCCAGCTAATCTGTGTTTTGTTTTAATGAAGGAACTAGAAGACCTTCTGCCATCTCGACCAGAAGTTCCAAACATCATTGGAGATACAGAGGAGGTAGAGCTTCAAGAATTTGATAGCACTCGGGGCTCAGGAGGTGGTCAGAGGCGTGAAGCCTATAATGATAGCTCTGATGAAGAAAGCAGCAGCCATCATGGACCAGGAGTGCAATGTGCCCATCAGTAAACTCTGCAAACAAATTGCACAGGTGGATTTTCTTTCCACATTTGCTCGGTTTGCTTTCAGCTATCCAGCTGGAGTGTCTGGTCAATCCAGATGAACTGATGGACATCTGTTGGTCTATGTGTAACTTTTAAAATTGGTATAGTATCTACAGAGTGTATAATTTAAACTAACCACAAAGCTTTACATCTTCATTTTGACTGTTCTGTAGCAGAATAAAGCACTTGAAAGGAAACAAGACTCCCTTTCACACATGGGTTATAAGTTTCAGTCCTGGTATCTGTGCTTGATTTTTATCAGTTTTGTGTAGATTTTATGTTCATATTTTAAATCCAAATCCCACATTGTAAAGTTTGTGTACAATTTGTCCTGAAGCTTTGTGTTTGGCTGCACCTGCGTAAGCTGCTACAAATAGAATAAAGAATTTCATAGCCTGTATCTATCATTTAGATGCATGGAAAAATGGGCTTTGCACACAATGGGTTTGGAGCTGACTGGGAACAATGGAGAAAATAACATTAGCTGTGGTTGTAAAGTTTTTTTTTTTTGTTTTGTTTTGTTTTGTTTTTCTTTCCCCCCTCTTTTTTTTTTTTTTTAACCATCTTGTGAAAGGTTTCTGAGACTCAATAATAAAAAGCAGTTGGTATAAATTATTCTTTGTGTCACATTTTTAGAAGGAAAAACATACTTTGAACTGTAAAATGTATCTTTAAGCTGGAGAATGTATCCTTCATTCTGGTTCTTAAGCAGCCCTTAAAAGCCCATTGGCCTGAAGCTTATGCTTCAGGTACATGCCCATTTTATAGTTTTAAAAGGCAAAAAGAAAGTTTGACATGTTGGTAAAAACAGGCTTTATTGGCTTCAACTGATGCTTTGTACAGTCAAGGACATCTGAGTTCTGTAACTCATAAGTTATAATCCTGAGCATTGGGGCCAGGTTAACCTAGCCTCTGTATTTCCCCACCACCTCCCCCTTTTAAAAATAAGGTAACAGCAAATCAATATTAGAACCATGTCTGCATAGAACCTGTTAAAATGCTCTGTTTTCATTAAATGTTAAGTTAAAGATTCTCTGTCTCCATTAAGTTGAATATTTGAAATTGGGGGAAGCATCGATTACTAATGTTTTATAGAAAAGTAAGACTCTTAGGCTGGTATGAGAAAAATCAGGTAAAACTATGAAAAGGATGTTGTGTTGCTCTTTCCATCTTCTACTACCTTTTCATTCCCAGAGTAGATATTTTTAGAACACACTTTAATTTTAGGGAAAAGAGACATCAGTTATACATTTTACATTTGTAAAAGAACAAATGGGGAAAACTGAAAACTAAAAAATGTATTATGCCATCCCTGAGCCTAAATACAGTACTTGTAGTTTATTTCTAGGCCTACTAGATAACCTGAATGGTGGGTGGGTGGGGGTGGGGGTGGGATGTCAGGAAGTGTCCTGGCATTAATCAAGGCCTGTGAGGATTAAATTATTGCCCTATCCACTCTACCTCCATTGTACAAAAAATATTTTACAACCAGCCTGGGCAAGATTCAACAGCATAGTAGTTTTGTATCCAAGGTTACTTCCCCACAACCACTTTAAGGTTAAGAAATGCAGTGGCAATATGAAGTTTGTAGCCTTTCCAATAAAGGTTTATAAAACATTAGAGTTGTTCAGTGTAGTCTTTCTTTTAATTCTCAGGTTTTTTGGCCATAGCAAAGAAAACCATATGGAAGGAGAATAAAACCTTGTTGAGATCTGTTATTTCACTCAGTTGTGCTCTGCTTTTGTAGAGCACCTGTTTACAGAATAAGCATGTATAGTATCAACAGCACAAAGAGTCTTTTCAGTAACTTTATTGAAATAACAATTCATAAGCCATTAAATCTACCTTTTTATAAAAGGTGTACGACTCAGTCGTTTCCAGTATATTTCTAGAGTTTGCAACCACCACCATAGTCTAATTCCAGAACATTTTCATTGCCCTAGAAAAGAAACTCCAAGGGGTGCCTGGGGGGCTCATTAGGTGAAGTGTCCAACTTCTCACATCATGATCATGGCTCGTGAGTTCGAACTCCACATCTGGCTCTGTGCTGACAGCTCAGAGTCTGGAAACTGGGTTTCTGTGTCTCCCTCCCTGTCCCTCCCCTGCTTGCATTCTGTCTCTCAGAAGTGAATAAACATTTAAAAGAATTAAGAGACCCCAAATCCATTAGCAGTCACTTCCCATCCCATTCCCCACCTCCCATTTCTAAGGATTTGTCTGTTGGACATTTTATATAAAATGGAGTCAACAATATGTGGCCTTTTGTAACCTGTTCATTATGTTTTCAAGGTTTATCCCCATCCTAGTATGTATCCGTTCATTTTTATTGCCAGTCTATTATATAGCTAGCAATACCACGCATTTGTTTTCACATCTATCAGTTGGTGGACATACGTTTTTTATTTCCACTTGAATAATGAATTATTTTAGATCTATACCCAGGAGTGGAATTGCTGGGTCACATGGTGTTTAATCTTTAGAAAAACTGCCAGATTTTTCCAAAAAGCCTGCACCATCTTATAGTCCTACCAGCAATATATGAGATTTCAATGTTTCCACATTAACTGCCAACACTTGTTAGTATCTGGCTTTATTATAGCCACCTTAGTGGGTAATGAAGCGGTTTTTGCCTTTGTCTAATGTCTAATGATGTTAGGCATCTTTTCATGTGCTTACTAGCTATTTGTATATCTTTAGAGAAATGTATTCAAACCCTTTGCACCATACTTTATTCAGATTTTCTTAGTTTTTGTCTTTTTCTGTTCCAGGATATATTACATTTAGTCATGCCTTCGTAGACTCCTCTTTGCTGTGACACTTATCAGACTTGCTTTGTTTTTGATGACCAACACAATTTTGAGGAATACTGATTAAGTTTTCTACAGAATGTCCCTTGATTACACGTGTAAAGTTGTTTCTTACATCACTAGCTGTAGGAAAAAATTAGTATAAAGAAAAACCTGTTTCCTCTGCTCATAACACTTCCGACAGTACCTGGGGTTGGTGTGGACCCCCCAGGTTAAAGTCTCAGTCCCACAAGACTACCCTGACCTCAGTGTCCATCATCAGTCCCAGGTTGTTGCCTGTACTTCTAACTGGTAATAAATTGGGTTACCCACAAATGCCACTTCAGGTTTGATAATTTGCTACACTCATAGAAAACACTAAACTGTCAGTTATAAAGGATACAACTCAGGAGCTCCCAAAGGGAAGAGATGAATAGGGCAAGGGATGTGGAGTTTCCATGTCCTTTCTGAGCACATCACTCTCCCAGCACCTTGATGTGTTGTTCACCAATTTGAAGCTATCCGGAACCTGTCCTTTAGGATTTTTGTGGAGGTTCCATTACATAGGCATAATTAAGTTCATTGGCCATTTATGGGTTTATTTTTGTTGTCTCATTCAACTTTTGTTTTAATGGGTCTCAAGATTGACAGATTTTTGGCTAAATTGTTTCCATTAAGAAGTACTTATTTTAAAAATTAATAACCTAAAACTGCCACGCACACACAAAACACGGTTCACAAAACATTCTCCTTTTCTTCTGAACATTTTATGATGCATTGTTATAATTAACCAGTCTTTTACAATTAAACTTGAATGGTGTCATCAAAGTAGTGGACCAGGAGGCAGCTGGGCAGCTGGAGCTGGCAAGGTCACAACTATGCCCAGAGAGCTCACAAGGCTAAAAGAATATTATCCCTGATACCTGCCACCCTAATCTTAGTGGTGGAAGAATGGTCTCAGAACTGTGTCATCGGCCATTTGTGATTGGACTTAATCTTCAGCCTCTCTCTCAGGCTGGAGGTGGGACTGAAAGTTCCACCCCTGTAATCATGTGGTTGTTTCCTCTGGTAACCAGCTCCCAGCATGTCCTACAAGAGTCATCTTATTAGCATAAACTCAGGTATGGTTGAAAGGATCTTGTTATGAATAAAAAACACACTCCTCCCACTCCTAGGCACTCCTCCCACTCCTATCAGGAAATTCCAAGGGTTTTAAGAGCTCTATGCCAGGAACCAAGAATAAAGACCAAATGCGTGTATTTTTATTCTACCACAATCTCACAGTATTATCTCAGTGAAACACTTCAGCACACACTGCTGCCTGTTAAAACTCTGTAAAGGCACATGTATAAAACTTGCTTCTAACAGACCTGCTTGCATGAATGAATCAGTCTAGTGTTCTTTCAGTGAAACATTGAGAAAGCTTGCTCCTACCATCTGCATACCATTTGCTTAGTTGTTGAATTCCAGTATACGTGTATAGTGGTAGCAGAACTATAAACACATGCCCACATGGGAAACAACTTTATCAACTAGCGTGGAGTACTTAGTTCCTTTTACCTTTAATTTTATAGATATCATTTCCAAAGTGACTTAGGTCAATAACCTCACCCTCTTCAGGGAGACTATTTATTATGTTTGTAACACACTTAGGTTTTGTTGTGCTCTGCATTTCATCCTATGAACAACCCCCACCACCTCCTAGATGAGTTTTTTAAATCTGCATACATTAAACATCATTGAACTATAAAGTTCAGTGTTTTGATAAATGCATTGTCATGTATCTACTATTACAATGTCATACGGAATAGTGTGACCACCCTAAAATAAATCCTGTGCTTCACCTATTCAACTGCCCCTCCCTGCTCCTGAACCCATGGCAACCACTTCTTACTGTTTGCTTTTCCAGAATTTCATATAATTGGAGTGAGCCAATTATAATCTTTCCAGACTGAATTTCACTTAGCAATATCCATTTAAGATTCATGCAATATCTTTTTGTGGCTTGATAACTCATTTCTTATAATTGCCGAATAAGATTCTATTGTATGGATGTACCACAGTTTATCTTTTTTTTCATTTTTTTAATGTTTTATTTTATTTACTTTTGAGAGAGAGAGAGGCAGAGTACAAGCGGGGGAGGGACAGAGAGAGAGAGGGAGACAAGGAATCCAAAGGCTCCAGGCTCCGAGCTATCAGCACAGAGCCTGACGCGGGGCTTGAACCTACAAACTGTGAGATCATGACCTGAGCTGAAGTCAGACGCTTACATGACTGAGCCACCCAGGTGCCCCCAACAGTTTATCTTTTATTAAGACACTTGATTTGCAAAATCTTTTTCCAATTACATGGGCTGTCTTCATTTTTTTAATAGTGTCCTTTGAAGCACAAAGATTCTTAATTTTTAAGCCCAATTTATCTATTTTTTTTTCTTTTGTTACTTGTCCTTCTGGGTCGTATAAAGAATTTTAACTAAAATATATAACACTGGAGTTGAAACCTTCAGTGTTTATTTTGGTATAGTAGCTACTGTTTTGCATAGAACAGTCATCTGGTTCTGGTGAGTAGGAAGGACATTGCAGATACTACCTGGTAACTGATATTTTACTTGGGAAGCCCACATGAAGTTACTGTTAACAATTGTATCAATTAGGGGCACCTGGGTGGCTCAGTGGGTTAAGCGTCCGCTTTCCGCTCAGGTCATGATCTCACGGCTCGTGAGTTTGAGCCCCACCTTGGGCTCTGCGCTGACAGCTCGGAGCCTGGAGCCTGCTTCAGATTCTGTGTCTCCCTCTCTCTCTCTCTCTCTCTCTGCCCCTCCCCCGCTCATGCTCTATCTCTCTCTGTCTCTCAAGAATAAATAAACATTAAAAACATTTTTTAAAACAATTGTATCAACTAGGTCTTGTGTATTTTTCCTCAAGTACTACTTATAGTACTCATTTTCTTGTCTCTCCTTGCCAACCCATTTACTTTGTCCATACAGAGTAAGTTAGATCTATAAACCTGGACTTTTTTGGCTTGCTACTTTGCAATTCTTATGTTCTTTCAGTGCCAAGTAAACACATTTTATATTAATATAAATAGCTGGAGTTTGATTACAAAGAGATACATGTAATCTAATAATTACTCCAAAAGTCTTGTGATTAATTCATCTCCAGTTGCAAGCGATTTGATAAAATTCTGAAGCAGACTTAGTCTGGCACAGCCTTCTAGAGAATGTTGTATGATTCTTGTTTGTTTTTAATTTCTGAAAGTTCAGTTAAATCTCTGGCCAAAGTGAACCTATTGCCAGTACCCCCATGAGTCAGGCTAAAGAGAAGGACCTGAGGAAGCTCTTCAGCAGTGGAAGGTTGAGGACCTTCAATTAGTGGTGTATTTTACCAGTCTATGTGTGACCAGCTAATCCCCTCTTGTGATCTAAAAATTATTGGGGCGCCTGGGTGGCTCAGTTGGTTAAGCGTCCAGCTTCGGCTCAGGTCATGATCTCGCGGTCTGTGGGTTCGAGCCCCGTGTCAGGCTCTGTGCTGACAGCTCAGAGCCTGGAGCCTGTTTCAGATTCTGTGTCTCCCTCTCTCTGACCCTCCCCTGTTCATGCTCTCTCTCTCTCTCTCTGTCTCAAAAATAAATAAATGTTAAAAAATTTTTTTTAAATTATGTTTTCTGTTAGGAAGGAAGCACATGATCATTAAAAAATGAGATGTGAAAAAATGAATAAACTGCTTTCCTCAAATACCATACTAATGAGACTATCAATACAAACAGATCAGTCTTTATTCTTCAAGACTTTTTTTTAATACACATAGTACCAAACGTCCCATGTTTAGTCCTCTTCTCAGATACAGTCACTTTTACCATTTTTCATGTGTGTGTTTGTGCAAATGGGATACAACTTCTTTAACAACTTTTCTTTGGTCTTTTTATTCCTTTGCTATATTTGCATACTAATACATAATGGTCTATGTCTTCTTTTAACGACCTCACAGTTCTGATGTTTGAATGAACCATCATCCAATTCTCTATCGGTAATGTTGACCTTAAAAATAGCCAGTTAAAATGAGTTTATTTGTGAAATAGCAGAAGAATGGCAATTCAGGACATGCAAGCTATGGCAAAACATAGGCAAGTCTGGAGAATAAAGGAGGAAAATGTTATTTTATAGAGAAAATGAGGAAGCTAGGAGGGGCTGCTTTGAACAAGTCTATTGGAGGAAAGCAAGACTTTAGGGTGGTGATGGCTTCTCATTGGCTGAGTTGTGGTTAGTTTCTCACTAGCTGGACTGTTGCTGGGCAAGGAGAAAATCCTCGCTCTTGCTGGGGGCAGTAATGTGAACCTCTTGCTCAGGAATGTGAAGTAAGCTGTGACAGAAAGTTTCTGTATGAGAGGTCCCCATTCAGATTTCCTGACTCCATTTTTTTTTTTTAAGTAGGCTTCACACCCAACATAGAGCCCAACAGGGGGGCTTGAACTCAAGGACCCTGAGATCTAGACCTGAGCTGAGATCAAGAGTCAGCCACTTAACCAACTGTACCACTTAGGTGCCTCTCTTGACTTCATTCTAAATGAGATTTTCCCTCATTACTTTTCACAATAGATATTTGGATTGCTTCCAATTATGTCTTATTGAAAGCAGTAATATGGATAATAACACCATAAATATGTCTTTGTGCATTTTTTTACATTTATTTATTTATTTAGAGAGTGTGCACAAGTGAAAGAGGCGCAGAGAGAGAGGAGGAGAGAGTCCCAAGCAGACTCCATGCTGCCAGCACAGAGCCTGATGTGGGGCTTGATCTCATGCACCAAGAGATGATAACCTGAGCCGAAATCAAGAGTCGGATGCTTAACTGACTGAGCCACCCAGGTGCTCATCTTTGTGCATTTGTACACAAACCACCGATTATAAAGTTAAGCTTCTAATGCATTGAATGCTGGCTCATAGAACCTAAATAAATACTTATTTTTAAAAAGTTCGTTTGTTTGTTTATTTTGAGAGTGAGAGAGCATTAGCAGGGGAAGGGTAGAGAGAGATGGGGGGAGAGAATCAGTCTCTGCACCATGAGCACGGAGCCCGATGTGGTGCTCAAACTGACGAACTGTAAGATCATGACCTGAGCTGAAATCGAGTCAAATGCTTAACTGACTGAGCTACCCAGGCGCCTTTAAATAAATAATTATTGAATGAAAGGAGTGCCTCTTGACCTTCTGAATCTAATCTGGAAGATATGAAATAATGACCTAAAATCTCTGAAAAAGGACTCTAGAGAATAATATATCCCTCTTAGAACACTAGATTTGGAGGACAGAACCAAAATGAGTCTCTCAACCTCTTCAGTACCAAAGACCTCATGCTGAAATATTTTGCTTGCCAAACAAATTATGGTTACTTACATTTTTACTTTATTAAGGCACAATTTTCAGTCCTGAAAGGTATGATATAACTCACAGTAGAACCAAAACCATAAAATGGGGATCTATATTTCAAGTGGTCTACTTAACTTTAGAAGTCACAAGATTCAGTCAAGGAGAATGCCTGAGAATGCCACTTCCTGAGACACTATAGATAATCCTTCAGTGAAATACCCAACTAAAGATGGCTCAGTACCAAGCCTTATGAACTAATACTGATATCATTGAGAATTGGGCTTCCCTTATGCGCAATTGATTTCAGCTAGACTAAAGTCTCCAAGGCTTTGGCCTTGCTTAGGCACCTAAAGACAAAATGGGGGTTGAGCTCTTTCTTTGAAGACATAGTTGATCTCTTGTTCCCAATGCTCTTAACGAGCAGGCTCTACAAACATGACTCTATATGGGTAGCAGTGGCATGATAGACATGGTGACACTTCATCTCATTCTCTTTCTCACCATGTTGATCCAGGGATGTCTTATAGCTAAAGCTCCTTAAGTTCTAGGTCCTCTCTGGCTTGGTCCTAGACATTAGTCAGTAGCTAGATACCCAGAATTATTATCCTAGGAAAGACAGTATTGCATCTTCCCAATGTATCCCAATAATCCAGACATGTCCATTGTAGTGGTCCCATTAAAGGAATTTATGCTTTGAATGTTTCATTTTTTGCTATCGAAGAGAAGAGATTCAACTATAGGTGAACCTATGTAGCTATAGGTTAGGCTCTTGTCACAGCTTATGTTGATGCAAAGTTCTAATACTTCAAGGATGGAGAAGCAGTAATCCACTGGACAGCTATGCCTTCTCCTTTAGAAACTTTGACTCCTTATGATTAAAATGGCTTTGGTCTCAAAGAATTTGTCCACAGAGTTTCCTTGTCATTCCTCATATTTACTCAAAGAAGACTAATGACTACATTTCTTCAAAACAAGATTCAGCAAACTAATATCTGGTCCACAGAAAGTTCTTAGAATGCCTTTGCCAATGGTATACATATTTATCTGACCAAGACACTTCAAAACATAAGTACATAATGGTTGATTAACATTCTGCTAACACTGATCAGTACATACTTACATCTAAAACATTTTGTGATTGTAATTAACAAAGACACACCAGTTGTAAGAAGCAGTGAGACCCATCTTGTGTACAATATGTATACACTATCTTGTATCATTGAAAGTCCAAGAGTCTTGATCCATGGACAATCCTGGCTCCAGATGTCTGCCTAAGAAATTAGAGCTGGCACAAAAGAAATCAGCTTATAAAGAAGTAAAATCTCAGCACACAGGCTCCCCAGCATTCACTATCCCCTTCTTTAAGGTCCTGAATTTGAACTCCCGATATAGTAGATCCACAGAGAGAAAGAACCTCCCTTTGTTATATCCACATAGACTAGATCCCTAGCCCAGCTAGTCAACATTATTTTGTTTGTTTGAAGAGGACAGAAAATGCAGAGTATGTCAGGAGCATTAAAGGTTTATAAGCCTTTTCTATATTATAGCATTTTCTATATTTTGGCTACTTTCTTTCAATCTCCTCTCTTTAGGTTTTTATAAATAAAGTTTTATTGGAACACAGGCATACTCATTTTTCTTTTACGTATTTTATATGGTACCTTTATGCTACAATGGCAGGGTTGACTAGTCACAACAGAGACCATATAGTCTATAAGGCCTAAAATATTTACTATCTGATCCTATACAGGAAAAGTTTGCCCAGTTCTGCCCCAAGAGACCTTCCTCACTCTCAGTTCTTGTGATTAGACCCAGTTTGAGTTAGGTTTTCTGTCATTTGACAACTGACTGAAGCCTGCCTGATACAAATCTATCTCCTGGCAGGGCCTAAAATACATGACCAGAACAGCAGCAATGGTCCTTTCCTATCAATGATGGATGGGACTGTATGTTCCTTTGACCAGAAGCTGCTACTTGTTTTCTGCCAACAGGATCAAATACTTGATATTGGGAGTTTCCCCCCCAAATCCCAGGTGTATGGTCACAATCTGATTAAGATTATATATATATATATATATATATATATATATATATATATATATATATAGTATATACAGTATACTTATAGTATTAAGATACTATACACACACACACACACAGTATAAAAGAATATACACATATATTTGGTGAGAGAGCAATAGTACTGTGGACTAACAGGCTTAACAAGATGGAAGCTTGCTGCCTTCATATGCCAGGTTGAGGATGGTGTCATAATAACCAACAAACTTCATGGAATGATTGATATGTGCCAGTAGTTTACATGTGTTACATCATATGAAACCCACATCAACGCTGTAAAGTAGAAAATTATCTTGCCCCAGTTTACAGATAAGGAAAACACATCTCAGAGATATTAAGGGATTTCATAAAGGTTACATAGCCAATAGGTAATGAAGAGGGGATGCTAATTCAAGTCCAAACTTCAAGGACTTGCTCTTCTACCTGATGCTATACAACCAAGTCAGTAACCCTGTAAAAGCAGCAATTCTTTCTCCATAATTTGAGCAAAAGTCCCGAGTGGGGCTCTCGTTGGCTTGTGTGGGACATATGCCATCCTTAAACCTGTCACTGGGGTCAGGGTTGCTGGTCTTGGGTTACATCCCCAATCGTGATCATGGGCGGGGGGTGGGGGGGCATGTTCATCTAAACTACATGACCCAGGCAATGCCAGTGCATGTCCATATAGAAAGGGCTTGGGAATGGAAGGTGATGGCATTTTATGTGTTTGAGAAACATCAATTGTCCTCATTTGTTGGGGGTGGGCAGGGAGGTAGTGTTGCCTCTACTCTTGGCCTTGGTGCTTCTGTCCTTCTCCACTGTCATCTTTGACCAGTTGAATTGTTGGGAGGTCATCCCTAGAGTACCTTTTTTTTTTTTAATGTTTATTTATTTTTTTTTGACAGAGAGAGAGAGAGAGCAGCAGGGGACGGGCAGAGAGAGAGGGAGACAGAAGAAGACATAGAACCCAAAGCAGGCTACATGTTCTGAGCTCTCAGCACAGAGCTGGACGTGGGCCTCATCGAACTCACGATCCACGAGATCATGACCTGAGGCAAAGTCAGACACTTAACTGACTAAGCCACCCCGGCGCCCCAATAGAGCACCTTTTCTGACAGACCAATGTGTATCTATTCAGGGATGGGAGTTGGAGGCAGCATCTGGACCTGAGGAACTCTGAATTAGGATCTCCACAATCTCTGAGGAAAGTCAGTTGTTAAACATCTCAGTTTCCTTTATTTTTATTTTTTTATTTGTTTTTAGATTTTATTTTTAAGCAATCCCTACACTCATTGTGGGGCTGGAATCCAGAAACCCGAGATCAAGAGTGACATGTTCCAGTGACTGAGCCAGCCAGGCATCCCTCAGTTTCCTTCTGATCAAGTCCTCAAAGCCAATCAAAATGTCAAAATAACCCCAAGGCTTATGAGGATGTACAGGAATGCACCAGAAAGAATCATCTGTAGGCTAAGAAACTTGTCCAGTGAGTAATAAAGAAAGAATGTCTACCACCCATCTCACCTCCCTCTATGCACAGGATCTCTAAATTGATAGAGTCATGTAACTGGCATATGTCCAGGGGATCTGTTAAGTGTTACTGGGTACCAGACACTGCTTAGGAGCTGTATGGCCAGGTGTTTGACACTTTCATCTTATGAAGCTGAAATAGGAAGTTCAAGATGGGCTCGGCTGCTAATTTTGTGAGGGCTTGCTTTAAAACAAATCAAAACAAAAACTGCCTGTGGGGATCCTGTAGGTGACCAGCTCCCCCTGGTGCTTAAACATGTTTTTATCTGGAAATCCCCGTTGAGGTCTTTATATTAGGGAAAGATTGCTGTGCTACAAGATTCAATACAAGAATGTTCCCTGAAAGATCATTCATGTTTGTGAGAAATTAGAAATTACCCGAAAATGCCCCATTAAATTTTGTTACATCCACTCAATGCATCATATGTACTTGTTAAAACACAATGTTTTAAAGAATGCTTCATGACATAATGTTAAATATATAATAGCAAATGCATTCAATATGGTACTATTTAAAAAAATATGTGCTTTCAAAAGTATTCTGACAGGAGGTACACAAAGTTGAAAATAATGGTTTTCTCTGTTTCACATTTATATATGTTTAAAGATATTTTTATTATGAAAATACACACTTGAGCAGAATTATATAATGAGCTGCTCTACATCCATTGCCCCAATTCATTATCAATATTTGGCCATCCTTGCTTCACCTGTTTTGTTTTTAAAAACTGACTTCTCAGGGCGCCTGGGTGGCTCAGTCGGTTAAGCGGCCGACTTCGGCTCAGGTCATGATCTCGCCGTCCGTGAGTTCGAGCCCCGCGTTGGGCTCTGTGCTGACAGTTCAGAGCCTGGAGCCTGTTTCGGATTCTTTGTCTCCCTCTCTCTGACCCTCCCCCGTTCATGCTTTGTCTCTCTGTATCTCAAAAATAAATAAATAAAACGTTAAAAATAAATAAATAAATAAATAAATAAATAAATAAATAAATAAATAAATAAAAACCGACCTCTCAGGGCGCCTGGGTGGCTCAGTCGGTTGACTGTCAGACTCTTACTCAAGTCATGATCCCATGGCTCAGGAGTTCAAGCCCCACATTCATGCTTTCTGCTGTCAGCCTGGAGCCTGATTTGGAACCTCTGTCTCCCTCCCTTGCCCCTCCCTTGCTTGTGCGCTCTTTCAAAAATATTTAAAAAATGAACTTTCTCTTGAAGTATTTTATCTTACTTAAAAAAATGTTTTTAGGGGCGCCTGGGTGGCACAGTCGGTTAAGCGTCCGACTTCAGCCAGGTCACGATCTCGCGGTCTGTGAGTTCGAGCCCCGCGTCGGGCTCTGGGCTAATGACTCGGAGCCTGGAGCCTGTTTCCGATTCTGTGTCTCCCTCTCTCTCTGCCCCTCCCCCGTTCATGCTCTGTCTCTCTCTGTCCCAAAAATAAATAAACGTTGAAAAAAAAATTAAAAAAAAAAATGTTTTTAATGTTTTTATTTATTTTTGAGAGAGACAGAGACAGAATGTGAGTGGGTTAGGGGCAGAGAGAGAGGGAGACATGGAATCCAAAGCAGGCTCCAGGCTCCTAGCTGTCAGCACAGAGTCCGACACAGGGCTCGAAATCATGAGCCATGAGATCATGTCCTGAACCGAAGTTGGACGCTTAACTGACTGATCCACCCAGGAGCCCCACTTTTTAATATTTATTTATTTTTGAGAGAGAGAAAGAGAGAGAGAGAGAGAGAGAGAGAGAGAGAGAGAGAGAGAGAGCAGGGGAGAGGCAGAGGCAAGGGGGACAGAGGATCTGAAGTGGGCTCTGTGCTGACAGCAGAGAGCCCAATGTGGGGCTTGAACTCACAAACCGTGAGTTCACAGAGCCACCATCTCCTAAAAGCAAATATCAGATATCACTGGGTTTTATCCCTACATACTTCAACCTGCACCTTTATTTTATTTTTTTAATGTTTATTTATTTTTGAGAAAGAAGGGGTGGGGAGGGGGAGGGGGGAGAGGGAGACACAAAATCTGAAGCAGGCTCCAGTCTCAGAGCTGCCAGCACAGAGCCTGACACAGGGCTTGAACCCACAAACAATGAGATCATGACCTGTGCCAAAGTTGGACTTCCAACTGACTGAGCCACCCAGGCGCCCCAAGATGCATCTTTAAAAAGGACATTTCTTGTGTGTTTACAATGCCATTATCACACTTAACAAAATGTCCACTAAACCCTTTGCATTCTGCACTACCCAGATTATAGTCATACTGTCATGAATGATTTTCTCTTCTTTTTTCTTCTCTGTGTCTTCTAATTTTTTATGATAAACACAACATCTATTATTTAAAAGAAAAAATTTTTAAAAATGAAAAATTCTGGGGTGCCTGGGTGGCTCAGTTGGTTGAGCGTCCAACTTTGGCTCAGGTCATGATCTCACAGTTTGTGGGTTCGAACCCCGTGTCAGGCTCTATGCTGACAGCTCAGAGTCTGGAGCCTGCTTCAGATTCTGAGTCTCCCTCTCTCTCTGCCCCTCCCCTGCTTGCACTGTGTCTCTCTCAAAATTAAATAAACATTAAAAAATTTTTTTTTAAATGAAAAATTCTGGGGTACCTGTGTGGCTCTGTTGGTTAAGCGTTCAACTTCGGTTCAGGTCATGATCTCACAGTTTGTGAGTTCGAGCCTGCATTAGGCTCAGTGATGACAACTTGGAACCTGCTTCAGATTCTGTCTCCCTCTCTCTCTGCCCCTGCCCTCCCTCTCAAAAATAAATAAATATTTAAAAAAAAAAAGAAAAATCCTTTGGTTTACACATTTTCCCCCCTCAGAAACACACTGATTACATTAAGCAATTAAATACTAAATCTGATGGATACAGCAGTGCTGTAAAGACAAATAAAGGCTTGCAACTTTTTAGCAGTGTAATGATGCTTCAGACTTCTTAAGAATTTTCTCCTTAAGTATTTAGGACAGAATAATAGCATTATAGGGGAAAATCCCTTGTCTGTAAGAGAGATGCAGAGCCTGAGAGATGGAAATCAAGAGAGACAGTGAGGGAGAAAGTGAGAGAGACTGATTCCCATAACAGATACTATGTAGGTACAGTTCTATCTCAAGGTTACCCAGTAGGTTCCTGTTCTCTGCTCAAAATACAAGCCAGTAATTCCACTTCTGGGTATTTACCCAATGAAAACAAAAACACTAATTTGAAAAGATGTATACACTCCTATGTTTACTGCAGCATTATTTACAACAACCAAGATTTGGAAGCAACCTAAGTGTCCATCCACATATGAATGGATAAAGAAGATGTGATAAATACACACACACACACACACACACACACACACACACAGTAAAACTGTGTATTGTTAGTAACTTGTTCTGTGAGTGTTCTGCAAGACAAGCAAATATTTCTAATAAATTTTAACTTGATAAATGAGCTATGTCTTGGAATATGAATAGTACATGATGCTGACCATTACATGATCACAACTGAGCCAATGGTTCTTGAAATTCGCTTTGATATACAAATGCTTTGGATTACAACATGTTTCCAGAAAGAATTATGCTTGCAAACCAAGGTTTTACTGTGTGTGTGTGTGTGTATATGTGGAATATCACATATATGGAATATATATATATATAATGGAATATCACTCAGCCACAGTAAACAATGAGATCTTACCATTCGCAAAAACATAGATGGACCAAGAGGGTATTATGCTAAGTGAACTAAGTCAGACAGAGAAAGACAAATACCATATGATTTCACTTATATGTGGAATCTAAAAAAACAGAACAAATGAACAAACAAAAAGCAGAAATAGACTCATATGCAGAGAACAAACTGGTGTTGTCAGAGGAGAGAGGATAGTGGAATAAGTGAAATAGGTGAAGGGATTAAGAAGCATAAACTTCCAGTTATAAATTAAATAAATCATGAGGATGAAAAGTACTGCATAGGGAATATCATTAATAATATTATAATAACTTTATGTGTTACTGGTAACTACAAATAGTAACTGATAACTATGTTGATTGCAGTGAGCAATGCGTAATGTATAGAACTGTCAAATCACTGTTGAACATCTGAAACTCATAATATGGTATGTCAACTATACTTCAATAATAAAAAAAAATCCACACAATTCTACTTTTAAACAGCTGAAACCAGACCCAGCTTCACTTCCAACAAAACTGGCAACAGTTGTGGATGGCTTTAGTCACACCATTTCCTTCTCCCAGCTCTCTTTGCTAAAAATCAGGCTGAGTAGTTTGAGCATCTATAGTCCACATATATATAATCCCTCTGTATATACTGAGATGTAGTTTGTCTGAAAGTAGTAGAAACAACTCCAGCTAATTTTGACAAAAGGGAGGGTTTACTGACCCTTAAAATATAAGAAATCAGAAGTTCAGGGATGTTGCTAAGCTTTTGGGCCATAGACTCTCATCTCTGGTTTTCTACGAATGTCAGTTTGGCTGAAAATCCCTTTTCCTCCATGAAACAAGATCCATGTTGTCTTTGGAGTTCGAGTTTCATGGGTTGTTTTTGTTTTTATTTATTTGTTTTAATAATTTCAGTTTTTGGAGAGTTAGACTCTGTTTCAAGTTAGAAAATCCTGGGAATGGACTTACTGCTCATCCAAAGACCAAGGGTTTGGCAGGTTTACCTAAGAGCAGCTCCCTTACTTGGGCGAGGGAAGAATATTCCCAGGAAATAGATGGGGTGAGTCTGATCAGACAATACTGCAGATGTCCATCACTATACTACATGTGGCAAGTGCAATTGCTAATCCTAGTTAATAGTGTATCTTGAGGTACCTGGGTGGCTCAGTCAGTTGAACGTCTGTCTGACTCTTGATTTCAGCTCAGGGGTTGTAGGATCAAGCCCTGCATCAGCCTCTGCATTGAGCGTGGAGCCTGCTTGGGATTCTCTCTCTCCCTCTACCCCTCCCCTGCTCGTGCTCTCAGTCTAAAAAAAAAAAAAAAAAAAAAAAAGTGTATCTTGAATGACTTTTCATGTCAGTAGATATAGATGTTTAACAGTTTAAACTGGTTTAACAGTTACATGGTATTCCTTTGAAGAGATACACAAATTCGTTATTAATGGATACTTAGGTCTTCCCATCCCTTTTGCTATGGCCAACAATGCTGCCTAGAACATCCCTGTACATGTATCTTTCACACGTGGGAAATGTTCTAGGATACATTCCTACAGGTAGAATTTTTAGATCAAGGAACATATGCATTCCCCCTGCCCCAATTAAGTCTGTTGGGTTATAATTTACATACAGTGGAATACACAGGTCATAAGTGGACAGTTCTATATGTTTTGACAAATGAATACAGTGGTGTAACCCACAGCTCTATGAAGACATGGAACAGAACTTTGTTCCAGGCCATGATGGAGTAACAGGGACTGGACTTACCCGACTACCTTAATCAACTAAAAAATTGGAGAAAAAAACCCTACAAAACAATAGGCGAGGTATTAAACAACAGGCAGCACAAGATAGTGTTCTTTGAGAGATGAGGAACAAATGGAACAAGCTGCAGGGTGCCCCAGCTTTCTGCCTAGCAAAAGGTTTTAGGCCACAGTGTAGGAGGAGAATCCCAAACAAAGCCTTTTCATACAATGCTTTCGAGGACATGTGTTTTTATTTCTCTTGGATGAATTCCCATCTAGGAGTGGCATTGCTGGGTCATAGAGTAGATGTAGGTTTAACTTCGTTAGGAAGCTACCAGTTTTCCAAAGTGATTGGATTGTTTTTCACTCCCATGATCAAGATTTTGATCACTCCACCTCCCTGACATTTGATACTGTCATTCTTTTTCATTTTAGCCATTCCAGTGGTATCTTAGTACTTTTAATTTGCATTCTTTTTGAGCACCGATGATATTGAACATTTTTCCATGTGCTTATTGGCCATTTGTATATTTCCTTTTGTTAAATGTCTGTTCAAGTCTTTCCTTTGGTTTTTAATAGGGTTGTCTTGTTACTAACGTTTTAAAGTTCTTTATATATTCTTGATACAAGTCCTTTATGAGATTTATGTTCTGAGAATGTCTTCTCTCTCTCTGAGCCTTGCTTTTTCATTTCTTAATGGTGTTCTTTAAAAAACAGAAGTTTTTATTTTGATGTGGTTCAATTTATCAATTTTTTCTTTTATGATTTGTGCCTTTCTGTCCTAAGAAATATTTATCTACCTCAAAGTGGCAAAGATGTTCTCTTATGTTTTCTTCCAGAAGATTTATAGTTTAGCTCACATTTTAGGTCTGTACCATTTGTTGAAGAGACTTTTCTTTCCCATTGTATTGCTTTGTCTTCTTTTTTTTTTTTTTAATTTTTTTTTAACATTTTATTTATTTTTGAGACAGGGAGAGACAGAGCATGAACAGGGGAGGGTCAGAGAGAGAGGGAGACACAGACTGAAACAGGCTCCAGGCTCTGAGCTCTCAGCACAGAGCCTGACGCGGGGCTCGAACTCACGGACCGTGAGATCATGACCTGAGCCAAAGTCGGACGCTTAACCGACTGAGCCACCCAGGCGCCCCAGCTTTGTCTTCTTTTAATGTTTACTCATTTTTGAGAGACAGCATGCGTGTGCAAGTGGGGGGGGGCAGGCAGACAGAGAGGGAGACAGAGGATCTTCCATGCTGACAGCAGAGAGCCAGATGCGGGGCTTGAACTCATGAACCGTGAGATCATGACCTGAGCTGAGGCTGAATGCTTAACCAACTCAGCCACCCAGGCACCTCTCCTTGTATTGCTTTGTATCAAGAGTTATTTTGTCAATACAAGTGTATCAAAGATATATATGTACATATGTGAGTGTGTGGTCTTTTTTTATGCTACAGTGACAAATGTATGAGTCTATATCTAGACTCTATTCTGTTCTTTTGTCTGTCCTTTCAGTAACACCATACTGTCTTGGTTCCTATAGTAGGCATATATATGTTTACCATTGACAGCGCCACGTTGCCCTTCCAAAAGGTGTACAAATTCACACTCCTACCAATATGTATCCCCACTCTTACTAGCATGGGTCATTAAGCTTATAAATCATGGGACCATGTCTTATTCACTGCTGTGTTCCCATTACTGAGCACTGTACCCAGCATGAATGACAAGAAGCTCTAACATATCTGTGAATGTTGCTAACACTTATTAAGCTGCCCTAGTGGGTAACAAGATGGGACAATCAAGCTAAACTCCAGGCAGATGTTTCTGAAAGCCCAATAGATTGTGTCTTTAGATTAGGGTGGAGTAACACAACAGCAGAAATAATAGCTAAGTCTCACAGTGTTCACTATGTACATACATGTTGTCCTTGTTGTCATGGCTCAGATGCCACCCATTACAGCTAGATTCCAAGCAGCTAGAGGAGAGCACAAGGAAGAAAAGGGACAAAGGGGAGGTAGCCTTCTGCTAAGGGAAGTTCCCAGCAGTTACCACGTGACGCTATTTATGTCCCATTGAATTTGTAGCCATATATAGAAGAAAGGGAAGCTGAGAAATGTACCTTTCTCTTACCTTTGTACCAGTTCTTAACTTGTCAGGTCTGTTCTTCTGTCATGTGCAACCAGAAAAACCCTAACTTACATACTCTGTACCCTTGAGTGGGGTTTTGGACCCAATGTGTGTCCTATGATGCTGACTCAAAAGATTGGGGGCACCCTGTTTTGAAGTTTTAAGTCAGCAATGGCAAACAGCAGTTTACCTTAACCACAAAGGAATAAAGGCCCACAGAGGTCCTTTGAGGGAGGGCACAACCCCATGTAAATGCCAAGGAGCCCAGTAATTTCAGTTCTTAACTGGCACCAGCCAGTCAAGATGGACCCACACCAAAAACAAATGTCCAGTTACAATGTCCAGTTGTAAAAAGTGATTTTTAAATTGGACTTACCTTATAAAGACTCCAGTGTAACTGGACTCAAGGCATTTTTATTTCAGAAACCATGGCTAAAAAAAAAAAAAAAAAGTTACCACAGACAAAAAAATAACTAACCATTGGACTCTGCCTCATAGAATATGTTCAGAAGTTTTGGCAAATGGTCCTCACTGATTCTGTCATTTTCATATTGTATCTGGCATATTGTCCCATTCAATTTCAACATTATCAAACATAGGTCATATCAGCACCACTCTAAACTGGAGATAATCATGGAAAATGCTCAATAAGTGAGGCTACTTGCCAGGAAATATGCTAAATCACACACATACACACAATATCCCCCCATTTAATCCTCATAATTATCCTATTACTCCATGAGTTGGTATTATTAGCTCTACTTTACAGATGGGAAAAGGGGCACAATGATTCCACAACTGGTAAGAGCTAGAGCCTAGGTGTGCACCATGGTCTACCCTACTCTGGACTCTGCCCTTGGGAGGAAGCCCTTGAAACTCATGGCAAACACTGAATCCTAAGAATGTTCCACAAGAAGCCTAAATACAAGGGCAAGGGAGGTGTGATACCCTCTTAATGTGAGGATGCTAGTTATGCAGCATTATTTTTAAAAACCAAGAACAATATACAATCTAAATGCTTAAGAGTACAGTTAACTAAATGATGGGATCCTCCACAGAATTGGTAAGGTGACCATCCAAATTGCTCATCAGGCACCTTTATTAGCATGTTGTGATGCTGAGGGAGTAAACAGGATTCAAACCACACACACACATACACACCTCAACCACATTAAAAATATTCTCAGGAACCACCTCACACCTGTCAGAATGGCTAACATTAACAACTCAGGCAACAACAGAAGTTGGCGAGGATGCAGAGAAAGAGGATCTCTTTTGCACTGCTGGTGGGAATGCAAGCTGGTGCAGCCACTCTGAAAAACAGTATGGATGTTCCTGAAAAAATTAAAAATAGAACTACCTTATGACCCAGTAATAGCACTACTAGGTATTTATCCATGGGATACAGGTGTGCTGTTTCGAAGGGACACATGCACCCCAATGTTTGTAACAGCACTATCAACAATAGCCAAAGTATGGAAGAGCCCAAATGTCCATTGATGGATGAATGGATAAGGAAGATGTGGTATATATACAGTGGAGTATTACTTGGCAATCAAAAAGAATGAAATCTTGCCATTTGCAACTATGTGGATGGAGCTACAGGGTATTATGCTAAGCGAAGTTAGTCAGAGAAAGACATATGACTTCACTCATATGAGGACTTTAAGACACAGAACAGATGAACACAAGAGAAGGGAAACAAAAATAATATAAAAACAGGGAGGAGGACAAAACATAAGAGACTCTTCAATATGGAGAACAAACTGAGGGTAGCTGGAGGGGTTGTGTGTGTGGGGATGGGCTAAATGGGTAAGGGGCATTAAGGAATCTACTCCTGAAATCATTGTTGCACTATATGCTAACTTGGATGTAAATTTTAAAATGAATATATATATATATATATATATATATATATATATATATATATATATCCTCTCAAGAAAAGGACAGTAAGGAAATCTCCCAGAATGTTAGGCTTCTAATTAACTTTGGTTAGGGGATTTCAAGTTTTCTGAACTTTTCTTTCTTTTCTAACTTTTCCACACAAACATGTTTACTTTGCTAATCAGATTATTTTTTGAGTTTTACACTTTTGTGGAATGCATACTTTTGTGGTCTGAACTTGTCAGTTATCACTAGGATTCTGGATGTTTAAATATCTTCAAAATCTTTAATATCTTTAAAATCTTCAACATTTCATATCTTCAAAAGGACTTCAAGGGGATGCCGCATTATGTGCATTCAGAACAAAGGCAGATGAAATTGGGGAGACAAAAAACATCAGTATGGTTTTTTAAGTGGGAGAATGAAATTTTAATAAGAAACTCTAGATGACCTGTGCCTCTTAAGGAAGAGAGCTGAGCAGTGGCAGTAAATTCCATCTTCTTTGTTTCTTAGGGAGAGGGGTGTCTCCTGGCTTGGGGGCAGGATGAAAGCCAAAGATATCTGGTTCTCAGAAAGTACCAATCCTTAAATTGGTAGAGAACAGCATCATCCCCTTCTCCTATGCCTGACCCACATGCTTCTTTTAAGCCCAGCACACTAGGTGGATTGAATTTGAGTACTCAACTGTCTGGTGGCCATTGCACGTATGGCTTTTTGAGGACGGTGATATTTTATTAGCTTTGACTCCCTGTTTCCTAGAAGTCCATGGCTCATGGTACTTATCAAACATTTGCTGACAGCTTTCTAGGTGTGTTACAGCAAACCATACCAAAAATAATATTGAATAATAAGTCTTTTCTAATCCCTATTTAATAAACTCTCTGTATAATAGCTACACAAAGTTTAGTCTCCAGGCAAGTTGTATAGGTTTCCATGTAAATGAATGATGAGGGAAGATGCAGAGAACATCTCTAGTTCCCTTGGTTATCAACCAGTAAGGACCCTCAACACACCCTAAACACACCATTCTCTCCCCCAGTCCTCTCTAAAGAGCCACATATAGTAAATGAAGTCCCCTATCCTACAGAGAGCAGCTCCTCCAATGGCTCTGATGGGGCTGGTGACTCTAAGCCCCTCTTTGCCTCACCAGCAAGCACAGGGCCAGCCAAATCACTCTGGACCACAGAGACTGATTCAGGGAAGGACACGGACAAAGCTAGCCAATCAAAGTCCTTCCTTGGAATTTTTCAACGTGGAGCTGGACAAGACAGGCTTTGCATTTAACAAAGTGAACAGGAGAACCTAAGCCAGCTTCCCTCCAGGACTTCAATAAATTCCTCTTTCCTACTTCAGGCTATTCTGAGTAGGTTTCCATTTCTTCCAACTGAAAGAATCCTACTTTTTTCCATTTTCCAATTCTTTTATGTTTATTTAAATAGATAAATAAGGGGGTGAGGGGCAGAGAGGGAGCGAGAGAATCCCAAGCAGGCTCCATACTCTCAGCTTGGGACCCGATCCCATGAACTGGGAGATCATGACCTGAGCTGAAACTAAGAGTTGGATGCTCAACTGACTGAGTCACCCTGAGCCACCCAGGCACCCCTCCAATTCTTTTTTAATAAAAACATAGAAATTTTAGTTTTGAGTGAAAAATAGTTTTGAATTCAAAACCACACATCAAAACTGATGTAGATCTGGGAAAGCCTAGGGAAAAGGAATGAAATCCCTTGTATCAATGACTCCTTTCCCCCACTGACCTTGCTGTGCTTCTCAAGCTTCTCCTGACCACGGTGAAGAGGATGTTCATTCTGATTCCACCAGACAGCCAAGGTCTGTATTCATTTTAACAACATCTCATTTCAAGAATCTATGTTTTCCTACCTCAAGCAACAAAAAGCAGCTCAGGGTCCTGAGGATTGACACCTAAAAGGAAACGGAAGCTGAGAAATTGTGAGAGAAGTTTGTAGTATTTGAGGAAAATGTTCATTCTAGTGCTAGGACCATTAAATTACAAAGAGTGAAGATGTATAATTAGTGATATCTGTTTGACTTTTAAACTACAAGGAAAGTTAAACACCATCACCATTTTGGACATGTATTTTATTGTTTAGAAATTTCCAGCAGAGCTATCATTAAGTACCTTTGTCAGGAGATGCCTATGAGAATCTAAATTGGGAAACAGGGACAGGCAGGCCTGTCAGCTCTTCCTGCAAAATCACACAACACTGGGACAGCAACATGCTGGGCCTCAGGATACGAGGTGATCAACCACCAGAGGTACAGTCTGGCATTCCTCATGTGCGGACCTAGATGAACAACAAAAAACTTTGCAGGTGTAGATTTAAGTGCGACCCCAAATGACAAATGACTTTCTCTGGCAGTACCCAAACAAGATGCCAGAATAAAGTCTGTAAAAAATCAAATCTATCATGATCAGCAATCCTACCCTGAATGAAGTTAACCTCCTAAACCAGCTGACCTATTACATTTTTATTTTAAAAGCAAACCAAGTGCATACAGCATCTTTTAAAAAATCATGTAAACATTGCAAAGTTTTTATGTTATTTATAATCTGAAGAGATTTATAAAAAACTACTAGACTCGTTAAGACTACAAATACTAACCCCCTCATCCCCTCATGAAAAAAGCAATTGTTACAAAAATATAAAAAATAGACTAGCTTCTACTATGTAACCTCTCCACCAGAAACCTCACAACTCTGGGACACATTCTGGTTGATGTGCCATCCAACAAGCACAAGTGCAATTTTCTCAATTTTTAAGGAAGGAAAAGTTCCCAAACATTCCCTTTGTTACTGTAGATTGTGGCTACTTTCTTCACAGGAACTGTAATGTTAGCAAGTAGGGGCAGTCTGTAGTGTTCTATCATATTCCCCTGCACGGGCCCAAGCGTGGAAATTACAGCATAGGAGGCTGCCTTCAAAGTTCACTTCTCTTCATTTTTGTCTCTCCAGCTCCTTTGATTCCAATTTGGGACTTGCTGGGCCCCCAGGCTCTATAGCTGGCCTTGGCTTCCCTCACTGCCCACTGGGGAAGGACAATGGTAGGAAGGGTCTCTCAGATAAGCCTACTGCTCCCATGGCACCCATTTGTTTTCAAAGTGTGGGTCAGGCCCTGACCCAGGTTTGCTAATGCCAGGGAAGCAGCAGGCCTGGTGGAGGATACTCCCCTGGCTGGAGACATGACTGATGCTACAGCACAGTCTGCAGAGTCTGGAAGGGGAGCCAGCAGCAAACGTGAGGCAAAACGCTTGGCATTAAGTTAAAATACTTTTATAAACTTCGAATCCAATTACATGTACTCGCCCACAGCAGCCAAGCTACCAGGCACTTTGACCAGTTATCAGCTAGGAAATGGACTGAATTTGATTTGAAACAACAGACACTACAGGAGGGGATTGTTTGGGGGAGGGGGAGGGGGCTTGATTGGTCAAGTCCTTGAGGATGCCCCCCCCTCATTTGTGGACATCTTCAGTGTTTCCTTGTCCCTGCTGTCACCAACAGAGGGCGATGTGTGGAAATCAAGCCCTTGGTAGAAAACAGCTATTGGCTAAGGGCAGGATGGATCCACACATCAGCAGGCAGAACGCCTCCATGCGACTGGGACAGGCTGTACCCTGTGTCCCTGAAGTCCAGGGAGACCTCCCAGATGGGGGTCCCAACCTAAGCATGCTTAAGGGAACGTTTCACCCCCAAAGCCCTCATTACCTGTTGCTCAATTACCTGTTGCAGAGTCCTCACTACCTGATGTGCGCTCCCAAGTGGAGATCTGGTTCAACTCGGAGCCTGGCTTGCACCCACTCTTCCCCTGCAGAACGCTTTGACTTGGCCATTGCCCCCAGTACCTGTCACAACCTAGCCTGGCATCTAGTCCAACCCACATGCTACTGCTTTCACCATTCTTGTCTGAGAGATAGGCTGTCTGCCTACAAGCCAGAATGGTGGGCCCTCTCTGAGCCTCTAGTGGACTTCCAGGCTCTCCTGTTTGAAGAACTAGATTTTCACACCGCTAATGGTTTTATTTCACAGATCACGGTGGTGAGTTTAGGATTTCCACTTCTTGCCATGGTTATCATACATTTCCCAGCACCTTCTTGTTTCTTCAGATCTGAAACATGTCACCCAACATACATACCCTGGTTGTTTTAAACCCCAAATAGCCTCTCCAATAGCACAATAATGGATTCAGAGAACACCGGCCACATGTGCTGAGCAAGTCCCCTCTACTTTGGTTGCTTAAAAAAACAAAAAACAAACAAACAAACAAAAACAGGGCTTCTGAGATATCCCCAATTCACATTTGCTCAGAAGAGAAGTGCTCCCAACATCAAGGCACAAAGAAAGAAGTCTCTTGGGGCAAAATGACAACAAAAGCCACCAGTGGCCTTTGTGAGGCCTGAGGCAGAGTCGCTGGGGAAGGCAAGTTCAGTCTGGTGTGGGCGGGCCATCAGGAGGAAGGCCTGACAACTGGGTCTCCCTTTGGGCCCGAGCAATCCTCATGCGTACTTCTCCAGAAACTTTATGTGAAAGTCCTTCACCTTCTGTAGAACTGTTTTCAGCTTCTCCACCGGAGGGAGGATGGTCATTCTGTCAGGAAAGAAGATAGCATCAGCCTGGACATAAGTTGTTTTGGAAAAGGGGAGAGGAATGAACCTGGCAGCTCCTTCCTTCAGTTGCAGTTGTGACAATGTGGGCAAACAGTGTGGGAGGCGGAAGGCTTGTCTTGTCCACTGCGATAACACCAGCCCCTGGACAAAACCTGGAACTTGTTGACTTGTTGAACCACCTCCTGCCCGAATTTGTACATTACTTTTAACTCAAGTAACATGTATGACCAAAAGCAGTAAGATGCCGGCAGCATTTAATCTCACTAACACGTCCACCCATTATCACAGAAGGCCCATGCAACATTCTGACCTGTGTATACAACTTCCTCTAGAGCATGACTTGGTGTTTCCTGCAGATACAGAGCAAGATGTTCTTCCTGGTAGGTGGGCCTTTTTAAAATTTCTCTTTTGGGGTGCCTGGGTGGCTCAGTAGGTTAAGCATCTGACTCTTGATTTTGGCTCAGGTTAGTGAATTCAAGCCCCATATTGGGCTCTGTGCTGACAGTGTGGAGCCTGCTTGGGATTCTCTGTCTCCCTCTCTCTGCTCCTCCCCTGCTTGCTCTCTCTCTCTCTCTCAAAAAAAAAAAAAAAAAAAAAAAAAAAATCTCTCTTACAGTGAGAACCTCCAGTTACAACTCTCCCTCCAAAAGAACTCCCAAGTTGCCATAGTAACTAATACTTCCTCTAATACTGTTGGTTTGCTTCACCACCTTAAAGTCAGCCCTCTCGATTTAACCTTTTTTTTGAATGAGCCGTGAACTGCCAAGGTGGACCTCACTAGGGTAGAAAGGCCAACCAGACACATTTGTCCATCCAGGGCACACTGCCCACAACCTGAGTCAGGACTTGGCTCCAGGTGCTAACTAAGCTCATGACATTTCTTTTTTTAGCATCTGCTGCAGGAGACATCTGAGAGCACCAAGCGTGGAGAAGATGCTGTTCTGTTAGAACTGGCTTCAGAGGGGAAACCTGGGCTGAGCTGCTCCAGCCTGCTCTGCTCCTGGGGTTGCCATCCACACAGGGGCAGAGTTGGCACACCCTGTGAAATGTGTCATAGTAAGTGAAACCAATTCCATTGTTTTAGATGTGGTGTCTCTGCAGACTTTTGGATAAGCTACTGAGCACCTGGGTACTGCAAGCTGCTATCATGGAGTTGGAAAAGGACATGGAAATAAAGAAGAAAACACCCCCCCACTGGGGACACTTTGGATAGTATGTGACAGATGGAGGCAATGGAGGGGGGCACAGAGTGGTCAAGGAGATGACCTTGGAATCTACCCATAGTTTTCCTTAATCCCCAGACCCAGGTCTTGGCTTGGCTCTGCAACAGGACAGAATGGGAGTGGGCAGGGCGGGTGGTTTGCCACAGTGAGTTTGGGGCTGCACACACCTCAGTGTCTGAAGCCAGCCTGTGTTCTATGATAACACAGGTTGTCTTTTCCAAGACAAACTTGGGACCAGTCCCCTGGCACAGAGAGGCAGCAGTACCTGAAGTGGTAGGTGCCTTCCCTCTGCCCGAAGCCGCTGCCAGGTACAACACAGATGCCAGTCTCCTCAAGGAGCTTCATGCAGTAGAACATGTCGGGGGCCATTTTATGGGCCTGTGGGAGCAGGGCAGGACTGAGAGTTCATTTACGGCTTTGCACTGCACAAACACACCACTGAACACTCAAAGTCAAACACAATGGAAACGGTAGGTTCTTTCCCGTGACAGGGCTCATCCACCCTCCCTGCAAGGACCAGGGTGGGACACTGGAAACTGCTAGAAGCTGGGACCTGCGGGCTACTTGAGGATGGTCATGGGCTGTGGTACTTCGCTCTCTGCCCAGGACTGAGAGTTCCTTTCCTTTGTGCCCCACAGCCAGGCACTATCTCCACAAGCTTTGATGGTGGTCCCCTATATATATGCCAAGTTGCATAACCTTTGACAACATGGCCCTGAGGTCTGTGCCCAGGGGGACTTTTAGGGAACAGCAGCTTGGGGGCTCTGTTCATAGTGCTTCTTGCACCTTGGTTTTTACAACCTGGGGTACCTGTTAAATGGCTTCTCGGGCACCAGGGATTCTGACTCAGCAGGTCTGAGTGAGTGGGGGAGGGCCCAGATTCTGAATGTTTAACAAGGTATTGAGGAGGTTTAAGGGACACAAGGACAACACTTTCAGAAACACTGCTCTGGCTTCTGATCCTTAAAGTAGGCAGATGTCTATGGCACGGCCTGAAAACTTGTTGCAAACACAGAATCTCGGCCCCTTCACAGACTTCCTGAACCATCACTGGCATTTTAACAAGGTCCCTAGGTGATTTTGTGTTGACATTCAAGGACTGAGAAGTGATGCTCTAGGGCAGTCACTGCGCAGAAGAGACGACTGTCACTGCTTCCCCAGCGTGGGTTCAGTTTTAAATGCATCATGTCACGCTTGGGCACCTGCCTTCAGAACACTGGAGGTAACAGAGCCCAGATCAGCACCACTCGCCTGGGGCTGACCTCATCTCTGCCCCTTCACCACAGCATGCTGCAGGGCTGGGCCTCCGGGGGCCCATCACCTTTATGCTATAAGCACCATCTGGCCGAGGGGTCCGAAAAATTCTGAGCCTCCAGAACCAGCACTTTTGCTCCCCAAGGCAAGAGCCAACCCCCAACCCAGCAATTCCAAGCGAACCCAGTGAGCCCCGGCCCAGCACCCCAAACCTGAGCTGCTTCCACGGCTTTGCTGGGGATGAAGATCCGAGGAAAGGCATACATAGCTCCCTGCAAGGGGTTGCAGTGAATTCCTGGGACTTGGTTAAACAAGTCTTCTGTCAGCTTAGCCTTTTTGGCCAGATTACCCAGGACAGACTCTTTCTCCTGATGAGACACAGAAAACAAGAGTCAGCACCTCTGGGCATCATGGAATGGCTCTAGCTACTGGAAACTGTCCCTTCAACACGGGGGTGGAGGGGAATGGGGTGGCCTGGTAAAAAGCGAGCCTGTGTGTGCAGGAACACAGCAAATCAAGGAGGTGGGTGACACATTCCTCTGCAGAAACTTCTCTGGGTGCTCAGCCCAAAAGGCTATTGTGGGCCCTGAGGCCCATAAGTGCAGGGAGTTCTGGGAAAAAGGTAGGTCCTGGGTAACTTGTGTCATGGCTTCTATTCTCTTACCAGGAGGGAGGTTATTTCTCAAAATGAGAAAACCTCATCCCTGCCCAGCGGTCTGAGTGGACCTGGCCCTGGATAGAGAGCCCTAGAACATGCTTCTAGGAGATGGCCCAACCACTTCATTTTGGGGGGCCACTTTCAATCCATGTGGTATGCATAGGGCATGTGACTCAGGCAAAGCAAATCACTGGCTGGCTCAGAGGTGCACATGTGTCAGTCCAGGACTTCTGCAAGTACTGTTGGAACAGGGGATGGAAGCTGTGGCCTGATAATGAAGGAAACATGGTCTACACACACAGTGGAATATTACTCAGCCTTCCAAAGGAAGCCCAGTCTAACACATGCTACAACACAGATGTACCTTGAGGACATTATGCTGAGTGAAATAAACCAGTCACAAAAGACAAATACTGTATGGTTCCACTTAGATGAAGTACCTAGAGTCGTCATGTTCATAGAGACAGAAAGTAGAACAGAGGTTAGTCACCAGGGGCTGGGGGGGGACGGAGAAATGGGGAGTTAGTGTTTAACAGGTATAGAGTTTCAGTCTGGGATGAGGAAAAGGTTCTGGAGATCGATGGTGGTGATGGGTGCACAACAATGTCAGTGTATTTTATGTTCAGTGAAAAATGATTAAAATGGTAAATTTTATGTTCTGTGTATTTTACCACAATTAAAAAAAAATGTGAGCCTAGAATGGCTGGGAACTGACTGTTTGGTTACATGCCCCACAAATTCCTTTGTGTGTAGACTAGTTAAAGTCGGGTTTTTGTCACTTGCAATGAATGGAAAGGGTCTAACTGGATTACTTTGAGCTCTGAGAACATCTGGTTGGGCCAAAGGCAGGCCTATGGTCTAGAACCAATGCCACGCCCATCCTTTTCTCCTTTTTAGTTTAGTAACAGAATCCTCCAGGGATCACTGCCCATCTATGGTGCTCACAGGGGATGAAGGGGTAGGGGTCCCCCACCCACATGCATGGACAGTCCTCCACTTCAGAACACAGCCCAACTATATTTTCACACTGAACCTCATGGGGTGGTTTAGGCATCAAGAGGAACCACGAGCACCCATCAGAGGTGTGGAGAGAGGCTGGCCACGGTGATCCTGAATACACCATGAATACCCATGACCCTTGTTGTGGCAGGGATGCAGATGGGCTACAGAACACAGCAACTCACCCTGTGGAACAGCTCAAAGGACTCCTCTCCAGGCACTGGGGGGTTCACAACGATGTCCATGGCAGCCTGCCCGGACACTGGCGGGCACAGTCGCACAGAGAGCAGCTTCACCAGCTGGCCTTTGATCTCAGGGTGCAGGTTGATCACCTCCATGTAGCCTCCTCGGTAGCCACACCTGCAGGTTGAAGATGGGGAGAGGACCCACCAGTCACAGAGAGGCCTCAACTAAATGCAATCCGGTCAGCCAGAATGTTCTGTAATCATCCCCATTCCTAATGCTGAGTGGTCAGATATGGCCAAGTTCTTCCCAATGGAAGGTGAACAGAAGTGACACGAGCAAATTCCACATCACTTCCTTACAAGAAAAAAGTATGCTCTCTTCTTTTTCCTTCTTTTCCCCCATTTCCTGAGAAATGAGACACTGGAGCAGCAGCCTCAGTGCCAGAGATGGATGCCACATGTTGATATGGCAGAGCCGTCCTACCAGCCTAGTCCTTGAATGACCTCGTGGAGCACAGCCTGTCCTGGACTTCCCCTACCTTTGGTCTGTTATGTCAAAGAGAGGTCCACTTGTTTTAGCCACTATATTTTTGGGCCTCTTTGTTAAAGCCGCTTAGCCTGAGTCCTAACTAATACACTAGCCCCTGTTCTAAAGGGGCACATGATTCAAGCCTGCACAGGCTCCAGGGGTAGGTACCTGATTCACTGGAGCTTATGAACATAGTCTGAGGACTTTTGCTGGAACTTTCTGCTTTCTGAAAACAAAGCTAACCTACAGGAGAGCAGAGCTGAGAAAGACAATGAGGCAAAGCAAGAAATCAGGGACAGAGTCCTACTGACATCTTTAAGATTCCTAGACTTTTTACTGATATTAATTTTTTTTAAAAAACCTCTTTGGTGAAAGTCAGTTCAAGTTTAGTTTCCATTACTTATCACCACTAGGATCCTGATATAGATATTTGATATAGACTGAAATCACAGGAAAGTAAGATGAAATCTGCAATGAGTCAAAACAAAAAAAAAAACACAAAAACTTTCGAACCTGAATCTGCCCCAGCAGTCACACTTTCTGGAGCTGTACCTCCTTCTCTGGACTGTGATAGATAACGTTCAGACTAAGACTGCAGAAATGCAGACTCCCTGAGGTGGGTACCTAGTCTTACCTTCCTCTGTATACTCCACACCCTCAACCTCAGAAGACCTGACACAGTGAAACACTCAATAAAATGCCACTGGAATTAGGCTGCAGAACTGAACTGGCAAAGGCCAGTTCCCATCTCATCTCTTGACTGGACTTTCCAAGGCAAGAAGAGAAATTCTAGTATTGCAGAAAGGTTTCCCATAACAAAGGCTGAAAGAAACAACTTTCTGCTTAATCCTCTGCTGATGAGCAGAAAACCAAGTTGAGAAGAGCAGTCTAATCCCAGGTAATCAGGATCTGAAGACTACAGGTCATAACTCAGGATACCAACATCCAGCAGACTGTTAAAAACAATAATCAATAACACAGATGGAGACACGACTAAGTACGTGATAAAAACACCTGAGTTTGAAAAAAGACTTCATAGAGAACAGACTTGTTTAGGAAAAGAGCTACATAGCACACAAAAGTCTAGCAGAGATAAAGCACTGCTATTGGTATAGACCAGAAAGACCAGCATAAATTAACCCCTGCCTACATCAAATAAAGCCAGCTGGGTAATCATCCCCATGATGCAGCTCCATCAACCTGGCCAAAATATTCCTCCAAGCTTCATGGTTCCATCGGCCTTCAGCTTAACAAGGGAGAACCTGACAGCTGGCGCATAAAAGAACCCCCACAAAGTTGGTGGATGAATGCCCTTAGCTGTAAACTCACTAGTCTTTCCTTCTCATTCTCTTCTGCAGGTTCCTCCTCTTCTCCCCCAGCTTCTGAGCAGTGAGGGCCTAAACCAGTCCCTGGTCTACCTAGGGTCTACCTCGCTCCTTGTGAGATGTCCAGGTTCAGAGATCTAACAACTCATTCACTGAACCTCCCAAACTTAAATCAGCTGGCTATCAGCCCTGAGCTGGGGACTCACACATCCATCTCCATCTGGACATGCAATGAGCATTTGCAAATTCAACACGTCAAAAACCCAACTCCCAATCTTTCCCCCAAACCTACTTCACCCACAGCCTTCCTCATCCATTGATGGCTAGCTACTTCATCCTTCCTGTTGTTTGAATAAAAAGCCTGGGAATCATTCTTGATTCCTCTGTCTCACAGTCATCTTCTCCATCAAGCCACTCCTGTCCACTCTACCTTCAAATATATCCAGGATTCAGCGTCTTCTCCCCATCTCGATCCTGGTCCACGGTCATATATATACCTTGCCTGGCTATAACAGCCTCTTGACTGGTCTCTGTTCCTGCCCTCACCAGACAGCAACCAGACAGTATCCAGTAAAACTTAAGTCAGGTGAGTTCATGCCTCTGCTATAATCCTCCAACAGATCCCATCTCACTCTGAGTAAAAGTAAAAAATAACCTAAGTAGCCCAGATGATCTGGTCTCTTACGACTTCTTTGGCCTCCATGTCTGCTACTTTCCCCCTCACTTACTCTTTTCCAGTTTCCTTGCTACTCCTTGAATATTCCAGGCATGCCTCAGGGCCTTCACACATGCTATTTTCTCATCTTAGAATGTTCCTCCCTCAGATACCTGCATAGCTCCCTCTTTCCTCCTCAATGACTCTACCCCCACCACCCGCATTCCCATTTCTTCTCTATTTTTGTCCACTTGACACATGATTTTATTCATTTGTCTACTGCCTCTCTCTTCACTAGAACATAAGCTGTTAGGGCAGGGACTGCTGTGGTTTGCTCACTGCTGTATTCTCAGTGCCGAGATCAGTATTGGACTCAGAGCAGGTCATCAAAAAGTATTAGCTGAATGAACAAATACAGGATTGAAGTGGACTCTCTGGCCCCAGTGCTAGGGTGAGGTACACATACAGCTTGGCCCTGACGCCATCTGTCCACTCAACCTGCCTTCTCCGGCCCCTCAGATTTCAGTCAATGTTGGAGCAACAGTAACCGGGCTGGCAGAAAACACTAGTGTTGGAAGCTGCTGTAGGTCCTGCTTTCATTTGCATTGTTTATTGCAGTCAGGTTTCTTTCAAGCATGACCTTATTTTATATGAGCCTCTGCACAAGGCTGTCCTGCTGTCCTCACATCACAGGGCTTCCCCTTGGGGAGATGTGGCCTGTCTCCTGATTCTAAGGTCAGCAGAGGCCATAGATAAAGGCGGCCTTCTCTGTTCAGGTTGAGTGTGGGGCAGGGCAGAGGGGATCTGGTATGGGGCAGGCCCAGAGGCAGTGGGAGGAAGGTGGGGGCCAACATACTCGCCCATGTAGCCCTTGGAGGTAGAGTGGAAGGAGGCGAGCTCCACGTTGCTGGAGTACTCAGGCCCCATCTCATAAAGCACCTTCTTAAAGGAGTGGAATTTGCAGTCCGGAGAGTACACATTGTCCTGGTACACCTGGGGGAACAGGGACACAGGGACAGTCACCCATATTCCCCGAGAGGCCTGAGCCCATGTAGGAAGGGCACAGGTGTTCAGGGTCAACCTGCAGTCAGGCTGTGTGCTACAAAGCCCATTCCAGGAATAAGGCAGATGTGCCCAAAGGAACCTTGTAGAACACGCAAGGAGAAAAGCTTTGAGTTGTATGCCCACTTGATTTCTCCCATTCACCCACACTCACCTCCACCCAACTTTCAGATCTCCTTTCTACCTCATCTGACCAGTGACAATGTCAGGACTCCTACTTGCCCAAGCAAGTTTCCTCCCTGAATGTTTACTTCTTTCCATAAGATTAATAATGAAAGCAGTTCAGGGGCACCTCTGTGGCTCAGTCGGTGAAGCGTCTGACTGGCTCAGTTCATGATCTTACTGTTCAGGAGTTCGAGCCCCATGTCAGGCTCTGTGCTGACAGCTCAGAGCCTGGAGACTGCTTCAGATTCTGTGTCTCCCTCTCTCTGCCCCTCCCCTGCTCTCTCTCTCTCTCAAAAATAAAAATTTAAAAAGTTAAAAAAAAATAACTGAAGCAGTTCATGGAGCTATCCTCTGACCTCCATACTTGAAGAGCTGAACGTGTTGCTCTCCTGGCTTTTTACGACACCAACCCCCTTTGGAACTACTGTTTTTCTATTCATTTCACTGCCAGCTTTCCCACTAGACTGTAGACATGAATGGCACCCACACATGCTTTGTTTTTCCCTGTCCACATAGTCCACACTCAGCAGGCAAGCACCTTCCTCTGCCCTTGGAGATGAACTTCCTCATGCCCTCCTCTTCCTGGACCTCAAGGGGAGGAGTTTAGTGCACGAAGTCACTCTGCTGCCCCTTCTCTCCTTTAGAAATGAAGATTTTTAACACCTGACACAAATATAACCCTGTATGTTAACTCTACTGGAATTTAAAAAAGAGAGAGAGAAAGGAAGATTTTTAGCCCATCTGCTAATCATGGCAACAATTTAGTGGGTAAGTTATGTGTGTGTGTGGGGGGGGGGGGTTGCTAATGAGCAAAGAAATGAAACCAGGGTGCTAGGAGCTACCACTAACCAGAATCATGCAGAAATGAAGAAGTGAAATAGAATCTGACAGGCCTTGAGTTTCTTCCTTGCAAAGCAAGAAAAAAATGGGGAGCCTTGGCTCCAGAACTGGGGTTCAAGGAGTGGCAACCATGAAATTAATTAAAATTTCCCCACCTCCCTTCACAGGCTGCAGTGAGGACTAAATGAGATGGTAGATATGGAAGCACAGGAGGCACAGGAACACAGCATTATGTCCACCCAGCATCCACTCTCCCTTCCTGAGAGAGAGTCCCCTGATTTCCCCTCGGGGAACACTGCTCCCTGCTCTTAGGGAAGACAGCTTGCCCCTTGTATGGGGCCTGGTCAATGTGCATATTGCAACCAACAGCCACAGTGATTGGTTCAGCAGTGGGTGTGTGACCCAAGCTGTGTGATTCAGGCTCAACTCTGAGACTTTTGCTAGAATCACCAGGGAGAAATTCTCTTTCTAGGCTGGGAAGATAGCAATGTTGTGAGGCCTAAGTGGAAGGAGAGTGAATCTGAGGGATATGGTTTGTGTCCCTGAACTTAGCCCCACACCTTTACCCCACTGTTGTTTTTCAAGTTTATTTATTTATTCTGAGAGAGAGAGAGCATGACCAGGCAGGAAGGTGAGGGGCAGGGGGGGGGGGGGGGAGCGGTGGCAGAGAGGGAGGGAAAGAATCCAAAGCAGGCTCCACTATCAGCATAAAGCCCAATGCAGGGGTCTATCTCACAAACCCTGAGATCATGACCTGAGCCAAAATCAAGAGTCACATGCTTAACCTACTGAGCCACCCAGATGCCCCTCTTTTAAAGTTTAAAGTGGTTTGGGTTAACTTTCTGAAATTTATAATCAAGAATCCAACCGAATAGAGGGATGATTTAGGTCACAGTTTCACAGGTTGTTAACATCCTCCTCCTTGGTTAGAATCACTCCTCCAACACCTAGAAATTTCCCTGTGGTACAGAACAGTCAGGCCTGGCTCCCTCCCCCTAGAAGAGAAAGCTCAGCCTCACTCCTCACGGAGGAGAGAGCTGGGCAACTCTTACCTCATCAGCCATAAGAAAGAGCTTCTCTTCCCAGGCAAAGTGAATCACATCTTCTATGCACTTTCTGCTTTGGACCTGACCTAAAAAATCCCCAACAAAACCAGAATGCAGTTTGTAATGCTGTTTAAATTGTCCCTAGGACAAGAATCCCACCCAGAATCACTCAGGTGTCCTGTGTTCCTGCATGACCCTTAGGGACCACCCTAGTTGCTGTGCCTAATAGGATGTAGTCAACCTCTAGGGACTCCCAAGTCTCAGCCCCATCTGTCTGACTCACTTATGCCAGGTATGTGGAGGGAGAAGTGTTTCACACTCAACTTTCTTGTTATTCTTATGAGAGGTGTGTGTGGGTGGGTGGTGGGGTATGTTTGTGTTGGAGGATAGTGTCTTAAGGAGCAGGAAGGGGTTAAATCAATCATCTCTGAGCCCCCCTTACCACACACCAACAGGAACCAACGAAGAGAATCACACTGGCTGATGGACAGTTACCACAACTTCCCAGAGAGGCACACACAAGTTCCATGAGGCAGGGACATGGTCTGTATGGCTCATCGGGTATCCTCAAAGCCCATACTCAGCAGGTGCTCGGTAAATATTTGCAAAGTAAGCACAAAATGTACAAGCCTGTGTGCCAGCTCTGGTGTCTCCTGTTCGTGGCCATGTGGGAGTTATGTATGTATCACTGATGATGATGGAGAACACTCAGCAGTCTTCCCTTTTAAGGTCTACCCTTGAGCACTTGACTCAACACAAACAGTGGAAATAATCAGCACCCGTTTAACAGAAATGAGCACAAATAGCAAAATATTACTCTACCAGTTCACCAGAAATGCCATGGGCTTAGATGGGGGAGAAACAAATGCAGCAAGATGGAAATGGAAACTTTCCCCAGTGTTTCCTGAGACCTGCTATGGGTGTGGCACTGGGGGTATCAGCAGTGCTCACATACCTTCCGGAAAAACACCCAGAATCCCAGTAAGTCAGAATACTTACTGACTTAGTAAAGAAACAGCATTTTTAAAGACGTATATGTATGTGTCTCTATGCATATCACATATAACTCTGTACGTATGTGTATATGTATGCACAAGTACTATTTATATACATAGAATACGTTACCTTTTTGTTAAAAATAAAAATACCTATAGTCTTCTCTGTGTGAAAATATCAAGGACATGTATGGAAAAAAATAGATATATAAGAGCACAGTATGATTCAGCCAGGATCTCGGCTTTGAACTATCTAAGCAATGAACCAATTATTTTACTAAAGCTCAATTCCTTTGTGAAAGGTCCAGCTTTTTCTTGCCAAGCAAGCACCAAACCAGGCTTCCTCTGAAGTTCAGGGTTCTGGGATTCTGGAAAGGAGTCAGCCCGGGATTCTACAAGGAAACAACTACTCTTCCCACTGACAGCCAGGTGCTGGCTCCCCAGGGGGCTGAGTCTGCCTGCAAACCCTACTGGGCTTGCCCTTCCATGCCTCTGATCCCACAAACTATCCTGTTAGAATGCAAGCAAAGATTTGAGCAGCAAGAATATCAAAACCATGTGCATATAATGCCAAGGAGAGTGCAAAAAGGAAGTAAACAAGGACCAGGGCCTCAGAAAGCCTGCAGCTCAATAGAGGGAACAGACACACTATATGTAAATAATTCCACTGATGTGTGCAACGCAACCCTGAGGATAAGGACAGAGCTTATTTCTCTCCAGTGTCTGGGAGTCACTCAGAACATGCCTCTAAGCCAATGGGTGGACAAATACATACAGTGTTGTAGAAGGGACAGTCATAAATGGCTTTAGAGGGCCAAGGCACAGCTGTGCCCAGCAGGGGGAGATATGAGACCACCTCATAGAAGGGATGGCTTTGACACAGAAGGCTGGAGAGGGGTCTTCCAAGTGCCTCTCACCAGAGGCCAGGCCAAAGGAAATTTCCCACAACCCAAAGAGAAAATCTGTTGCTTTGTTTGCCCAGTGTCCTACCCTCCTTTGAGTGACAGAGCTCAGCTATTATATGGGGAACTGCTTCTCTTTGCACTCCAGCAGGGCCAAGGGACACAGACCTGGCCACAGTCTTGGTGATTTGACTGGTGCAGGAATGGGCAGATGACCTAAGCTGGGCCAAAGAGAGTCTGGCCTGGAATTTTTGTTAAAACTATGGGTGAGGCTCTCTGCTGAGGTTGCTCAGCTGGTGGGCCATGGCTGGAGCTGCTGAAGGTCACACCAAGGACAGATCCTTCCTGAGAAGGACTCCAACTGAGACCTGGGAAATGGACCGAGGTTCCTATGACAATGATGCTGATTCAGGTGCGCTCCTTCACCTCTGGACTTTACAGTTCTATGACCCAATTGCAATCTTGAGCTGGGTTTCTATCTTAGAACCCAGAGGCCTGGTTTAATATCCCAGTCCATTTTGACACCTTTCAGCCCAAGTGGTCAGTGTGTGGTCCAGACAAGATATGGCCATCACAGGGAGTTTCTATTTTTCATCCCCCATCTTCCAAGAGCTCACCAATTTTCACATGTTTCAGACCCCAGAAAGCAACACCAGCCTCTGCCCACTTACAGTTATTCTAAAAATTACTCATATTAATATACACTCCCATGATCCCTTTACCTAAAATAGTAAAGTCTCGGGGCGCCTGGGTGGCGCAGTCGGTTAAGCGTCCGACTTCAGCCAGGTCACGATCTCGCGGTCCGTGAGTTCGAGCCCCGAGTCAGGCACTGGGTTGATGGCTCAGAGCCTGGAGCCTGTTTCTGATTCTGTGTCTCCCTCTCTCTCTGCCCCTCCCCCGTTCATGCTCTGTCTCTCTCTGTCCCAAAAATAAATAAACGTTGAAAAAAAAAATTAAAAAAAAAAAAAAAAAATAGTAAAGTCTCTGATGCAATTATTTCTTCCCAGAGAACCAGGTGAAAAGATATGCATAAACACCTGGCCTTAAAAGTTACCAACCCTCTAATATAAACTAGGTATACAGAGTATTTCCCAAGATGTAGGAACTGTTACTTCAAGTTGGGACCAGCAGCAACAGCATCACCTGGGAGCTCATTAGAAATACAAACTCTCATGCCCCAACTTAGCCTAATTACATCAGAATCTCTTGGAGCGGGGTCCAGCAGTTTGCTTTTTAACAAGCTTAAGTCTGAGAACCACTGTCCTAACGTGGTGGTTCTCATCATCAGCTGTGAGGAATATTGATGCCTGGGCCCGATCCCCAGAGATTCTGGGATGCAGCCATGACTTTGGCATTTTTAAAAGCTCCTTTTGTGATTCTAATGTGCAACCAGGATTGAGAACCCAGCTGTAGTCATTTTCCTATTGCATTAGAGCTAGAATCTGCATTCCTACCCCCAGGGAGCTGATGTAAATAAATGAGTGTTACAGCCAGGCGCACCCATTTTCTGCACTCAGGAATTCAAGTGGTGCTTTCAGCTGATTGAAGCATCATTTAATGTTCCAAAGAAGCAGATTCCACAATCAACTCCAACGCGTTTTGGCCCTGACCCAATTTATCTCAACAAAGGAGGAAAGAGGAGCCCTTGTTCTCAGCATCCAAATAGCACTGGGGGCAAATGAAGCCAGCAGCCCAGAAAGATCCAAACATGCAGGGCTGGACTTTTTTTGTTTTTTTTAAAGAAAAATATGCAAAATTAGGCGTACTTTTCAACTTCTGGAAACAGGTTTTTTCAGTTTGTTTGCTTTTGTTTTTAATATGGCATTTCCTTTCCAGGTCTCAAAGTACACAGTAACGCTGTGTTAAAGAAAAAAACGCACACACCAGCATTCTGAAAACTGGTTCAGAAAAACAACTAGGAGTAAAGGTAAAATGAGGCCTATGATTAATGGTGATGGGTTGTAAGTAACCTCAAGGAGATTCTTTGCAAATGTAAGAATGGGAGAAAGAAAAAAAAACCCAAAAAACTGGTCTTAATAATAATGCAACCCTGTCCAAAAAATATGCCCGCATTTGCTCATCTCCTAAGGTGGCCTGTGGCAGATTTTATGGCTTTATGTTAACAAATCTGGAACTAGATTGGGAAAGGGGAGCAAAGAGAACGTCACATTATTTAACTCTTTCGTGTCCAGACCTGTAGTACACCGGCTGCCCTGCCCCTACTCCCCAATAAAGTGGTGAAGCGAAGCACAGACCTGTGGGGTTCCCGGGGTTGATGATGCACAGCACCTTGGGGTCACAGTGGTCTTTGGCCTCCTGCACAGCCCGCCGGAGCTCATTCACATTTAGGGCCCAGCAGTTCTCCTCATCCAGGTAATAGTTCACCTGGATGGCATCGAGCTCAGAAATGACGGCCGAGTAGAGGGGGTACTGTGGGATGGGGATCATGACGCCGGTCCGTGACTTGCCGCCCCCGGAGACCAGGATCTTCAGGATTGTCTGCAATAGAGAAGCCATGTCTTCCAAGAATACTGCCACCCTGCACCCTTTGGGGGCTGCCAGGCAGATACTCCGGGAGGCCCCACCTCTAGCCTTTCACCAGCCACCCTGCTGCCTGCCTGCAGTGCAGCCCACATGAGCCCCTTGGCTTCCCTGAGCCTCACTTTCTCCATGTGTAAAATGAGGTCTGTTATGAGGAATAAGCAAAATGAAATGCTTTAACGTTCTCAGCACAGTAGTTAAAAGACTCAATGCTTCTACTTTTTAAATTTTTTTTTTTTCAACGTTTTTATTTATTTTTTTTGGGACAGAGAGAGACAGAGCATGAACGGGGGAGGGGCAGAGAGAGAGGGAGACACAGAATCGAAAACAGGCTCCAGGCTCTGAGCCATCAGCCCAGAGCCTGATGCGGGGCTCGAACTCACGGACCGCGAGATCGTGACCTGGCTGAAGTCGGACGCTTAACCGACTGCGCCACCCAGGCGCCCCTATGCTTCTACTTTTTAAAGAGGTCTTCTAAAGCAGTGGTCTACAAACTGGCCGTCTCGGAATAATATTTTGACCTCAGCCCTTAAGCTCATTCCGTCTGTCCTGGTGGGGATGGGCAGTGGAAATCTGTCTTGTTAGTAATTACCATTGCCCAAGGTTGGACAGACCCCTGAACAAGGAAAGGATTGTCAAACTGGGAGAAAATACCCATCTACTATCAGCAGGTGGTGCTTCAACCTGGTTGTCTCCACAGCTGTGTGGGCTCAAGGTTTGCAGGACTCCTGAGAAATCAGGTCATGTGAGTCCTGTGGCCTACTGGTGGACATGGCAGTAGTTCATAAGAAACCCTCTTCTGTCAGAGCCCCCACCTTACACACAGGCTCAGTTCCTTGCTGCAAGAACGCCACCAAATTAAGAAGCTCAACAACTTGATTCTTTTCCCTAAATCTTGAAGACACCTCCCTCCCCTGCTCCAGGACCTCTGCGTGTATGTGGGTTTCTCTGGGAATTACAAGGGGCTCTGACAACAGAACACAACGGAATATGCTGCGGTTGAAGACCTGAGCCTCAACACTCGAATCCCAAATTCCACAAGAGGCTGATTTAAAGCCTGCAGACCACTTAACATTACTGGGCCTGTTTCCTCATGGTCTCCAGTAAGAGTTTAAAGCATCTGAAAGCTTTTGGGAAAGGATGAAAGCACTCAGTAAACATTAGAAACAAGAGCCTTGGAGGTCAAAAGACAAAGATAACCATTTAAAATGAAAGGTCAGGGGCGCCTGGGTGGCGCAGTCGGTTGGGCGTCCGACTTCAGCCAGGTCACGATCTCGCGGTCCGTGAGTTCGAGCCCCGCGTCGGGCTCTGGGCTGATGGCTCAGAGCCTGGAGCCTGTTTCCGATTCTGTGTCTCCCTCTCTCTCTGCCCCTCCCCCGTTCATGCTCTGTCTCTCTCTGTCCCAAAAATAAATAAACGTTGAAAAAAAAAAATAAATAAAATGAAAGGTCAGCACACACTCCCTGAGGAGGGAAAATAAGTGAATTGAAGGCGCCTAGCACTGATTAGGCACAGGAAGAGGCATACTACATGGGAATGGACCACAGGTCCCTCAGACCCAGGACTTCAGGCCCCTTCTGCTAAGCACACTTTAATACCAGCACCTCTTCACTCCATCCACAGCTGACCCGCAGCCCAAGTCACCTCTTCCCCCTCCTAGTCCTCCTCATCCCGATCATGCCCCTTCCCTGCCAAAGTTAAAACTTAACACAAATTTAATTATCTCCATGTCCTTACATCACTCCCCTCACCTTCGAATCCTTCAATGGACATTGTTATTAGGACAATGACCTAAATCCTCACATGGCCACAAAAGCCCTATAGGACTCGGGCTCCAGTTGCCTCCCTAGCCCATTTCTGGAAACTGGCCCTTGCTACAGGTGCTCATTCACTTCATCTCTCCATTTCCAAACACGAAGCCTCCTTCCAGCTCACAGCCTCTGCACATGTTGACCTTCTGTCCCAAACACACCCTGACCCCTGCCTCTCCTGTTCACACCTACATATCCTCCAGATCTCTGCTCAGCCATCCTTGTAGAAACATTTCTGCCCCCTGACAGCCACCCCTGCCACCTGCTGCCCCTCCTGTAGCATTTTGTCTTGTTCACTCAGAAGAGAAACTGAAAGCATGTGATGAGACATTTATTTGATATGAAGGCTAGTCTGATCCAACACGAGTATGTAAACAGAGGCCAAATGTGTTTGGTTGCCACCATCTCCCCAGCACCTGGTACAGTGCTTGGCAGAGAAGGAACACCAGTATGTACTAAGTGAGAGAAAGGCCAATGCACCCTTGAGTGCCCATGGCTCTTCTCCAGCTGGATCTGCAGGTGTGCACTCTGGAGGGAAACCAAGGCTGCAGGAATATCCAGCTTCAAGATGACTGAATGGGGTAAGGACAGCAGGATGGGGGACACAGCAGGAACCAGAGGGTAGCCAACCCCTCCCTCCCAGGCCCATCCCCCTGCTGGTAGGCTCACACGCTTGGCCCTAGCATGCAAGGCTATTCTTCACATGGGTGAACATTAGATAACACGTACAGAAATGCCGTCACTGGCACCAGTGGTCAGGTAAATGTTGTCTGGGTCTGCAGGCACACCGCCATCTCTCCTGGTAATGTAGGCAGCCACGTCTTCACGGATGCAATTGACGCCCTGGCTAGCACTGTAAGAGCCTGCAAGACAGCAAACAAGACAGTGACTAGAGAGGCATGGTAACTGGTGCTATGGAGTCAGTGAAATCTATATAATTAGCTAGGGTGGGGTTGGGAAGGTCTTGGAAGGGACCCAACTCCCACTACTCTAGGCTGTGGAATGGTGGCAAGCTGTTTAATCACCTATCCGGGCTTCATCCACCCACCCTCTCATCCAACCATCCACCTGCCATCCATCCATCTGCATATTTGTTCATCTACCCCCCCCCCCCCCCCATTCATCCACTCAGTATTCACTGAGAACCCATTATATGTCAAGCATTATTCTAGGCCCTGGCTTCCAATCAGTTAAATGTGCCCATACCTGTTTTATCCACCCTTGTGGGATTTATATACATTCTACAATAGTATAAATCATTACAGCTACGCTTGCTATGTCTTTATCACCTCTGCCTACACACAGTTCCACAGAACCTGGAAGAATGGGTCAACCCAAAATGGCACCAGCTGCCAGCCCCAGGAGTCCAGAGCCCTGATCGGTACTAACCACAGATCCCTGGGGCTGCTGGGCATGACTCCCCTACCCCCACCCATGTCAACAATATCCTTAGGCTATCATTTGGATTAAAATCCAGACTACCATTTACATTTAGTTCAAAAACAGGCAAAACTAATTTCCGGTGCTGGAAGGTAGAAGAACAGTGGTGACCACTCGGGGGGGGGGGGGGGGGGGGGGTATGACTGCCAAGGGGGCACAAAGGAGCCTTCTGCAGCACTGGAAATGTTCAATGTCTTGATCTGGGTGGGGGTTACACAGGTGTGTACATGTGCAAAAACTATGAGCTGTACATTAATATTTATGCATTTTACTATAGGTTTGCTATACTTCAAATAAAGAGTTTGTTGGGTTTTTCTGTTTTTTTTTTTTTTTTTTAGGTCAAGCCACTATGTTTTTAGAATGAATTTGGAAATAGGTAGCTGCACATGCACAAGATCTGGTAGGAGTCTCAAAATGGTGAGCTGAACTCTCTGGGGAAGTGAAGAGGAGGCTAGGGGTCAGAGGTGGGAGGCAGAGTTTTCATTCTATATCCTTTGATACCATTTACATTTTATACCACATTTAAAAAGAACCAGCCTAGGGGCGCCTGGGTGGCGCGGTCGGTTAAGCGTCCGACTTCAGCCAGGTCACGATCTCGCGGTCCGTGAGTTCGAGCCCCGCGTCAGGCTCTGGGCTGATGGCTCAGAGCCTGGAGCCTGTTTCCGATTCTGGGTCTCCCTCTCTCTCTGCCCCTCCCCCGTTCATGCTCTGTCTCTCTCTGTCCCAAGGATGAATGGACATTGAAAAAAAAAAATTTAAAAAAAAAAATAAATAAAAAAAAAAAATAAAAAGAACCAGCCTATTCCTTCTAAGTCTACTGCAAAACCACCACCAGGAGGCAGGATGGGGCTTCTTTGGGCCTCAGTGGATATCAGTCCAGGCCCTGCACCCTGGAGGCTCTGCTGAAGAAGGCCAGGCAGGCTCTGCCTCAGCCTCTGTGTGAAACTGGCTCACACTTCCCCTCTGACAAGCTATAAAACGGAAGGGGAAAAGAAGGGGAGGCTGGGCCAATTCTCTAAAGTTCACAAGGCAAACATTAACATGTATCAAATCTGGGTGGTAGGTATAAAGTCTTTTGTTACATTACTTTGGGTATTCTGTTGCATTTGAAATATTTTGTAAATTAAAACAGTGGGGAAGTACAAATGCTGGTGTTAGAGAATTCTCCCTCTACTGAGTGACTTACTTATTGCTGAACTCCCATCCTCAGAAACTTGCTAGGGCTCCCTATTTTCCTAAACCTTCTCTCAATGCTCTCTTCATTCCATGGGCCATTCGCCATGGGATGAAGTCTCCCCTTCCTTCTTGCCTCTAGTTCATCCACTTCCTTGAATTCCCAGGCCTTCTGCCATCCACAAATGCCCTGTTCCAGTAGGCCATGACCCTCCAACCCTTTTCCTTTAACTTTTCTGTTATGCTCCAAACCACACTAGTCCTTCAAAGCTCTAATCTAGTCTCTCTCCAGGGGGCCTGTCATAAAGATACTGCCCCACCCCCAGCCTCTCTCCTGACCTGCAATTTCTCCAGTTATTTACGAAGCCCTGCCTCCCCATCTTGAATATAAGTTCCCTGAGGGCAGGGGCCGGATTCTTCTGTGCATCTCTGCTACAGCACCTATCCCCCTGCCTGGTCTACCCCAGCTTGGGACCCACTGCCCTCAAGCTGATGGCAACCTGCCTCCCATGGCCTACAAACTGGCACCATCACCACTACCAAACTTCCCAGCCCCATCACATACCGCCCCATCCAGACCTCTTCACTTGATCACCCAGTTCTTAAACCTCAGGGCCTTTGCACACACCATTTCTTCTGATGCATTGCAGGTTCTCTATTACTCACCCTCCACATGAATTTGAGAGGTATTTGCTCCTTAAACCCTCCCTGGACATTAGAATCCCTTGTTAAAGCCCCATAACTCTCTGCTCTTTCTCCAAGAACTCATGAAAACTAGAACATTTTTTGTTGTCAATTCTTTTTAATGTTTGTTTCTCCCAAATTTGACAGTGAGCTTTGTGAGCATGGAAATTCCATTCACCTGGTTCACCAGTGTCCCTCAACACCTAGAGCGTGCTCAGGGAGGACTAGATAAGGGCTAGATTCCACCTTAATCCTACCTAAGATCCAAGATACAACTTGAGAGTGGAATTACTTGTCAAACAGATAATAAAGGAAACTCTAGTAAGAAGTAATTTTGAAGGGCATGATAAAAACATATCCGGGTGAGCTTTAAGACCTTGTATGTGTATTTAATAATCCCCACTTGGGTCAGGGTAGCCCTGGGTACTGACATTTTCTATTTCCTTTACCCTTATGGGCAGGCAGGTTGTTAGGCTGCCTAAGGCTTAGGTGACAGAGCACCACCCCCTGATGATACTGCCCTGTCCTCAGCAATGGACAGGAACTGGTAGCAACCTCCAGGGACAGGGCTTCTCCATACCTGACAAGGGGGGTTAGCACATATCTCAACCTTCTTCACAAGCCTAGGAGATGAGTACAAAGTATTTCCTAGTTCAAGGATGAGGAGAGGGGCTCAGAGAGCACCTACCTCACGTATCCTCATAAGGTCCTCAGAAAAAACTCAGTGCAGGTCCCCAAAACCCCAGAGGCCAACTTTCTTCTTGCTACAATACCCCAAGAGGAGACTCCCAGGAACATGGCTTCTCAAACTCTTTTCCATAGCCTGACTGACAGAGTTGCAAAACTTGATGAAGTTTCCTACATGAAACAAAGAACTCCTCCCCCTTCCCCAGACATTCCCACCAGACACACAGAAGGCAAACACTCCCTCCTCCTCTCTCTCCTTGCAGCTTCCAAGAGTCTTAGGCCCATGGCCAAGGGGTCTTTGAGAAGCACCTTTGTCCTCTGGGCTGGGCAGAGGGTGCAGAAGGAAAAGAGCTTGGAGGCCGGGCCTCTGGGCTTATTGGGCAGCTCTCTACCAGCTAGTGGTTTCGGCCTTGCCACACAAGGTGCTGGCCCACACCCTACCCAGGCTGATGGGCAGGAAGCAAGGGGCAGCTGGCCCCTTCCTGAGAAGGACACCATTAAGGACAGTGACCAGGGCACCTAGGTGGTTCAGTCAGTTAACCGTCTGACTTTGGCTCAGGTCATGATCTCATGGTTCATGAGTTTGAGTCCTGCATTAGGTCTCTGTGCTGATAGCTCAAAGCCTGGAGCCTGCTTCAGATTCTGTGTCTCCCTCTTTCTGCCCCTCCCCACCCTCTCAAAAATAAATAAACATTAAAAAAAAAAAAAAAAAAGGACAGTAACAGACTTGGACAGAGGGCTGGTGGGGTAACCACGGCAAGGAAAGCAAACATAGGGCTCTCAATAAAGGGAAAGAGCAGAAAAAGGGAGGGGAGAGGCAGGGAGATGGCAGAAAGGCCAAAGGTAGCTGATCCTCTGCTGAACAAGCCATAAGAATCCTTCTTCCACATTCTAGAACATTTAGGCACATGTCCTAAAAAAGCTCTAAGAACAACTGTTTTTCCTGTAGTGAGGAAAGCTGGATCTCCTGTGTAGGTGCTGGGCAAAGGAACGGGGCAAAAACAAACAGAACAAAGAACATAAGATGAGAACAAAGAGCCAGAGGGCCAGAGGCTGGAAATCCATCTCAGCAGCAAAGGGAGAGAGAATATCATTTTCACATGTACAGGGGCCAACTTCTGGGGCCTCCCTCCATGGAGCCCTCTGGTGCCTGGTGTGCCCCCTCAATAAGGAGGCAAATGGCTGGACATGGGCTTCCAGCAGAGAGGACCAGAGGCTGGGGTGGCGGAAGCACAGCCAGAAGGAAGGAAGCCACCAAACAGGGGTCACAGGCATCTCACGGTACTTCCCTTCTCCCGTAACTGACTGCCACTTGCTGGATGCTGGGCAGGGGCCACAGACAGGCAAGAAGGCTAGACAAAGCCACACACTGCACCCAACTGCCTGTCAGTGAGGCCAGTCACTGGGTTAAACTCTCTCCTCTGACAGAGGGCTCAGCTATCCAAGCTGGCTCCCAGGTGTAACACCAAAACCCAGGCAAATGTAGGCTCTTGTACCTGATGTGCCCCGACTTACCAAAGAGGGCATTGACCTCACTGCCTAGCTAACAGGTTAGCAGAGCACAGACAAGAAGAGGAACACTATTTTTCCCTTTACTCTGCAGGTCACCATCCCATGAACATTCACACACTCACTCACATGAATAACTCTCCATTCAGGGTCAGGGCCCAAGCCCACGCTCAGAGCACACTTTCATTTCACACCCTCTGGGACCTGGCCAGTTGGGGGCCTCACCCAGGCTGTTTCCGCCACAAGCCTGTAGGATCCTCCGGGCTCGTTTCTTAGCATCTTCTGGGAAGCTGGGGCTGTCCAACAGGTTTGGGTAGGTACAGAGTGCCATCACCTGGGGGAAAAGAGGCATGGCTGGGCTCCCAGCACCCCCCCACCCCCACCCCAGAGCCCCAGGAGGGGTACGAAGATGACAACTCGGGGATGTGTGGCAGATGTGCTCCACAAGGGTTCCAGCTGGCAGGAGCTTGGGGGCGGGTGGGGGAGGAGCACACTGGGCTCTCATGCTGAAAGGTGGGGTCCTGGACCCCCCTCAGGACCTGGGCTTGGGGCCCATACGGGGTCTTCCAGAAGAGGATCCATGGGACAGAATTAGCCTGTTACTCAGTCTCTGGCACCAACTCTTCCAAAGAGGACAGTAGTCCACACACCAGGGGGCTCCCGAGAAGGGGCGAGAACTGAGCAAGCAGGTAAGCCCCAACTGACAGGAATATAGACCTCTTCCTAACTCACAGACTGACTGGCCCTGATCCCCGTGCCCCAGGCCCCCTCCCCCTTTCTCACCATCATCCCCTTTCCTGGCCAGAATTGAAAGCCGGTCAGCTTTCTCATCTCTATAACAGAGAAAATCACCCTAACTTCACAAATTAAGAGGATTAATCAAGGAAATGTTTGCAAAAGTGCTGGTAAACCCCAGCTCACTGGGCAAGTCTAAGCTGGCAGCTTAGGAACTGTGCCAGGACCACTAAGGGGAGGAGGGTGCTCATAGCTCTGACCCCAGCTGGGTGACTTCAGGCAGGTGCTGGCTTCTTGGAGCCTCATTCTTCTTCATTTGTACAAGGGCAGTGACCCAGCCCTCCTCCCAGGGGCACTTGTGAAGAAGAAACGAGATGCGTGAAGGCTGCAGGAGGCCAGCATCAGGTAGGAGAGGCTGGGCTTGCCAAGGCAGAGCAGGATTTGGGAGCATGTCAGCCAGACAGAAAGGTTGAGGCAACAGGAGCCTCTTCATGCCCAGAGTCCCAGACATGTGTGGGGAACATCTTTTGCCTCTCCCCTTCAAAGCTGCATGATTCCAGGACAACCAGGGCCCCCCAGCCTCCTCCTGCCTCCACTTCCCTGGCTGAGCTGCTCTATTTGGTCTGATCCATTTCTCCATCTTGGGCCCAGTTTGGGGTCTCTTATATTCACAGTCAGCTGGCATGCTCCTGAGGTTAGCAGCAGTGGCCACAGCAGGGGAGGCCAATGGATGTCCTTCAGGTCAGTGTCAGCCTCGGTTCTTTTCCTCATACCCTATGTGTGCTCCCTGAGCTAAGGTCCCCCAGCACCCCCACACCCCTCCACCAAGAGCTGGGCAGGGTCGCCCCTCCCTGTATCGCCCCCTGCAGCAGGAGACACAGGCTGAGAAAAGAACTGGGGACTTCAGTGCTCAGCTTCCCTGCCTGCCTGACCCTGTGAACCTTAACCACACAAGGACCATATTTTGCTCCAAAAAGGGCCCCAATTCTCCTCTAGGAAACAGCTTTCATCACAGCTGGTCTCCAGTCTCTGTTCAGGAGGCCCTATGGCATTCTCACGCCCTATTTTTACCCCTCTAGCCCATCAATCCCACAATTTGAGCTCATGCAGCATCCTTGTGGTTGGTGCTCAAACTGAAACATTAAAACCTGTCTCCCGGAGACCTCAGGAGCAAGCTGGGTCACATCAGCAAGGCAGCCAGGAGAGCAGTAGCTGACAGTGATCACCAACCCCACACTCTCCTGCTGGGCTAGGGATGAGCGTTTTACACTCATCATTGCACTGAGGCCCCCAGCTGTGCTCCAAGGCAATGCTCTGGTGATCTCCACTTGCTCAAAGCCACACAGCTGGTAAATGGCAGAGTTAACACTTAAACTCGGGGTGTCTCACTTGGGAAGCTGTATCTGGACTCCCACATACCACCTCCCAGCCCATTGGGACTCTACCTCTCCAGGCTGCCTCTCTGATGCCCTCATCAACCAAGCTCCAAATTCAGTATCCAAGACCATGGACCGTGGAAAGGCATGCCTGGGAGCCTTGTACACTAGAGTAACCCCAAAATGAGTCTAGGAATTCTAGACAACTTTGGAAGGAGAAGAGGTTGAAGGAGAGACCCAGGGGACATCAGAGAAATGGGCTGGCTCTACCAGTCTCTAGTACCTTGCTCTCCCAGCAGCTTTTGCTCCTGAGGGCCAGCTTACCTGTCGGAGGAAGGTTATTGGCTGCTGGCCCATGGCCTGGGCATCCCCAATGTTGGCACGGATGACCTCAGTGAATGGTTTCTTGATACCCTGAATAGAGAGAAGGCAACAGGTGGTTACTTGGAGACTCTCAGATCCTGGATTCCAGAGGCCAAGCAATGCCCCCACAGGATATTAATAAACACTCCTAATTTGAGCCTTAGCAGGTGTCCGGCATAGTGCCAAGCCCTTGACATGGCTAGCCCCATTTAACCTTAACCACCACCCCCATGAAGAAGAACTAGTATTAATCTCATTTTACAAATGAGGAAAATGAGGCTTCAAAGTTAAGAAACTTGCCTGAGGTCACTCCAAGATCACTCTTCTTAACCACTATGCTCACTGCGCAGCACCACCCCCCCTCCTTCTGAGAAGGCTGAAAGAGCTCTCCAGGGCCGCCACAGCACCCTGAGGCAGCTGCAGGTCCAGGGCCAGCCAGCTGTGGCCTGGGAGGGATGCCTAAAAGAGGGCCTTGGGGCAAAAGTGGTGGAAGGCAGGGGTCAGCAGCAGAGGCTGCCAACATCAGGGAGAGGCTCCCACTACTCGTCCCCAAGTGCAGCTCCACCTTGACAGCCTAAATAGCAGGGGCACTAAGGCCACCCTCCCCTCCAGAAGACCCCAATCAGCAGGGACCTCTCAGGTTGTTCCCCTGCAATCTGACTTTGCAGAATAAAAAATGTGGGTTGATTTTTACTTAAAAAAAAAAAAAAAAAAGCATCAGGGATGGAAAGACTGGCTGATGAGAAAACTCATGGCTACTGCCTGAACAATGTGTTCAGCCCAGGAAGGAGGTCCCAGAGAGGAGGAACTCAGAGACCTCACCAACGGCAACGTCACTGGGGGTGACTGAAGGGGTCAGTCCTGGCTGATGTAACTTCATGCACTTTGGATGAAGCACTGTGGGGATCTAGAAATGTGGGGATTCCACAGAGCTCCTTGATAAGTCCAGAATTAGCCATTGGAAGAGTAAGAATCAGTAGCAGGTTCCAGGACCTCCCAGAGCGGCTGAAGGATTATCCGAGACAAACAGTACGAAAGCACTTGGCAGAGTACAAACATCATCTTACAAAGCCGGACCAAGGACGAGGCTGAGAGGGTCGTGGTGGAGGAAGAAGGAGGTGGGGCAAGGAGGTGGCAGGACCGAGGGGTGGCCTGGGTAGAAGGCCTGGCCACCTTCCCATCTCCAGCTGCCCTTTCCTCAAGGGCATGCTAAACACAAATTTTAAACATACAATTCTATGGCTTTGACGCTTCTCTCCATTTCACACAATGTGTGAATAAAAGCACCTTTAGAAAACTTCCCCTTTTTTAAAATCAGTAATGTATACTTTAAGTAAAAAACAGTGGCACACAAGTTTTCCTGACCCTCATCTGCCACCCCTAAGACCCTCCTCTATAGAAATTCTCTGGCTGCTCTGGAGCAAAGAGGCATGGGTGGCTGAGGAGGGTGTCCCATAAATGGCCCTAGACCTTCATAAACAGGGCTTGATAAGTCTCCAAAAGCTTCTGTGGGGGAAAGCTCCCTTTTAATTCCCTTGTGTTCCTTCTGCGGAGCTCTTTGGAGGTGGCCAATATGGAAAGAGGTCCCAGGGTGAATGGGAGAAGCAGCCAAAGGGTCCTGAGGGCCAAGGCATGGGGTGACACCACCCTCTGCTCCAGGGATAGGACAGGAGTGAGAGCACGCACCTTAGAGACAGGCAGTGAGACATGCAGCCTCAGGGCTTGCCCCACAGATGGGAGGCAAGAGGCTGGGGATGGGGGAGGGACCCAGGCCATTGTGTGCAAAGGGGCAGGCCTGACCCAGCCCTTGGCACTGGCCTGGGCTCCTGGCAGAGGTCCCTCTATCAGCCGGACTGAATTGCATAGTTCTCAAGGCTCAGCAAGCTGAACACAGGTGATTTCCATGGTATGGGCATAGTCCATTCTTTGGTAGGGAGTAACTCGGTCACAGTCGAGGGCCAAGAACAAACATGCAGCTGCGGGCCCTCAGCCAACCCAATGCAGGGAGGGAATGATGCCTGGAACAGAGCGCTGGATGTCCCTTTCCCGTGCCCTCCCTCTGCACTGCTCAACCAATTCAGGGCCTGCTGACAAGGAGCCTGGGAACACTGAACATCTTTCTTGGGTCTGGGTACCCACAGACCCCAGACACTTTGCTGTGATGGATGTTTTGGGGGGTGGGGTGGAAAACTGGCTCCCGTGAATGGGCCTGCCCAAAAGGCCACCATATAGAGGAAACTTCTGGGCAGACTTCTGTATCTGGACACTCAAGATCTACATGGAATGGGAAATACCAAGGAGCAAGGGACAGACTCCTGCTCACAGTGACTCATCCAGGTCTGACAGGCACACCCAATGCTAACCTTGCTTCAGCCCTGCCCAGGAGCCTGCCAGGTCAGCACTAGCAACCTAGTTTCCTCTCACAGTATCCTAGAGCCCATCTAGATAATCCACCTGCATATATTCAGCCCAGAGCTGCCTCCCTGTGCAGCAATGAAATGAAGGTCCCACCCAGGGGAGCTCCTTTCCCAACATTCAGCTTAGGTAAGGATCAGGGGAGTAGGCCCCTGGGTTCTTAGGGATGCATATTTCAGCAGGTGTTAGCAGGGAGAAAGAAAGATTATCATTGTCTTCCCTGCTTACAGGCCCAGCATCACCATGAGGGCTGAGGGGATGCCAGATGATTTTTTTTTTTTTAAGTTTATTTTGAGAGAGAGAACAGGCAAAGAGAGAGAGAGAGAGAGAGAAAGAGAGAGAGAGAATCCCAAGGAGGCTACAGAGCCTGATGCACAGCACAGAGCCTGATGCGGGGCTCGAATTTACAAACTGTGAGAAACCTCAGCTGAAATCAAGAGTCGGACGCTTAACTGACTGAGCCACCCAGGCACCCTGGATGACAGATGATTCAAACAGGCACATGGCAGTTTCCTTGAGTGAGTGATGGCCCCTGTCATTTCATGTGACATGTGGGTGGAAAGGCTTGGTAGGACAGTTTTTCCCCAGATAATTTCCTTCTCATTCAACAAATACTTATGGATTGCCCATGCCCAGTGACAGGAATGAGCAAAACAGGAGATACTACCACCCTTCAGAGCCCAGGCTGGTAACGAATAACACGTGGGTGCAGGAAAGGGAGAGAAGGCACAGCAAGTACCAGGCCAGGAACACCATGTGAAAAGACCTTCAGGTGGTGGACAGGACTAGGGCATGCAGGAAGTCCTACAGACAGCCCCAGAAGGAGGCCCCAGAGACAAACTCAAACCAGTCCCCACTGTCCCTGAAAACAGGTGCATTTCACAAGTGAGGAAACTGAGGCTCAGCACTGGGTCTGGTCCCAACCATTGTGGAAAGACAAACAAAGCCAGAAGAAACCCAGCTGAAGCTATAAATGCCCACAATTAAGAGACTAGATGGGAGCTCCAACGTCTGAGTTTCCTAACCACGAAAGCAGGGAAGGCTGGGTGTAGGCTTCTGAACTCTGGGGGTCTGTGGGAGGGTCAACCATAGAAACTGAGACTCATGGGGCAGAAGCAGGGATGAAAGATGAATGAGCTCCAAATAGGATAATTCATGACAGCAAGGCTAAGGCTCAGGAAAGACAGAGCAAACCCCACAGAATGCACATTCCCAGACCCAAAGAGGTTCAGCACGAAGGCAAGGACAGGGGTCCATTGGTGCCTCTCCTCAAGCAACTCTCATTAGTTTGAGAAAACGGCTCTTAAGAGTTCTAACTGGCTTCTAGCTGTTTTCAAAGCATTGTTACGGACATTGCAAACTAGGCTTTAGGAGAAATATTTTGCAAAGGAATAAACTGAGGCCAAGGTAGTCTGAAAGACCTGTCTGAGGCCCACAGCACATAAAAGCAAAGCCCAGGGTGTAGGTCTATGATGACTTGAGCAGGGTGGGTGGTAGAGGGTTCATCCTATTATAAGCCCACACTACACATTTATTTTATTTATCTTTATTTTTTGTTTTTTATTTTTGAGAGAGAGAGAGCATGCGTGCATGCCCATGCACAGTGGGGGAGAGGCAGAGAGAGAGAGAGAGACACAGAATCCAAAGCAGGCTCCAGGGCTTGAGCTATCAGCACAGAGCTTGACACAGGGCTCAAACCAATGAACTGTGGGATCATGACCTGAGCTGAAATCAGATGCTTAACCTACTGAGCCATGCAGGTGTCCCATCTTTATTTTAGAGACAGAGAGAGCATGCACGCAAGTGGGGGAGAGAGAGAATCCCAAGCAGGTTCCACGCTCAGCATGGAGCCCAATGCAGGGCTCGATCCCATGACTCTGGCTGGGATCATGGCTTGAGCTGAAATCAGGCATTGGACACTCAGGCGCCCCTACCTACACATTTATTTTATTTTTTTTTTTTTAATTTTTTTTTTTTTTTCAACCTTTATTTATTTTTGGGACAGAGAGAGACAGAGCATGAATGGGGGAGGGGCAGAGAGAGAGGGAGACACAGAATCAGAAACAGGCTCCAGGCTCCGAGCCATCAGCCCAGAGCCTGATGCGGGGCTCGAACTCACGGACCGCGAGATCGTGACCTGGCTGAAGTCGGGCGCTTAACCGACTGCGCCACCCAGGCGCCCCTACACATTTATTTTAAAGTAGCATCTAAACTCTGAAGAAAATGACCAATTAGATTTCACCACCTGTGCTTGGAATAGCCAGGGTTTTCAATCTTAGTTCTTAGCTGACTATAACCATGTGTTATAGCACCCCCCATTTTTTACCAGGGTTTAGATGAGCACACACTGATGTTAACAGTCATAACCAGTTTTTCCCTCTATTTATGAATGTTTTGCCTCAACTGTATGTATTTTACAAATAGAAGTAAAGCCATTCCTCTGTCTCTACTTGTGCCAACTTCCTCCCCTCCTGCAGTAAAGGAAAAAAGAAGTAGGTTGAGGAAGAACTGACAGATCTTTTCAAAACTCCTGCTAATTGCAGCTTATTTTTAAGTGCCGCTCCCAGCTAACAGCACGATCTGAAAAGCTAACAGTGTTCCCCCCTTGGAGCTGCTGTCAGGGAGAAACAAGGCCTCCCTGAGAGCACACAGACTGGACTGGAGAATGGCGCCTTTCATACCCACTTAGCCAACCTCCCCCCTCCTTCAGGCTTTCCTGAGGATTCTCCCCTCTATCACAGAAGGAAGAAGGATGGGACTCACCCATCAAGCCACCCCAAAGTCAAACATCAGAACCATGTGTCCAGCCAAACAGTGGGTAGTGTTTGCAGAGCGCATGGTGAAATAATTCCATAAGGTAGCATAATGGCCAGGACACCTTCAGATGGACAAGATGGTACAAAAGTCAGGGCGGGGGACTTTGGGCCCACAAGCCACCTCTTTCCTCTTATAGACCAGGGAAACCAAAGCCCAGAGAGCATAGGAGATTCACCCCAAGTCACCCTACTCCCTGCAAACCCTTGCTCATCCCATCTTTACCCAATCAAACCCTTTATAACATCAGTCCAGTTTCGGTCACTGCAATACAAAACAGAGGTAGAAAAAAAAATGAAGCTGTGTCAATCCCAGCCCTCTCCCCACCCCCCACCCCCCACCCTGCATGCCAAAAAAGACTGGGAAAATATGGCTCTCTCAGAAGGCGCCCTGTGTAAGCTAGTAAAGTGGACAGAGGTGGTCTCCCAAAAAGAAAGGTTTAGGTGAGGCTATGCCAGCTTGGTCGAGCTATGTCTCCAGCACCTAGACTGGGAAACAGAGACTCGGATGAAGTGAGAATAAAACACGAAGAGATGAGCTTGAATGAAAACACCAGACGATGCAAAGTGGACAGAAAACACCTCTACTCACTCAGGAGTAGGCCATGGGAGTGTAGGGTGTCTATACCAGAAATCACAGGTGTTTATACCAGAAATCACAGGTGTTTCTGGCTTAAATGACCAATAAATTTGTCCACCTCAATCATGGAACCATACCCTACTGGAAACCCTTGATAGTTCCCCCACTTCACACCACAAAACTTTGCACCATAAAGTCCTGAGCCCAGCACCCAAGACTCCAGTCCCCCTTTTCTGTTCCATTCATCTCTCATATGCCCCTGCCATAGCGCTCTTCCAACAGCACCATCCCCTTCCACAAATGCCCAGAATTTCCGAACCTTCTGTCTTTGCTCACAGCCCTGCTCCCACATGGAATGCTCTTACATTTTTCTCTGCTAAAAAATCCCACCAATCTTTAAAAAATTGGGGGAGGAGAGGCTCGGGCCTAGAGAACCGTATGGCAGTCAACCTCCTGAAGGCAAAGACAGGGCCCCTTTCTGTCCTAATCATCCTCCTACTTCATGAAGCCCACAACCAAGCTGTTAGTTAGCAAAAGATAGATAGGGATAATCCCTGGAACCCCTACCAGCTCTGGAATCCGAGAAATTAGCTGTAAAGTGATAAACCAGAAACAATCTAATCTCAGCTTTGTTTTAACAGGAAGACTGTTGTCTCCAGAACCGTCACCTCCAGTCAGCCAGATATCAACAAGAAGCAGAGCAGCAAAACTCATGTTTTCTGCCCCTGGCCCATAGAAACTGAGCCAGCCTCCTTTAAGCCAAACCCCAATCAAACCCCTACCCAAGGAGTCAGAGGGAGACACTGGACTCTGATTTGTCCAGCTCATTAATTTCAGTCAGGAGAACTGGGCATTCCACCATAGCTTTTTCCCATGCATTCAAGGGACAGTAAGTAATCAACTTGCCCCCCAGTCATCCAGTTCTAGTGCCTCTGAGAGCAAGATCAAGGAACCCACCCCCACCCCCCCACCCCCTCTGGGTTAGAACTATCTTAAGCAAGCAGCTATTTCATCAGATCTTACAAATCTTAGCAGTGTTTACTTTTTTTTTTTTTTTACATTGCCCCTCTTGACATGGCCTCCTAAATTCCACTCAGATTAGAACTGGTGTCCTACAGGGGCATCTCTCACAAACACCCAGTCACCCGGTTGGAAGGAGGGAGAAGTCACCCCTGGGGATGTGGTCACTTTACAGCAACTATGAACTAAAGCCATGATCCTAGCCAGCCAGCCACTGAGATGAAAAAAGTCCCAGAGCCATCCTACCAAGGCCCCAAAGGCCCAAGATTTTGACTACTCACTAGGGACGAATGTGTCCTCAGAAAACAAAATGTGGTGGCTAATCAAGGTTCCAGTGAGGGGCCTAAAGGAAGGAATTGTTCAGGATCCTCCTCCACACATCCACTCTTGTCATGAAATCATTACTGGCAGAATGACCCAAAAGGTCTCAGATGGAAAGGAAAAGGCTTTGGGAACAAACCCAAGTCTTAGAGCCTTCCTCCTTCTCCTCCAACCTAACTTGATATCCTTCCCACCACTCTCATCCAGCACCTCCTTACACCGCTCCTCCCTTTTACTTTCTTCAAAGCACTATTCACTATCTGAAATTCTCGTCTATTTCTCTACTGCTTGTTGTTGCCCTCCCCCCATGGATCTTGGTTTCACTTGGGTAGGACAGTCACATAACGTGCAGTGCCTGGCACTACAGTCGCTCAATTACAACTGATGAATTCAATTCAACAAGTGAACGGTATCTAAGGGCCTTACTTTGTGCCAGGTGCCCGGCACTACTGGATGAAGGGATGGGAGATGGACATTCTTCTTTTAGCCAACTAAGGAGCTGGCCACTGGGGTGGGAGTAAGTCAAGCGGGTGGACCCCAGGCGCAGGCAGCTACTGCTCTCCCCCTACCCCACTTCAGCTCCCCTTGGGCCCTACTAGGGCCCTCCCACCCCGCTAGCCCGGCGCCCGCACTCACCCGCTGCAGCTCGAGCTCTATCTCACCGGCCTTGAGCACGATGGGTCCCCGCACCGCGTACTCCACAGCCTTCACCTGCGGGTTCATGGACTCGAGCGTAAGGATGCGCTCGCGCCGGCTCCGCTCCGGCCGCACCTTGAGCACCGCGGAGGCCTCGGCGGCCGCGCTGCTCTGACTACGGCCCCACGGGCCTGGAGTCCGAGGGCAACAGCCCAGCCGGACCAGTGCCGCTGCCCGCTGCATCGCGCGCCCGCTCAGGAAAACCCTGGCACAAAAAGAAAAAGAACGAACACGTCGTGCACAATCCAAGGCAAGCACCAGTGCCCCCGCCCCCAAACCCAGCCAAGGGCCTTTTCGGCGAGCAGTGCCAGCCTGGCTCCGGGGCTGGGTGCCCATCCCCCGGCGACTCGGACCCTCCACCGCGCCACTGCAGAGCCTAGCAGTTTTGCAAAAGCTGCACCTAACGCATGCATCAACGTGCCTGTCGCCACCGCCTGGCCACCCCTCGCCGCGCCCCGCTAGCGCGCGCGCTTAAAACTGGTCCCGGGCTCCGGCACCAGCAGCCGCATCTCAGCGCCCCAACCCGCACAGCCCGGCCCCCAGCGATCGCACACCCACAGCTGGCGGATCCGCCCCGGGCCTGCCCACTGACTCCTGGGCCTTGTAGTTCCCCAGTCTGCTTCCGGAGCTGGTGTGGGGGACTGGATCAACTACAAGTCCCAAAGTGCCCCGCGCCGGCCCGATTCGGGGCCGGACAAGAGGCGGGAACGGTCTTCGGAAGCTGCCCGAGTGGGAGGGGGCAGCCTCTTTGTCCTCGCTGAGGGTGCTGAGAGTTGGGCTGCGGCCAGAGTTGGGCTGGGGCCAGCCAGGGGCTGTTCTTTCAGCCTTCTGCGAATTTAGAGCTATTTGCAGCGTCTCCTTGGAGGGCATCCCGCCTTCCCACAGCCCCTCCCCCCACTACCCAATACCTGCGAGGAGGCAGGCTGAGAGATGGTGCAGTCCTCGTCCGGAGTTTCATCATCCAGGGCCCTACAGTGGCTGGTAGGTTAGGAGTTTGGGACTTCACTGCCACTCTTACCCCTTCTGAATGTGGGTTTCCTTGTTAGAAAAGCGGAGGTCTGAACCTAGATTTTAAGAGTTATTGTGAGAATTAAAGGATCAGCACCTGGCAGGTACCAGGTGGTCAGACTTTTCCTGACTACTCCATCTGGAGTCTTACCCCACCGTCATTGCCTCTTTATTTCCTTGCAAGCATCTGAAATTATCGTATTTATATACTTCTTACTGACTTGTTAAGCTCCATTCACCATGTAAGCTCAAGAAGGGCAGTTTTCTTTGTTCATCCTATTCATATGGCACCTGTAAAGTTTCCTGGCACATAGTAGGCACTAGTAAATATTTGAAGAATAACTGCTCAGCATAGGATAGCTATTATTTTTGGCAAAGATATTAACAGGCAGAGGCACCCTGGCTCCCTGAGGGTGGGCAAGAATAGGACTGGAAGACACCAGGTCTGAGACCCCAAAATCCAGGGAGTATGTGAGAAAAGTCACTGTCCCTCTCTGGGCCTCAGGTTCTCTATCTGCAAAGTAAATTGGATTAAGTAACCCATAAGGTCCCTTCCCATCTTGGAAACACTGCCTAGGTGTTTTTCAGGTAGAAAAACAGCCCAAAGCTCCCTCACCCCAATAAACACACACACTCACAGTAGATGTGTAAAAGTAGGAGGGGGAGGGGGAGGGGAACTTAAAAAACACGGCAGTGTAGGGGCACCTGGGTGGCTCAGTCAGTTAAGCAACCAGCTCTTGGTTTCTGTTCAGGTCATGATCTCACTATTGTGAGTGTGGGTGTCCTCACTCAGCGTGGAGCCTGCCTGGGATTCTCTCCCTCCCTCCCTCTCTCTGTGCCCCTCTTCCCCTTGTGCTTTCTCTCTCTCTTTCTCTCAAAATAAATTAGCAAATTTTAAAAACAAAAAACCCTCCATAGCAGTGTAGGGGAGAAGGTACTGGAAAATCCAGGTTTAAATGTAGCTACATATAGTCCCTTACCTCTTGATTGACTTTGAGCATGTTACCTAGCCTTTGTAAGCTTAGTTTTACGTCATGGGGCTGTGAAGAAAGTTCAGTGAGGTAACTGAAAAAGCCAAAAGTTTGGAACCTAGTGCTGTGGGTCAGTCTTATTCATCCTTGTCAAGAGAATGCCATATACCTGGATTAAATAAATTGATTACCAATAAAAGCGTAAATGGGATGGAGAGAGCAGCAGAAACCAAAAATCTCTCTGAATATTCCTATTAGCAAACTGGCTTGCCCACCAAGGACCCTGGAAGTTTATTTGGGCGTCTCATCAATGGTTCCACCTCCAGCACCTATGTCTATACTGTCTTCTTCCTGGCTTCGGTCTCAGTGGCCAGGTATTCAGTTTCCAGGTAAAAGATTTCCCCCCAGGGAGTTTGGCTTCCCTAAGGACTACACTGCCTTCAACGTCATGTTCTCACCTGCTCTGCCCAGTTGTGGAGAAACACACCCACACACCCCTCCACCTCTAAACACACTTAACCTTGACCTGCATCTGATGTCAACACAGTCCCTCACTGTTCACCCAAGGGTTGCTGCACTTCCTGTTGTCTCCACCCCTGATCAGAAGGGGCAGAGGAGGTAGAAGGAAGGGCAGGCATAGAGGGGAACACAAATCTATTTGCACAACTGGGAAAAACAATGCCTAGCACACAGTCCATCTACGTGGGCTCCCACGTCATCATGGTAGAAAACAAGTTAGTGTCCCAATTATGTCCTTTGCCAACCTGTCACGATTACATGAAAAGAAAGCTCCCTTTCTTTCCTATGAGCCATGCTTTACAATCTGCAAAGCACTTTCCTATCTATCACTGCATTTGAACCTGATTGACATCAATGAAGTGAAAAAGGCAGGCATTATCCCCATCTTACAGGTGAAGCTCAAAGAGATTAAGTGACTTATTCAGATGGCACAGCTAAGTGTAGAGCAGGGACTGTGATTTCTAACCCAGTGATGTAGCCCATACCTGCAGGGACCAGGCTCGTATAGCTCTCTGGGTTTGGAAATTTGCACTGACATTGCAATGCACTGGGCCCTTAAAAGGCTTATGGGTGGTAGTTGTGGTGATGTTGATGGTGGTAATAGTGTGAACTTTGCCTTTACTTTGCCCTTTAGACCAGGTTGGTGTGGGGCAGGAGCAGCCTCCTAAATATTAAAGATAAAACCTGAAATAGTCATGAATGTCCTCCCTGTGAGCTGGATGAGAACTCCAAATACACAGCAAGCTCTTGACGATCCACATAATTGGGAAAGTCATTTGTTTGCAAGACATGGTACGAGTCTTCATTTCTTAACAAGTTTTTACTTCATTCCTTACCATGTACCAGGTACTGGCCTGAGCTCTGGGACTATAGTGAGTCACACAGATGGTCCTTGCCTGCACAAACATACAGTGTCTTAGGAAAGACAGACATCCGTTAGATAATCACACACACACACAAGCATGTGATTACAAACTGTGATAACTACTGGGGAGAAAAAGGACAGAGTTTTATTAGCACTTATAGCCCAGAGGTCTGAGTGAAGGTTTCCCAGAGGACGAAGCCTATGAACTACCCAGAAGCCTGTCAGGATGATAAGGGATAGCAGTACTGACCCATGTGGTAGACATGGGGATGTGCCCTCACCCATCAAGGAAAAACTTGCCTAAAAAATAGGAGGGGAGAACTTGCCTTCAACCAAGGGGTGTGGTTAGCAGACAGCCTCTACCTGTCAGTGCCATCAGTGTCAGCCTCACTTGCACAGAACTGCCTTGCCTGAGGTTGCCATCACACCCTAACTGGAGAAGCCTAAACTTAGTGACAGAGCAAGACTCAGCAAGTGCTGGAGCAATATTTGCTCCAAGCCTTCCCCAGGAGGTTGGCTGAGGCTTTGGCAAGCCTGCTTCCTCCCACTTCCACTTATAGAAGTAGATCCCTAATATCCATCTTGCACTTCACACTCCATCTCTGTCAGTGATGAGGCAGACAACATCCCAGGCCAGGGACTGGTGAGGAGCTCCAAGGAGGCTAGGGTGACTGTAGAGCAGACAGTGAGGAAGAGGGGCAGAGCTAGAAGACAAGGGTCAGAGGTGAGTGGTGTTGGACAGGTGGCCTAGGTCCTAAATGTAAGAATTTAAGTTTTCATCCTAAGAACAATTAGAAGCCTCTGGAAAGCTTAAAGTAGGGGAGTGACACAATCCTATTTATGTTTAAACTCTGCTTCATGAAGATGGATTGTAGAGGGTGCGAGAGGATGGATTGTGGTCCCAGCAAGGTCCACTGTTGGCCTGGACTGAAGAATGGATGATGAGAAATAGGCTCTTCTGCATCTCCAATCTGGTCTAAAGGGCAAAGTAAAGGCATATTACTTTTTACACAGAAGTTCTCTGTCGAATCAATGAATGGAGTAGACTCTACAAGGTCCGAGCTCTCTACAAGGTCCATGCTCTCAAAGTCCTTGCAGTCCAGCAGGAGATGGGCAGTGCATAGTAAGTGTTAAGAGTAGCCCCCAAGAGTGCAGAGCAGCCAGTCCTTGTAGTCAGTGAGGGCCAGAACAGAAAGTGAGAGGATCTTCCAAGAGCAGATGCGCATTATGGTGCTGGAGTGAGAGATGGATGACATTCCAGAATGTCAAATCATGCTCAAGCTGGGTGCTCGGGTGACTTAAGGGTAACTCTTGGTCTCTTGCTCCCAAGGACACTTGGGGAGCTCAGTAGAAGTTAGTACCCTTAATAATCAAATGCCTTGATCCAGGGCAGTGATTCTAAAGTGTTATTGAGGAGCCCCTGATTGTTTCCTTAAAATGCAGATTCAGAGTTGTACTTGGATTTGTTGGTTCTGAAACTCCAGGGGTGGGTTTACCCAGGGTTTTCCTATAATCAGTATTTTGATGTGCACTAAAGTTTGAGAACCACAGGTGCAAGGCAAGGCTTGGCAGTATCATAGTGGAAAAAGCATAGATCAGAGAGTTCTGAATTCTGGTTCCAAATTTGTCTCTATCCTGTTGTATGTATGACCTTGAGCCAGCACTGTCCTCTTCTTGGGCCTTAGCCTCCTCATCTGCAGAACAACCTGCATTTCTACCTGATTTCTAAGTTACTGGCTCTAGCTTGAAGATATTTCAGCCTCCTCTTCAAGCCCAACTGACTCCCTCAGTCACAGCTGCAGCCTCTGCTCACTGAGCCTCAGTTTCCTTACCTGTCAGTAAGGTGATGACAGTGTTTAATCCTTCCTGAGAGGATTAAACAGTGTTAAAAACAATTTTTTTAACAGTGTTTTTAAAACAAGCTCTGGTCAGTTTTATTAAAGAAAAGTTTTGCATGATTTACTTTTCACCAATCTGTTCTGGCATGCTTCTAATGACATCAGAATCACCTGGATCAATGCTAGTCAGAGTGCTAACTCTGTAATATTTCTTCCATGCTGTGCTCAAATTAATATTATTGCCACTGTAGTGATGGGCGCCAGTTTTAGCCAACATGCCACAGTATTCTATCTCAGATTTCCTCAAGGCTGGGCAGTTGTTGGCGAGGACAACCAGTTTCACTTTGCCATATCTGATTATTTTCAGAGTCTGCTTGTACCCCAGCATGTACTTTCCACTTGTCATAACGAGTTGGAAACTAGAATTGACCAACTCCAGCGACTTTTTCATCTTCTTTGCTGCCACTATCTTCCTGCTTTAGGTGTGAATCAGCCCCAACCAAGATGCCTGGGAATGACAAGACTAAAATGATATTTTTCTTTTTTTCTTTCTTTCTTCCTTCCTTCTTTCCTTCCTTCCTCCCTCCCTCCCTCCCTCCCTCCCTCCCTCCCTTTCTTTCTTTCTTTCTTTCTTTCTTTCTTTCTTTCTTTGTTTGTTTGTTTCTTTCTTTCTAAGTAGGCTCTATGCCCAACATGGAGCTTGAATTCATGATCCCTGGATTAAGAGTTGCATGCTCTATAGACTGAGCCAGGCAGGTGCCCCTAAAATGATATTTTTTAACTTCTTTTTTAATGGATATTAGGATAGATTTGAAAATCTGAAAGAATAAACAGTCCATTGTTAATGATGGTTATCTTTGAGTGGTGGGCTTATTGATGACTAATTTTTCCTTTTGCTTAACATACTGTCAATGTTTTAAAAAATAATGATAAGGGGCACCTGGGTGGCTTAGTTGGTTAAGCGGCCAACTCTTGATTTTGGTTCAGGCTATGTTCTCACAGTTTATGGATTGGAGCCCTGTGTGGGCCTCTGTGCTGACAGCGTGGATCCTGCTTGGGATTCTCTTTCCCCCTCTCTCTGCACTCCCCTACTCGTGCTCTCTCTCTCTTTCTCTCTCTCAAAATAAATAAATTTTAAAAAACTTGAAAAGGTCATGACCTCACTGTTTGTAGGTTCAAGCCCTGTGTCCAGCTCCATGCTGACAGTGAGGAGCCAGCTTTGGATCCTCTGTCTCCCTCTCTCTGCCCCTCCCCTGCTCTCTATGTCTCTCCAAATAATGATAATAATAATAATAATAATAATAAATAAATAAATAAAATAAAATTTTAAAATGCTCAAAATAGTAAATTTTATGTATATTTTACCATAATAAAAAGTAATCACAAGGATTTCCTGTATGTTGCAAGAAATTTTTTTTTTTTTTTTACTTATTTAGAGAGAGAGACAGCAAGAATGAAAGGGGATGGGGCAGAGACAGAGGTGAGAGAGAGAGAGAAGATGCGGGGCTCAAAGTCACCAACTGTGAGATCATGACCTGAGTGGAAATCGGAAGCTATTGACTGAGGCATCCAGGTGCCCCACAGGAAAGTTTAAAAAGGGAAACAATGTAACTCTTAGACTGTTGTGGTGTTATTTCAGAGATGGCTACTGTGAGTGGATCTGGGAGCATTTGCTCAGGCTTCTCCATCTCTCTCTGTCTCTGCCACAAACCAGTCAGCTTCTATCCTTGCTCCTCATGGTTTCCTTTCTAAATAAAGGTAATTTTTTAAAAAAGTCAGTCTTGAGATTTGAGGAGAAAATTAGCAGGGAATTTCACTGAGATCCGTCTGCTCTGAGTCAATTTGAGGCAAATTATTGCCTCCCTAACAAGCAAATATTAGTTGAGTTGAGCTAATAGCCAGGACACACGTATCAGTAAAGCTTTCGAAATGACCTGCAAAGTGGGTTAAAGATAAACTTGTAAAGATACAAAGCCAAGCTAGACAAGGCAACTGGCATGTTCAACTTAAGTGTAATTTACAGAGATTGAGACAGAATAAAGACATTTCACAAAAGCAGTATTTACAGTTCAGTATTGCATTGACAACATGTCAAAGCAGAGGTAGAATGTTGTAGTCTTAGCAGCCAAATCAAAAAAATCCAGAAAGTACTGAACATGAGGAGAGGAAAGGGTAGAAAAGCAAAGGAGAAAGAGCAATTGTATAAGCTTCAGGAGCAAATACAGCCTCTTTCATTCAGTGTATTTGTTGTTCCACATTCCTTGATTTCTTGCTTCCTGGTCCTGTGGGGGTATGAGGACTCTGACTTTACTTTTTCCATGAAGGACATTGGGGAGACTTCAGAAACAGTCCAAGAGACCAATATAAAGAAAACCCTTAGCAGCAAACTCAGTGATTTTAGCTATTCAGTGCCTTAAAGCACAGACAAAATATTAAGCAATGGCTTGAATCAGTATCTCCAGCTGTTTTATTCTCCAACTTTTCCCAGATATTTTCTTCATGAAGCCACATAATCTTTCACCTAGAGAGGCTTGCAAAATAGTTTCAGGACCTAGGAACTTAGGAGAAAAAAAATATTTATGCAAGGTCTTATGCTTTGAAAAAAAATTTTTTAATGTTTATTTTTTTATTAAAAAAATTTTTTTTACATTTATTTATTTTTGAGAGACAAAGCACAAGTGGGGGAGGGCAGAGAGAGAAAGAGACACAGAATCTGAAGCAGGCTTCAGGCTCTGAGCTGTCAGCAAGAGCCCAATGTGGGGCTCAAACTCACAAACCATGAGATCATGACCTGAGCCAAAGTCAGAAGCTTAAACGACTTAGCCACCCAGGTGCCCTGCAAGGCCTTGTTTTGTAGTTCTCATTTATTCTTTTAGATTAAAAAAAAAAAAAAGTTTCCTTTCAACTTTACGTGTTTTTTGTTGTTTTTTTGTTTTCTTTTTGGGGGGTTTGTTGTTGTTGGTGTTTTTTGTTTTTTGTTTTTTGTTTTTTGTTTTTTTTTTTTTTTTTTTGAGAGAGAGTGCATGCAGGGCAGAGGGGCAGAGAGAGAGAATCCCAAGCAGGCTTCGTGCTGTGAGCACAAGCTTGTTGGGGGCTTGAATTCGGTAACTGTGAGATCATGACCTGAGCTAAAACCAAGAGTCGGAGGCTTAACCAACTGAGCCACCCAGGCACCCCTCTTTTAGCTTTTAAATTCTAGCTCTTGTTCATTCTTCAGACTCTTCTGTGTTTTAAGAAATTTTAAGAAAGGAAATCTGTTTCTTATTTTATGCCTGGGGACACAGGCACAGATATTTACCTAGAACATTATCTGTGATTTGGGTTTGGCACAAAGCTTTCTTTATTAATAATATTTTTTAATTATAGCTAATATTTATTAAGCATTTTAAATGTGTCAGGTTCTGTATTAAGCACTCTACTGCATTGTCTCATACAAGCTTCAGAACAACCCAATGACATACTTACTACTATGATCCCCGTTACATAGACAGGAATACTGATGTTCAGAAAGATTGGGCTACTTGTGACAATCACATAGCTAATAAGTGGCAGAGCTGAAATTTGAACCTAAGACCTCAAAGGCTCAGTCCCACAAGACTGCTCCCACTTTGACACTAGTCACAAGTAGAGTCTCCAAGCTACCTGCACTCTGCCTAAACAACTACAAACTCAAGCGTTCCTGAGACACTCCACTCAGGCTCAATAATTCTCTAGAATGACTCACAGCACTCAGGAAAGCCATATACTTATGATTACAATTGTATGATAAAGAATACAACTCAGGAGCAGCTAAATGGAAGAGATGAACAGGGCAAAGTATGGGCGGGTGGGGGAAGTGCGACGGCACAGAGCTTCCATGCCCTCTTTGGGCGAGCCAGCTATGATAGGAAAAGGTAGCATTTAGTAGGCAGAGAGGGAAAGATTATGACCTGAGGTCCCTGGGTGGGGAAAAACACATGTTTTGGAACAATGCTGGGAGCATCTGACCACAGCAAAGCTCGTTGGGCATAAAGTTCCTCTTAAGAATGTGACAGATATCATCTACTCCCCCTCAGGTTTCCCTCAATAATTTGACAAAAGACCTGACTAAAAATAAGTAGTAGATCATAAAACATCTATAAGTAGACGTACAAGGAATGATGTGGCCATAGGCCACCCCTCATACAATGGAAATAAGCCAATCAGGAATGGACAACCCAGCACCTAGAGCTATCAAACCAATAAGGGAAGAACCCGAGAAGGAACAAGGGGGAAGGGATGGGGAGCGACCAGAACCTTATAAAACATGGACCCTTGCCTGTAGTCAAAGGCATTCACTTTCAAATACCCCCTCTCTGCAAAAAGAGCTTTCCTACTATTCCTTTCTGACCTTATACGCTAATAAGCTTTTTCCTGCTTCTCATCCTGTGTCCGCCTCTTCATTCTTCAAAGTGGTGAGACAACAAAACCTGGGTATTGAGGTAAAAAATCCTACAGCATTTCTTTGGGGGCTTGTCTGGGATATCAGTGTCTTCCAACCATAAGTTAAGAGTAGCCAGCACCCCCCCCCCTTTTCTTTCTATCATAAATAAAACTCTCAAACTAAATAATGGGCACCTGATCTCCCAATATAATTGGGAATGTCAGTGTGGTGGAGCCCCAATTTCCTTTTGAGAAAAACTTCTGGATGCATGGGCTCAGGGGAGGCCAAACAGCAACTGGTGGGTCCTGATCAAGGTGACTTTTTGATGGATGCTTGAAGGCCTTTGGCAGGACCTGATCCCTGATCATCCATTTGGGTAACCAGTGGAATTCTCTTTCTGTCTTGGCCAGCCTCTCCCTTTGGGAAATGGGTGGAAGAGCCCAGGACTGATCCCTTGGATATTCTCCAGGAGTTATCTGGATGACTTCCAAGGGGTCTTACTCACAAGTTTCCTAACTACAGTGGAAGGCAGTCCTGTGCTTGCTTCCATTTTTGACACTCTGGCATGGCTCACCTCCCAGGTCCCCATTTTTTGGATCTTTGATTTTCAAATGTCTCTTCCAGAGCAGAGAGTAGCACTGACTTCCATGCCACCTGGGCTCACCACCCTCCTCCTGCCCCTGATGTCCATGGAGTGGATGGGAGAGAAGACATTTGGCAGGCTCCCTCAAGATGCAGATGATAATTAGAGCCAACTGTCTCTGGTTAGTCTACCTTGGGATTGGGACTTTAAGTAAGGAATATTCCCAAGCAGCTGCCAAAACTCCTTTTGTTTCTAGGAACTTCCCCATCTTTTCTGGCCTGACATGGACTGCCCATTTCCACTTGTTGGTGGGAGAAAAAAAAATATCTGCATCTGCTCATCTGTCTGAGCTGACAGGCTGCAGGACCAGGAGACCTCTCTCTCAGCCCTCTGGGCTTTTATCTGTGTCCAGGCTTCTTTATGAACCTCACCTCTTCATCTTCCCCTCTCTATTCCTGTTTCTGCCCCACCTTGGGTGCGGCCTACAAACTGGTTCTTATACAATCCTTGGTGCCTCAGGGACCACTGGCTCTAACTCCTCCTTTGCTGTCCAGGGGTAAAAAACACCCCCTTACTTGTACCGCTTACTTCAGATTTCCCCACTGGTGCCCCAGATAAAAATTGACAATGGTGAACAAATTGATTGACTTTTAAATGGACACAGGTGGAACATATTCAGTATTTAAACAGATTTTAGTTTATTGGTTTAATTAAGATAGACATGTCTTTAGAGTTATCAGCACTAAATCCAAAAAACTTTTTCTACCTAGGTTTACTGAAGGTCAAATAAGCTCATGTTATGTCTGTCGCAGTTTGCTAGCAAAAAGATGACTTAAAATGATAGTTAATTTGGTCTGTCTTAAAGTTTTCATGGGTAATCATTAAGATAGCTTTCAGGTCTTTGATAACCTGAAACTATAAAGTTTTTCTTGGATGATAAACTGGATTAAATTCATTGGACATTTAGGCCTCTTCCAAATTGGATGGAATGCTGAAACATTATTTACTAAACATAGGTTTGTGCTTTTGACTTATTGCAGAAAAACTAAGGATATTTGGGTCTGTTGGAAAACATGCTTTGTGCTTTATTGATTCATAAGTTTGCCATTTAAGGAATTCTGATGTAACAGTTCACTGGTTACTACTGAGTTTTCACTGGAGACTAAGGTTTCTAAGAGTTAAAATTCTATAGATGTGGTTAAGACTGATGGATATAAGGAAGGCAACTCTGTATATAGAAAAGTAGATGTGTAAGAACAACATAAGGAATGGAAATACATTTTTGTTGAAGTAAAAGGAAGTAATTTTGTCCTAGAGTGAAACTGGTTCTTTGGAGAGAGATGGCTTGGGACAAAATTTGGATGCAAAGAAAAGTTGTAGAAGGTTCATGAAGGGAAATCTTTGGAAAGGAATTTTATGTGTGGTCAGGATGGACTAAGGTTAAAATGATATACACTGATATAAGATTATAATTGCCCCTCCTTTGATCCAAAAACTGGGGAAATGACAGCGATACCCTGACTGCTGGCCTCCAAATGCTCCACATTTGTGTTGTTTCTGCAAAGCAGAGGAATAGATGCACCCCATGCCTGAAGGATGGATGACTATGACATGAAGGGCTTTTACCGGGACACATGGGAGCCATTTTGTTACACTTAGCTCAGTGTATGCTGACTTGTACCAATCTAGTGACTTTAAAATGGACACCCACATAGCTGGAACATATTTATGTGGGCATTACTGAAAGAGGCAGGGGACTAGACCTTGACTTTGGCCCTTACAGCACCCCCCTTCAACAGCTGATAATCGATATGTAAATTGCTGTTGGGCCAAAATAAAATTAGTGCATCCTTCTACAACCAAGGGAGTCTTGCTTATAGTAGATACCCCCAAAGTCCTGCAGGTGGGAAATGGAGGGGTAGGAAAAAGTGAGGAAGACAGGCCAGCTCTTAGAGGTAGGGTCAAGCCCGGGTAAAAGTACCTCCCAGCACCTCACGAGACTGACAGGGCTTTTGGCCGCCATTCACAGAGCCAGCCAAAATGCAGGGCCAGGAGATGAAGCTTCTCCTGGCCAACAATTGGGGTCAGGAGATGAGTTTTTTCCTGGCCAGTCATAGGAAATTGAGATAAGGGATGCCTTTTCCCCTTTTTTCTATAGCTGAGCAATTCCCCAACCAATGCCAAACTCCTTTGGGATGCATTCTGAAAAAGCAACTCACTTTCTTTTGCATGGAGGCTTGGCCTGAGTACAAATTGGAGGAGGAAACCTGGCCGCCAGGGGGAAATACCAATTATAGTACTATCCTACAATTGGACTTGTTTTGTAAACATGAGGGGAAATGGGGAGAAGTCCCCTATGTTTGATGTTTTGGGGCTTTAAGAGAAAAATTGCGACATGTGTATGCAATGCAAGGTCAACCCTGGCTTATTGGCAGCCCTTTCCAAGGTCCAGAAATCAGAAGAAACAATTAAGGGCCCATTACCTGTACCCAAAGCAGACCTAGAGAAGGAGGAAGGGAAATCTTCCACCTCAACTTCCTCCTCCTTGGGTCCTCGATCTATATATCCAGACTTAAAAGAAAAAAACCCACAAATGTGCACTTCTGCTCCCTGCTGCCCACCTTACTCAGGCCCTCCCCATAATGTAACAGGTGTGTTTCCCCTACAAGAAGTTAGAGTGCCAGGAGAAGGGACACAAAGAGGCACCACTATGATAAGATTACAAGTACCTTTTTCATTACAAGATTCAAGACAGATAAAAGGAGATCTAGGTAAATTTTCTGATGATCCAAGTAAGTATATAGAGGCCTTTCAGACTATCACGTATGTTTTTGAGTTTACCTGGAAAGATACAATGCTTTTGTTGAATCAGACTCTTAATGCTGAAACATGGGGTTCTGGTAGCGGTTGAGAGATATGGGGATGAGCAACTCATTAATTATCATGGGCCAATTATGTGGCCTTTCAGGGCACTGGAAATGAGAATGTCCTCAGAGGGGACAATTGAAGTCGAAACCCATAAGCCAGGCCCCTTGTGTGGAGACAGTCACTGGAGATCTGAATGCCTTCAGGGACCTCAATCTGCAAGGGCTCAGATAACCAATGTCCCTGAAAGGGACTGATGCTGCCCAGGGTTCTTTACAGTGGCTCCCCTCAACCAATTACTTATTGGAAATCCAGAACCTCAGGTAACTCTAGATATAGAAGGAAAAATGGTTGATTTCCTTCTTGACACTGGAGCCACATTTTTTGTCCTTTCCACCTCCTGGCCAACTATCCAAATGCAGTGTAACTATTAGAGGCATCTCCAGAAAATTTAAGACTAAATTTTTTTTTCTCAGCCACTGGGGTGCATATGGGGAGACTTGATTTTTTCACATTCTTTTTTGATAATGCCAGAGAGCCTCACTCCCTTGCTAGAAAGAGACATTATGACTGAATTAGAAACTACTAGCTCCAGGACAGACAAACAATTGCCTAAACTTACAGCAATCTGGATATCAAAGGTCAATCTTTCCTTGAGGTAAATTACACCTGATGGAGTTGTTCCTATAGAAACTGGATGGCCAAAGGAAGATTTGAAGATTGAGAACCAAAATCTAGTTCAGGTACTTAGTTATTCTAATCAACACTATTACAAGATCCAAATAAGTATGGGAAAGAGAGGAAAAACTATAGTCAAATTAATAAAAAATATGACTAGACATGCCAGCGATTTTTTTGATGGCTACAATGTGTCTTTCTCTCCTATGGTGTGGCTTCCTCCCTAGGAGGCATTACATTTGGAATATTGATGTTTGTTGGTATAATATTCTTTTTATATGTCATTTGTAGATGCTGTTGCATATGCCAAAAAAAAAAAAAATAAGACATCCAAGAAAATTTTGCTAGTGCAGATTTTCCAAACACCCTCCCATTATATCAGACATCTGGATCGACCGCTGAACCTGCCCTGACTGTCTTTCTGTCATCATCCACCCCTCCCTGCCTGCCCATCAGCAGGAAGCAGTTAAGATCTGTTGGTCTTGTCCCAATTCCTAAAGGCAGTTAGGGGTAAAGGGGTCACATGTTCAGAGAGGGGAATAGCTGGGAGCATCTGACCACAGCAAAGCCCCTTGGGCATAAGGTTCCTCTTAAGAATGTAAGACACATCTCCTCCCCCTAAGGTTCCCCTCAGGAATTTGACAAAGACCTGACTAAAAATAAGTAATAGACCATAAAACGTATGACCCACAAGGAACAGTATGGCCATAGACCACCCCTCATACAATGGAAATGAGCCAATCAGGAATGGACAACCCAGCACCTAGAGCTATCAAGCCAATAAGGGTAGAACCTGAGAAGGAACAAGGGGGAAGGAAAGGGGAGAACGACCAGAAAAACAAGGACCCTTGCCTATAATTGCAGGCATTCACTTTCCAATGCCTCCTCTCTATAAAGAGAGCTTTTCTACTATTCTTCCTTTCTGATCTCATACTCTAATAAATTTTTGCAAGCTGCTCTTTCTGTGTCCACCTCTTCATTCTTTGAAGCAGTGAGACAACAAACACTGGGTATTGAGGTAAAAAAAATCCTGCAACACATCCTCCCAGCAAATCAATATTCACCAACCCACAAGCTCCCCTAGCCTCCTTGTTTCAGTTTTTATCAAAGCTTCATTAGATAGGCATGATTGATTACATCATTGACCATTGGTGATTGAACTCAATGTCTAGACTCACTCACCTCCCTGGAATTTACAGGTGGGGCTGAAAGTTCCAATCCTCTAATCATGGTGCATGGCCAGCTCCTCCCTTGAAACTATCTAAGGGCTCACCTTCAGCCACCTTCTTAGCATAAACTCAGATATGGTTAAGAGGGACTCATTATGAATAACTAAAGACACTCCTATTACTCATGATATTCCAAGGGTTTTAGAAGCTCTGTGCCGGGAACTGAGAACAAAGACCACATATGTTTTGTTTTATCATTTCATTTTACTTTTTTTCATCATAAGTGTCTCTTTAATCCCTATCACCTATTTCATCCACATCCCCACCCACCTCCCCTCTGGTAACCATCAGTTTGTTTTCTGTAGTTAAGAGTCTGTTTCTGGGGAGCCTGGGTGGCTCAGTTGGTTAAGCATCCGACTTCGGTTCAGGTCATGATCTCGCGGTCTGTGAGCCCGAGCCCCGTGTCGGGCTCTGTGCTGACAGCTCAGAGCCTGGAGCCTGCTTCAGATTCTGTGTCTCCCTCTCTCTGACCCTCCCCCGTTCATGCTCTGTCTCTCTCTGTCTCAAAAATAAATAAATGTTAAAAAAAATTTTTTTTAAAAGTCTGTTTCTTGGTTTGTCTGTCTTTTTCTTTGCTCATTTGTTTCTTAAATTCCACATATGAGTGACATCATATAGTATTTATCTTTTTCTGACTGACATTTCGCTTAGCATTATACTCTCTAGCTCTATCCATGTCGTTACAAATGGCAAGATTTCATTATCTTTTTATGGCTGAATAATATTCCATTATATATACAGGGATGCCTGGGTGGCTTAGTTGGTTAAGCTCCCAACTCTTGATATCGGTTCAGGTCTTAAGCTCATGGTCATGGGATGGAACCCCACATTAGGCTCCACACTGAGCACAGAGCCTGCTTGGGATTCTCTCTCTTTACCTCTCTCTCTGACCCTCCCCCCTCTCAAAATAAGTAAACATTAAAAAATATTTCATTATATATATAAATATATATATCTCATTATATATAATATATATAATATATATATATTACATATATATATATATATATATATATTACAGCACCCCGTAACAGTCTATTTTTAAATTGATACCAACTTAACTATAATCACATACAAAAACTCTACTTCTATATGGCTCCATCTTCCCAAATTTTATATTATTAATGTCAAAATTCCATCTTTATATATTCTGTACCCATTATATGGATTTACAATTATTCATAAGGAGGAACTGGAAGTAAGTCTATACTTAGAGAACCAGTACCGTGGTCTTCCATTTTCAAGGTGCTAGTTCTGGGCCCTAGCTTTTCTTTCTTGCCTCAGACTCAGGCCCTCAGCATGCTGGATTTGGTACCTGACTAGGCACTTTGATCACAAGTGCAGAGCTCCTCTTTCTCAGGACACAGAGGACAGAAGCTTTTGAAAAATTTGGAAAAATAGACCATAGAATAATAACATATCTGAGAAAAAGGCAAATTCTACAAAGACTTGTACTAGTCTAGAGCACCCAGGTCCCTACTGTAGTCAGGGTCTCACAGAGGTCAGGAAAGGCTCCAGCTAATTCCATTATTTAAGGGTCACTTTAATTAAGGAGGAAAAAAGGCCAAAGCAGGGTATAACAATTGTGGTATCCTTTTATTTATTTATTTAGTAAACTTTTTCATATAAAAATGCTCAAACTCATAGAAAAGTAGGACATTCATATATCCACCAACAAGATTCAGCAACTGTTAACATTTTTGCTATATTTGTTTCATTTATATATAAATAATTCATCAAATCAAAGATGACACTGATTGTAAGACACCCCATTATTTTACATGAAAATAAAATAAACACTGCTATTGTTTAAACACCACCAATTTCTAAGATACATTCCAATTTTTAGGGATATTAAGATATAAAAAAAGAAATGTGTCTAAAGATTGTGTGTTACATAACTCCACTATATGAAGTCCTACATCAGGTAAAACTGATCTATGGTGAAAGAGATAATCAGAACAGTGGCTCCCTCAGTGAGGGGCTGGAGAGAAGATTGATTTGGAAAAGGCAGGAGGAAATGTTCTGAGGAAAATATTCTGTATTTTGATAGAATAATGGCATTTATCAAAACCCATTTCTTTGTAAGATTTAACATGTGTATATAATACATAATACTATATTATATCTCAGTTAGAAATTAAAATAACAAAATGTGACTTGACATTGATTTTTGTTTTTGCTAAAACATTTAAAAGGTAAATTAAAGTAAATTCTTCATGGGGAAAAACTGAGAGCTTTTTCCCTGAGATCAGGAACACGACAGGGATGTCCACTCTCACTGCTGTTGTTTAACATAGTGTTGGAAGTTCTAGCATCAGCAATCAGACAACAAAAGGAAATCAAAGGCATCAAAATTGGCAAAGATGAAGTCAAGCTTTCACTTTTTGCAGATGACATGATATTATACATGGAAAATCCGATAGACTCCACCAAAAGTCTGCTAGAACTGATACATGAATTCAGCAAAGTTGCAGGATACAAAATCAGAAATCAGTTGCATTCTTATACACTAATAATGAAGCAACAGAAAGACAAATAAAGAAACTGACGCCATTCACAATTGCACCAAGAAGCATAAATTACCTAGGAATAAATCTAACCAAAGATGTAAAAGATCTGTATGCTGAAAACTCTAGAAAGCTTATGAAGGTAATTGAAGAAGATATAAAGAAATGGAAAGACATTCCCTGCTCATGGATTGGAAGAATAAATATTGTCAAAATGTCAATACTACCCAAAGCTATCTACACATTCAATGCAATCCCAATCAAAATTGCACCAGCATTCTTCTCGAAACTAGAACAAGCAATCCTAAAATTCATATGGAACCACAAAAGGCCCCGAATAGCCAAAGTAATTTTGAAGAAGAAGACCAAAGCGGGAGGCATCACAATCCCAGACTTTAGCCTCTACTACAAAGCTGTCATCATCAAGACAGCATGGTATTGGCACAAAAACAGACACATAGACCAATGGAATAGAATAGAAACCCCAGAACTAGACCCACAAACGTATGGCCAACTCATCTTTGACAAAGCAGGAAAGAACATCCAATGGAAAAAAGACAGTCTCTTTAACAAATGGTGCTGGGAGAACTGGACAGCAACATGCAGAAGGTTGAAACTAGACCACTTTCTCACACCATTCACAAAAGCAAACTCAAAATGGATAAAGGACCTGAATGTGAGACAGGAAACCATCAAAACCCTAGGGGAGAAAGCAGGAAAAGACCTCTCTGACCTCAGCCGTAGCAATCTCTTACTCGACACATCCCCAAAGGCAAGGGAATTAAAAGCAAAAATGAACTACTGGGACCTTATGAAGATAAAAAGCTTCTGCACAGCAAGGGAAACAACCAACAAAATTAAAGGGCAACCAACGGAATAGGAAAAGATATTTGCAAATGACATATCGGACAAAGGGCTAGTATCCAAAATCTATAAAGAGCTCACCAAACTCCACACCCGAAAAACAAATAACCCAGTGAAGAAATGGGCAGAAAACGTGAATAGACACTTCTCTAAAGAAGACATCCGGATGGCCAACAGGCGCATGAAAAGATGCTCAACGTCGCTCCTCATCAGGGAAATACAAATCAAAACCACACTCAGATATCACCCCACGCCAGTCAGAGTGACCAAAATGAACAAATCAGGAGACTATGGATGCTGGCGAGGATGTGGAGAAATGGGAACCCTCTTGCACTCTTGGTGGGAATGCAAACTGGTGCAGCCACTCTGGAAAACAGTGTGGAGGTTCCTCAAAAAATTAAAAATAGACCTACCCTATGACCCAGCAATAGCACTGCTAGGAATTTACCCAAGGGATACAGGAGTACTGATGCATAGGGGCACTTGTACCCCAATGTTTATAGCAGCACTCTCAACAATAGCCAGATTATGGAAAGAGGCTAAGTGTCCATCAACTGATGAATGGATAAAGAAATTGTGGTTTATATACACAATGGAGTACTACATGGCAATGAGAAAGAATGAAATATGGCCCTTTGTAGCAACGTGGATGGAACTGGAGAGTGTTATGCTAAGTGAAATAAGCCATACAGAGAAGGACAGATACTATATGTTTTCACTCTTATGTGGATCCTGAGAAACTAACAGAAACCCATGGGGGAGGGGAAGAAAAAAAAAAAGAGGTTAGAGTGGAAGAGAGCCAAAGCATAAGAGACTCTTAAAAACTGAGAACAAACTGAGGGTTGATGGGGGGTGGGAGGGAGGGGAGGGTGGGTGATGGGTATTGAGAAGGGCATCTTTTGGGATGAGCACTGGGTGTTGTATGGAAACCAATTTGACAATAAACTTCATATATTGAAAAAAAAATAAGTAAATTCTTCAGCATGCATCTCCAAAAAATAAGAACATTCTACTATATAACTGCAATGCCCTTATTTTATACCTAAAAATTTAACAACAATAGTTTCCTAATATTATCTTTGGTCATATTCAAATTTCTCTAAATGTAATTGTCTAGTGTTTTATTTTACTTTTTTGAAAGAGAGCACGCACATGTGCCTGTGAGCAAGTGGTGGGGGGCAGAGGGAGATGGAGAGAGAGAATCTTGAGCAGGCTCCATGCTTAGCATGGAGCCTGATGTGGGGCTTGATCTCATGATTGTGAGATCATGACCTGAGCTGAGATTAAGAGTTGGCTGCTTAAACTGACTGAGCCACTCAGGTGCCCCTGTTTGTTGTTTTTAAGCTTTTTTTTAAATTTTAATTTTAAAATTTTATTTGAGAGAGAGAGAGAAAGAGAGTAATGTAGAGGGGCAGAGGGAGAGAGAGACAGAGACAGAGACAGAGACAGAGACAGAGACAGAGAGAATCCTCAACAGGCTCCATGACCAGCAAGGAGCCCAACATGGGCCTGGATCCCATGATCCTGGGATCATGACCTGAGCCCAAATCAAGAGTCAGATGCTCAACTGACTGAGCCACCCAGGTGCCCCTTAAAATTTTTATTAAAAAATAAAACACATATACAGAAAACTATACCAAGCATAACATATGGCTTTGAAAATTAACATAAGGTGAACTCTCTTATAACCACCACTTACAATAAGAGATAGAACTTTGCTGGCCACTCAGAAGTAATTCATGTTTCATCTTAATCACAACCAACCCTTTTTCAAAACGACTACAATTCTGGGCAAGATTCCCTGAATTTTGGCATGTTGATAGCAGGTTGTTTGTTTCTGTGCCCTTTATACTCAGTTGGATACAAAATCTTTGGCTCACATTTTCTTTCCTTGATATGTTAAATATGTGACTCTATTTTCTTCCAGCATAAAGAATTGCTGTTGAAAATCTAGTGGAAATCTAATTTTTTTTCTATTATAATTCATTTGGCCTTTTGGCCTAGATACAAAAAAGGATCAATTTTATTCTTTCTCTTTGAAGTTTAGAATATGTCTTAGTGTTTGTCTTTCTGGGTCAATATTTTCAGTTTTAAGGGGTGACTTTTCAAAATGTAGTTTAAAAATCTTTATTTTAAGAAAGTTTTCTTGAATAATTATTTTTACTATTTGTCATGTTGTTACCTTGGTTTGGTTTTCATTTGCAGTAACCCCTAAAAAACATGTTATATATTATTTACATGGCTTCAATGTTTGTCACTTTCTATCAAATCTTCTTTCTCTTTATTCTTTAAAAGCTTTCTTTTTTCACCTTCTACTTCTCATATAAGGCAATATCTATAGTCTATATATATTCTTGTTTCTTTCTGGTTTAGTTTTATTTCTGAAATCACTTTTATTCTGAATTTTCTTTAAGTTTTGTCATTTAACTGCAGTATTTTTCTAGTTCTGATTCATGTTAATCTTTGATACCTTGTATCTTTTGAAGTATCTTTTAGCTAGTTTTGAAATACTAGTTTATATTTTTCATCAATTTTGTGGAAGGGAACTTGGTCAATTAGCTTTAGGAATCCACGTTGTTTAAACTGCTCCAGCCTCTTCAGATCTTATCGGAGACCCCTTGTACTCATCCAATATTGGAACAGGCAAACCGTCTGTTGCTTCAACTGCTTTGCTTGAATCAGCCCATTCTGCCTTCCATAAATACAATTTTGCCATCCCATCAGTTGCCCTGTTTCTTCCCTCTGCTTTCTCCTGTATCAATGTGAATATAATGCAGATTTTGTAATACTGGTACTAGTTGTCCTCACTCTCGTGTTTTTGAATTTTGCGGGGACACCTTGTCATTTGACCTTGTTGTCCACAGTTGTTTTTGGTTTTAGTATCTAGTTACTGTCTGCTTTTTTTTTGTTGTTTTTTTTTTTGTTTGATGGGGAGGGGATTCAGGGAGATTAGAAAACCATGCCACTGCTGTCTCTTTCCAGAATTGTCGGGGGGTGGGGGGTGTGGGTGGGAAACGTGCCAGGAGAGCTCAGGAAGCAAATTATATTTTCATCCAGGACCATGTGCCTAAACCACAGTTAAGTGTGAATAGGAGAAGATGGGTCCCCGGAAGCAAGCTATCATATTTTTGAACTCTATATCAAAAAAGAGGAAACAACAGATGTTCACTACAGTGTTTTATGTAACATTTCATTTGAGGGATTCTACTATTAAAAAAAAAAAGAAAGGTATGATAGCTCTTCCTCAGCACTGTCTGTAGGAGGTGGCAGAAGTTTCCTACTTCATCATGGTCACCCTCAGACCTCTGGTGAAACCTGAGATCATTAAAAAGAGGACCAAGAAGTTCATCTGGTACCAGTCAGACCCATATGTCAAAATTAAGTGAAACTAGTAGAAACCCAGAGCCATAGGGTGCTCAGAAGATTCAAGGGCTAGATCTTGATGCCCAACATTGGTTAAGGGAGCAAAAAGAAAACAAAGCACATGCTGCCTGGTGGCTTCCAGAAGTTCCTAGTCTGAACTGTCAAGGAGCTTGAAGTGTTGCTAATGTGCAACAAATCTTACTGTGCAGAGAGTGCTTACAATGTCTCCTCCAAGAACCACAAAGCCATTAGGGAAAAAGCAGCTCAGCTGGCCATCAGAGTCACCAATCGTGGCACCAGGTTGTGTAGTGAAGAAAATGAATAGACATACAGCTTATGTGCACATCATATTTGTGTTAATAAAACCATAAAACTACCAAAAGTATGATAATACTTGTCAAAGATAATGCAATTACGTGACTTGTCCTTTAACCCTATTTTGAAGTTAACTTTTAATTATATGAATGACTTACAAATACATTCCTTTATAAGAGATTAACACGTACATAAGGCTAAAGTCCTCTTTGACCAGCTCACCAATCCAAATCCCCTGGCTGTTTTTTTGATGCCTGGCTGACTTTGCCCTATCTTCAACAAACTTCTGTCCCATAACCTTCTGCCCTGCTGACAGAGCATTTAAAGTCATTTTGACATTAACTAAAGTTAAATGTAATGATGAAAATGAACCTGCTAATAGCCATTTGGGGAGGATTATCTGTGCTGTTTTCCATTTGTACAAAAAATGTAAAACTTGAGAATGGTTGAGAATTTAAGAAATTTTGCTCTTTCTCTGTTCTATAGCATGGTGAGGGCCTTAGACATTGTTTTATCTTTGATCAGCAAATCTTACTATTCCACCACAGTATTGGTAACTAATGGGCTTTTGGGCTCCCCTTTCATAAGGTTTGTGGAGATTGTTTTGATTATAGTGCATTATGATTCAAGTTGCAAAAAACCGTACTCATATTGGCTATTAAAAAGGGATACACTGGTTCATGGAACCACACAGTGTGGAGGTATTTGACACCTCAAGAGTCACTGGATTCAGGGCCCCAATGGGGTCATGGCAATACTATGCCTTACTCAACTTCAGGGGCTCCCATTATATTGCATGGCATGAGCCCAACACTAGGTACTCTTGGCAATGCCCCCATAGTCCTGTGCTGGGAGGTCTTCTCTTTGTTCTGCTTTCTCTGTTGACTCCCTCTTAGTGGTCTCTCTTCATAGCAGTAAAGTGCTGTAGTAACTCATCTCCCCACACTCCCCACTTGCTTCTCAGGAGAGAACAGAGGACTTCTTTCTCCCAAAGGCCCCAGGAAAAATTCCATCATGATTCACTGGCTCTGATTGGGTCACAGTCCCAGCTCTGAGCCAATCACTGAGGTCAGGAGAAAACTGATGTGCTGATTGGCTCATGCCTAATCAAGGTTGGCAGCTTCTTTAGCATCTCTTGAGTGGTAGCAGTGGGTAGAAGGACACCAGGAATGGTTAACAGAGTGGGGCTGTGACAAGGAATGGTTCCATCTGACTTAGATGGCACCCCCTCTTACAAGGCAACATATCATAGCAGTTGGGAGTGTTGACTATGGAGCCTAATGACCTTGGTTCCAAAATTGACATAACCATTTAAGAGTTATGGACCTTGGGAAATTACCAAACCTCTTTGGGCCTCAGCTTCTTCATCTGAAAAGTAGGGGATGACAGCAATACCCCCCATAAGATTGTGCGACATAAAATTGATTATATATGCATAAAACACTTAGAATAGAGAAAGGCATGGGATAAGATCTAAAGTCTTTGCCATTATTGACAGATTTAATGATCCTGAGGAGAAAGTAGGGGAAATATTCCGTACAGCAAGTCTTCAATAAAGGGTAGTGTTCCTTTAATCTAAGGTGGGATAAGCTAAGATAAAGTGACTGGAAGTGACCCCTTTCATCAACTCATCCATCTTAGTTTGGAAAGATATGCTTGCAGGTTCCATGCATATGCATGATGAGGTATGGTTTGCATTGAGGAGATGGGGGGGTGGGTGAGGGCATCACTGTAGAATGCCATTAAGAGCAACTCATTGTGAGATTTGATTCACAAACATTGTTCTAGAACTTTAGACTCTGATTCATGATTCTGCTCCCAGCCTTGGGAGCAGCAACCACTTCAGTTTGTGATGCAACATGCTGACTTATAAACCATTTTTAGCTCTCCTCCATACTTAACACAGCCATCCCACAAATGACTCAGGTTGCAACTAGAGGGGAAACTGGGGACTGTGACTGAACTTTCTCTCTAATGGAGTGTAAATTGTCCTTTTGAATAGTGCCTTTTTCATAAATCTCAGGTCTTGAACATGGTAATTAAGAGAAGCCTGAAAAACAAAAGAGGCTTGTGTTCCAGGCCTTCTTTTCAAATCCCCAATGTTGAATTCTCTGTGCCTGTGTCTCCGCCTGGCATTTGATTTCTCCCAACAACCTCCTCCCACCCTTTTCTTAGTAACAATCTCAGATCCTGGCAGAAAATGGCATGCAAAGCTGGGCACATTTTTATTCTACGCAGACAGCGTTATATAAATCTTCTTGCTTTAAAGTACTTTCTTTTGCCCTTTATTTCTTTTGTGTGCCTTTGGGAGTCTGCTTGGATTCTTAATGGGCCATATCCTTGTCTGGCTTTACTTGTGCTTTTAAGCAGAACAATGGATTCCAATGACTTTCATCCAGGCATTCACACATTTAATGAGGACCTACTATGTGGCAGTTGCTGGTGTAATCAGAAGGCTCCTCCCTCTCCTTTTAAGCTAGTTTTTCTGTCCAACAAACTCTACTTTAGAACTGCCCCCTTTTCTTTTCTTTTCTTTTCTTTTCTTTTCTTTTCTTTTCTTTCCTTTTCTTTCTTTCACTTTCCTTTCTTTCCTTTTCTTCTTCTTTTTTTAAAAGGCATAGTCTTAGCTAAAAGGCCTAATTCCTATATGGTTATCCCTATTCTGGGTGGCTAATGAAATGAGATCAAGGCCATCAATTCTCCCAGGACTGTATCAGGCTATGTTACATTTCCCTGTTTTCTAACATTATTCTAAGGGCATCTTCCTCCTGTCATTCATCTTGCTTATTTTCCTAAAGTTAGGTCAACATCATGACTCTTCAGGAAAACATTCCTGGATCCTTCTGATTTATATGTTCCTCCCCTAGACTCCCTTGGGTCCACCCTTCTTGGAGAAAGCATTGCAGTTGGACTGTGAGCAGTGATTTACTCGGCTATCTCCTTCACTAGCATAGAAGCCAGGCAGGGACCGTGTCTGATTGGACTTACTATCTCCAGTGGATGAATCAACACATATTTACTAAGTACCTACTGTACCAGTGACTGTACTAGGCTCTTGGGACAACAAGATCTTATTTCTTTGAAGATTACAATCTCATAGAAAGATACACACTAGGTTAATAGTTACACGTCATTTTACAATCTTGAACTGATCAGTGCTTTGAAGGAAAAGAACAGGATATTAGGAGACTGTGTGGTAGGAGGACACAGAGGTTGGATAAACAGGACTTTTGCCTGAGTAGGAGTGCAGAGGGAAAGCTAGGAGGGCTTTCTGTCAGGAGACTTTGAGGTGTACTGAATGAGTCAGTAGATTGTGAGTAGGGGAGAGAGGAAAGGGAACTAGGCTGCTTGGTCATCATGGGCATCTGCTGACTTGGCTTGTCCTGTGTCCCTTCTCCAGGTGATATTACCCTGATTTTTCTTCTTGGGGATCTAAGCCTTCCTTATTTTCATTCTCACCACTGCCTTCTTTTAGTAATAGGCATTTGACTAGTGATCATGTGATTAGTCTAGGGATGAATTTGGACCTCAGTCAAGTCTGGGAGTCTCAGCAAAACTATTCTTTTAGTGCTTGGGAGTTTGTACTCAAAAGAAAAGGGAAAAAGATAGATGAAGACAGGTAGATTCTTGATGATTTTTTTTCAGCACCTGGATCCAGCCATACCTAAAACTCATGTGTCTAATGAGTTTAATAATTGTGTCTAAATTCACATATGGCTCTCAAAGCTATTGGCTAAACCTCCCATCTTTTTATTTGGCTTAAGCTCATTTTCACAGGGCTTCAGTGACTTGCAACTAAAAGTGTCTTTATTAATACAATGATTTTAACTGATGTTACTCATTTGCTAAAGCCAAAAGGGCTTGGGGGAGGCCAGCCAAAGCAATCGTGGAGGTCAGTTAGCCAGAAGGAGAGGCAGCTGAAATACACTAATATTTCCTGTACTGACAGGGATTCCCCCAAGCCTTTATATTCTACATTCTCTTCCTCGGAGATCCAGACCCTTGGGTGTGCATCAGTGTTTAGTGTCTAGTAACAGATGCACTGAGGGAGAGCTGTTATAGGGAGATACAAATACAAACCTTCCCAGGCTCTGGCAAGGCAGGGTGGTCCGGTACCTGAGGTGCTGGAAAACCACAAGCTGCCTCTGTGTTGGAGGAATGAGGAACAACCATGATTTAAGAGTGGAGAGCTGGCAGGCAAACTGGTTTTTGCTGGACCTGCAGAGCCAGGCAAGCTGGGTCGGTCAGTGGCTTCTGTGAGCAATGGCACTGGTGGGTCATGTCCGCCATCTAGCGCCAGATGTCACTTTTTGCAAGTTGTTTACTGGCTATTTCCAGCTGGAAGGTTTTTGAGGGCCAGTTGGAAGGAGGAGGTCACTACCTCTGTCTTTACATCAGGAAGAAACTCAAAATCAGATTTTCTATATTATCTCCAATTTACCTTCTTGCACTCCCAGAGCCTAACTGATTGGATAGGGGAAAAGGGTAATCATCTCACAATGTTAAACTTCTGTCTCATTTCAAACCTCTAGGGTACTATGAATTTTATAGATAGACCAGATAGATTTGATAGATAGATAAGATAGGTGGGTGGGTGGATGGATGGATGGATGAATGGATAGATGGATGGTTGGGTAGATAGGTAATTAAAAAAATAAATCCTGTAATGGTCATATTTATGATTCAGTGTTCTGGCAAGAAACAGCACACTCCAAAGCAGTACCTGGGGAGAGTTTAATCAAAGGACTACTTACAAAGGACTACTATTTCTCACTAGAAGGAACCCAGGGAAACAATCAAGACCTGGGGAAGCATGCTAGAGTTAGTGGCAGTAGGAAGCAGCTACAACCCATAGGCCTGATGGAAGAAAAAGAGGGAGAGGACCCAGCAGAATCTGCTCTATGGAAGAGGCCACTTGACAGGTGCTGTGGTCCCAGCTGCTGGTTCTTGACTGGGTTCCTGAGAAGCACACTAAGAAGAGGATTCATCTGTAAGTAATTTATTAAGGAAGTACTCCCAGGGCAGATGGGAAGTGAAGTGTGAGAAGCAGGGCAGCACAGGTGAGAAAGCCAGGCAAAGTGTGATCCCAGGCAAAGTCCTCTGGAGGGTAGTTTCAGCCTGATGCTATAGGGGAGTTTTGGAGGGTAGATTATGTTTCAGAAGACCTGCCTAGAGGCAGAGAGCCTTAGCATTGAAACCCTCAACCTGGTAGTCACCAGTTAGGTGGGAGGGGAGGAAGCATGGGAGTTACCTAGGTCCTAGACTTTCTGAATGTTCAGTTAGGGTGAAGGGGTAGTTTTGAGGCTCTGCAAACACTGCCTTAACATAGCTGTAGGTGCTGGGTGTTAGAAGAACACACTGAAAATCAGTTCAAAGGGATCTAAAGGGATCTGGGTGAAGCAAGAAGGAGGTGGTGAAGGAGGAAGACACAGATGGTTTTGAAGTACAAAAGGATTGTTTGGGGGGAAGGAAGGTAATGCCTGTGAAAAATAAAGGGGGAGGCTGAGAACACAGTCATATCTGACAGTCAGCCAATCCCATGGGAACTCTGGAGCAAACACTGATCATGAGAGGGGTCATGCACTGGGCAGCAGTGACTTGTTGCCGTGTCTAGTCATTGCCTGGTAGTTGACCAGGAAAGGCAAGATCCTGAAGGTGGCACAACTGGAGGCTGTCTCCTTGCAGCTGAATAGCAACTTCTTTTAGAAGGGAGATCCAAACAGAGCACCTCCACAGCTGCCACACTTAATGAAATGTAGCATATTTGGTTGCCTCAGCCATCTCCTAACACTAAGAAGGAAGAGCCTGCCCACAAGGAGTATAGGTACAAGGGGCAGAGAGAGAAACATGAGAGAAACGTGGCCCTTGTGGTTCACATGAGCACATAGATCCAGCTGTGCCTGACACCCATAATATGCTTGGCTTTTTTGGTTATGTGAACTAATAAATACTCTGCTTAAGTTATTTTGAGTTTGGGTTTTCTGTTTCAGCAAAAGAAAGATTCCTGATTCATACATTCCCTGAGCTTCACTTAACTGTAAATGAGGTTCATGATACCATTTTGCAGGGTTTGAGTTGAAAGAGGGACAATTAATGTAAAGCACAGGCACAGAGTAGATGCCCAATAAATAGCACTTAATATTATGAGAGGAAAAAGCAAAGGGCGCAAAGCAAGGTATAGACACCCCTGGAGGCACCTCTGTGTCCAGGGTAGGCCAGTGGGCTGAGTTCAGCACTCAGTAAGGATAGTGCCTGGTTGAGCTGTCCAGTGGGGCCCAGCTGTAAAGCAGGACTGGCCTCTTGAGTCACTGTGACCCTGTGGCTTTTCTGCAATGAGTGTTCCCTGACCCAGTGCATTATTGTCCATGTAGGAGTAAAAACAAGTCTTCTTTCTAGCCAAAGATGAGGATTGTCATCCTCTTTTTCTTTACCTGGACAGTCTTTGAATTTATTTTTGTTACTGTTGATTGTAAACTATGTAAATGGTTCTTTTGTGGAAGTATGTAAAGTTTATAATAAAATAAAAAGAATAAATGTGACCACATTTGCAGCATTGTGTTGATTCCAAAGCTTTGGGGAAAAACAACAACAACAAAACAAGAAAGAACAGAGACTTATAATTTATAACCCAAGAGCTATTTTTAGTTTTCTGAGAGAAATGGGAAATTTTATATTTTAAAAATCTGCTGGGCTTCCCACTGGTCTTCTTCTCTTCTCCCACCAAAAATTTCAAACCTTTAAAAGACTTCTTAGTAGAGACTCTGTGTTCTGAATGTTAAAACAATGACAGCAGTAGAGGTGGAGGCTGCTACATCTCATTTCTCCTAATCTCCCCGGGGAAGTTCATGTCCTAATTATTACAGAGAGCAAAAAGTGGCTTTGAATAGCTATTTTGGTTCATTGAGCACTTAATACCTGTTATTAAAGAAGCTCCTACCTGGTCTGATTGCTTATTGTGAGACTAGAGCACCTACAGTTACTTTAATAGCATGCATGACAGCTCTTGGGTAAAGTAGATAACATCAAAAGCCAGTGGAAAGTGGAGTCCTCTGGCACCTGCTCTGGTTCTTACTTTCTTCCTGTCTTCAAGTCAAGGAGAGACTAGATGATTTCGACTGTTTTTTCTCATTTTTCTTAGGGCTTGGGGGACCACAAAAGCCCATATTTATGTCACTTCCCTTGTGGTGCCATCCCCAGCATGCCCTGGCAGAATTAATTATTGCTTCCTTTGGTATCTGTGGTAGCCAGCATCCAGAATGGCCTCCAATGATACCTGCTTCCTGGGTTACATGGCCTTACTTAGTACCATCCTACACTGAATGAGGCTGACCTGTGTGACCAATAGGATATTGCAGAAATGAGCATATAACTTCTGAAGTTAGGCCATAAAAGACATTGTGGAATCCTTCTTGTTCTCTCTTGGATCACTTGCCCTGTGGAAGTTTAGCTGCTGTGTCATTAAAAGACAGTATTTTTAAAAGATGTCCACAGATTCTTTGATACATCTCCCTTCAGGAAATGGAGCTTAATTCCTTTCTCCTTAAGTGTGACTGGACTTGTTGGCTCACTTTTAATGAACAGAATATAGCAGACATAATGATTTGTGATTTCTGAGATTTAGTCATGAAAGGAATCACAACTTTACCCTTGCTGTCTCTCTTAGACTATGTGATCTGGGGGGAAATTCCCTGACATGAGGACACTCAAACATCCCTGTGGATAGATCCATGAAGCAGGGAACTGGGACTGCCAGTTGACAACTATGGGAGTGAGTCTTCCAGGAGGCATAACCTGCAGCTCTGGTCAAGGCTACAGATAGCTGGGTTCTAGCTGACAACTTGACTACAACCTCTTCATGAAAGATTCTATGCCAGAATCACCCAGCTAAGCTGCTCCTAAATTTATAATCATTTAAGTTTTAATTAAGTCTTAAAAAATGCATGTAATTTATTATTATCAGCTAAATTAGAGAAGGAAAATTTACTTATTTTTTCATCCTAATGTGGCAAAAGAAACTTTACTGTTTTTGGTTTGGTTTTGCCAAGAAAAGCCAAAGTTAACAGTCAAGAGCTAAGACTGTAGTATATTATTTGTGGAGATATACTGCTTAATGAAACAATAAAACTATAAAAATGTAAATGACTTTACATACAAAACACAAAGAAGGGGCACCTGGCTGGCTCAGGCAGTAGAATATGTGACTTTTGATCTTGGGGTCATGAGTTCTGGCCCCACGCTGGGGGTAGAGATTATTAAACAAATACATAAATAAATATTTTTAAAAACCACAAAGAAATAAATTCAAAACCAAAATAATCTTTTTAGAAATCAGGGGGTAACTGACATATAACACTGTATGAGTTTCAAGTATACAACATAATGATTGTATATGTATATATTGCTAAATGATCACCACGGCAAGTCTTCAGAGTGGTCCCTGTCCGCCCCGCCCCCACCTCCGCTGAGGGCTCTGCTATTTTGAGAGAAATACACCAGTGAGAGCTGGGGCTGCTTCCCAGGAGGAACTTAGGCTCACTTTGGTTTGTTTCCAGGGTGGGGTTATTTTAGAGATTCCTCCCCGCCCCCCCCCCCCCCAGGCCTCCCTCTCCTGGTTTTGCTTGAATCTTGGCTGTTGGCGGCTCAGAGTGGGTGGGGTAGGGCGGGGGTGGCCAGGGGTGCCCCATAGGGACCCTGACCCTGTTGCTGTGTCCTCCTCTCTCCTGTTCCTGCTGCCCATGAGGGCCCCTGGACTAGCTGGGCCTGGGACCAAGGTGTCTGGACAGGCGGCTTGTTTGGAGAAGTGACTGTTGGTGGAAGGCTGGGTGTCCCTACTTGACTCACCTTTTTGGTCAAAATAAAAAGAATTATCTCAGGTCAGAAAAAAAAATACAGGAGGTGGCTGAGATGCCAGCAGCTCCAAGGGCAGGGGAGGGGGTGGTAGGGTGGGTAGAGTGGCGCCAAGTGCAGCAGGGGTGAAGGTGGCAGCCCGTGGCCAGCAGGCAGCATAGGTCGCATTCTCCTTGCTCCTAGGCCATGGGTGCCAGGGCAGCAGGGCAGCATGGACAATAAGTCAAGACAACTAGACAATAAGTCTAGTTAATATCTGTCACCATACAGTTACAAAATCTTTTTTTTTCTTTTCAAGATAATCTTTTAAAATAAATATTATTGGATTAAAAAGACAACAGAAAAATAGCGCAACTCCTTTTGAAAAAAACAGTTTGACAGTTCCTTAAAACATGAAACATAAGGGGAGGTTTCAAGATAACAGCCTAGGAAGATCCTGATCTCACCTCTTCCCATGGACACAACAAATCTCCACCTACGTTCAGAATAATTGCCTCTGAAGATGACCTAGAACCTGGATGGACAGACCCTCCCAGCAAGGGATGGCACTGAGATGGGTAGAAGAGGCAGAGATGTGGTTATGCTAAGGAAAAAAAACTACACACCAGGTACAGCACTCCACTGTCAGGAGGGATCTCAAATGTACAGAAATTTTCCCTGAGGAGTGAGATATTCGAGCTCCAAATCAGGCACCCCAAACCTTAACTCTACACAAGAGAGATGATCTGGCAAAAAGCTATCTTTGAAAACTAACAGGGAATACTTCAAGGAAAACTATAGAACTATTGGGAAATGCACTTTTGAAGGGCTTGTGTGCAGACTCACTTGACCTAGAAACTAGCACAAAAACATCAGATGGAAAAGTACATAGATCACAGGTGAAGGAGACCCACTTATGAATGAGAGAAACAGCTGGAGAGGCAGGAGGCAGGAGGCAGCTGGGTCTCTCTCTGGGGATTGAAATTGGCAGCAACCATTTTTGCTACGTCATTCTGCTCTGCTGATCCCAGCAGTGATGGCTGCCATTTTGGAATCTCCTTCTAGATTGCTAATGCCTTGGGGTATGACTTTTTGAAAGCATCACACAACCCTGTGTGTTGGCTGGGCCTCACAGCTGACAGAATGATAACTCTGCCCACAGCGCACCAGCAACAGTCAAAACTGGTCTTTATAGTTAGCTGAGACAGGAGCCATACCCCCCACCAGTGTACCCAAAGCACCTATGGCTCTGCCATACTACAAAGGCAACACAATTGGAGCAGGTGGCTCTGGTGGCCAGGGATTGTACTTCCGGGTACCACACAACATCTTTACTATAAGGCCATTCCTTCAAGACTGGGATACTTAGCTGTACTACCTAATACACAGAAACAAGCATACAAAGTTAGGCAAAATGAAGAAAGAGAGGAATATGTTCTAAATGAAAGAACGAGATGAAATCTTAGAAAAAAACTAAATGAAGTGAAGATAAGCAATATACCTGATAAAGAGTTTAAAGTAATGGTCATAAAGATGCTTACCAAACTCAGGAGAAGAATAAACATAGTGAAAACTTCAACAAAGATAGAAAATATGAGAAGGTATCAATCAGAGCTGAAGACTATAACAGAAATAAACAATACGCTAGAGGGAATCAACAGCAGATTAAATGATGCAGAAGAACAAATCAGTGATCTGGAAGACAGGGTAATGCAAATCACCAAAACTGAACAGCAAAAAGAAAAAAGTATCTTTAAAAATGAGGATAGTTTAGGGGCGCCTGGGTGGCACAGTCGGTTAAGTGTCCGACTTCAGCCAGGTCACGATCTCGCGGTCCGTGAGTTCGAGCCCCGCGTCAGGCTCTGGGCTGATGGCTCAGAGCCTGGAGCCTGTTTCCACTTCTGTGTCTCCCTCTCTCTCTGCCCCTCCCCCGTTCATGCTCTGTCTCTCTCTGTCCCCCAAAAAATAAATAAACGTTGAAAAAAAAATTTAAAAAAAAATGAGGATAGTTTAAAGACAACTACCAGGTATCACAGAGACTGCCACACACGATGAATGCAGAGATCCACACCAAGACACACGCTGCAACTAAAATGTCAGAAAGTAAAGATGAAGAGAGAATCTTAAAAGCAGCAAAAGAAAAGCAAATAGTTATATATAAGGGAAACTTATATATAAGGGAAGCTGATTTTCCAGCAGAAACTTTGCAAGCTAGAAGAAAGTGGGACAATATATCCCAAGTACTTAAAGGAAAAAAACTTATAACCAAGGAAATTCTACCCAGCAAGATTATCATTCAGAATTGAAAGGGAGATAGAAAGTTTCTCAGACAAACAAAAGCTAAAGGATTTCATCACCACCAAATGTGCTTTACAAGAAACATTAAAGGGATTTCTTTAAATGGAAAGAAAAGGCCATAACTGGACACAAGAAAATAAATGAAAGAAAAAATTCTAACTGGTAGAGGCAAACATATAGAAAAGGTAGTGGATCAACACTTATAAAACTAGTATGAGAGTTAAGAGACAAAAGTAGTAAAAGCCAATACATCTACATTAATTAGATAAGAAATACATTAAATAAAAACATTGAAATTATGACATCAAAACACTAAAAGTGTAGTGTTTTTGGAATGTGTCTGAACATAAATGACCACCAAATTAAACATTTTTTTTCATATTCATTTTTGAGAAAGAGAAAGACACACACAGAATATGAGTGGGGGAGGCGCAGAGAGAGAAGGAAACACAGAATCCTAAGCCAGCTCCAGGCTCTGAGCTGTCAGCACAGAGCCTGATGCAGCGCTCAAACTCATGAACCATGAGATCATGGCCTGAGCCAAAGTTGGATGCTCAACTGACGGAGCCACCCAGGTGCCCCTAAATGACCACCAACTTAAAATAGACTGCTACATTACACAGGTTGTTATGTAATCCAGTCAAAAGACATAAGGTGGCTAAATGGATAAAAAATATGCTGCCTATAAGAGACTCACTTCAGATCCAAAGACACACACAGAAGGAAGGAGGGATGGAAATGGAAAGGAAAAGAAAGTTGGGATAACAATAATTATATCAGACAAAATATACTTTAGACAAAGGCTGTAAAAATTGACAAAGAATGGCATTATATAATGATAAAGGAATCAAACCACAAGAAGAGATAACACTTATAAATATTTATGTGCCCACAATAGGAGCACCTAAATATATAAGCAAATATTAACAGACAAAAAGAGAGAAATTGACGGTAATATGATAATAGTAGGGAACTTTAAAACCCTACTCACATCAATGGATGGATCAACCAAACAGAAGATTAATAAGGAAACATTAACCTTGAGAACATCAATGGATAGAAGAGTACAATGGATTGAGAGAGAACATCAATGGATAGATCATCCAGACAGAAGATTAATAAGGTTGGGGTTGTGGGAGGGGGGGATGGGCTAAGTGGGCTAAATGGGTAAGGGGCACTAAGGAATCTACTCCTGAAATCATTGTTGAACTGTATGCTAACTAATTTGGATGTAAATTTAAAAAAATAAAAAATAAAACAGGTTAATAAATAAATAAATAAATAAAAGAAGATTAATAAGGAAACATTAACCTTGAACAACACATTAGAACAAATAGACTTAATCTCTCTCAGAGAAAAGTCCTTCTAGGAACAGTAGAATACACATTCTTCTCAAGTGCACATGGGACATTCTTCAGGATAAATCACATATTAGGCAACAAAACAGTGTCAATAAATTTAAGAAGAGTAAATTAAGAAGATTAAAATTATATCAAGCATCTTTTTCAACCACAGTGCATGAAACTAGAAATCAACTACAAGAAGAAAAGTGGAAAATAACACCAACATGTGAAGACCAAACAACATGCTTCCAAACAACCAATGAGTCAATGAAGAAATCAACCAAGAAATAAAAAGTACTTTGGGGCAAATGAAAATGAAAACACAACACTCCAAACTGTATGGGATGCAGCAAAAACAGTTGTAAGAAGGAATTTTGTAGCAATAAAGGTCCCACCTCAAGAACAAGAAAAATCTCAAATAAACAGTTTAACTTTACATTTAAAGGAGCTAGAAAAAGAAGAACAAATAAAGTTCTAGCTACAGCAATTAGATAAGAAAAAAAGAATAAAAGGCATCCAGAAGAGCAGCAGGAACTGCTGCCCAAACCACATCTCCTAACCAGAGAATTGTGCAAAGCCTCAGTTCAGTTGAAGTAGTATCAGGTCTCATTTAACAAGCAAACCAGAGCACACCTAGTTAAAACTTGCCACATTCTGGCCAAGGACCAAGCACTGCCCACTGCAGGCAAAGAGAGCCCCTGAAGGAGACTGACCTGAGGGACAGAGCAGCCAAAACACAACACCAGGGTGCACAGAGCACACACCAGAGACAATCTGGAAGAGCCAGGCCCTGGACACTATACAATCTCTTCTTCAAAAGGCCATTACTTCAGGAGCAGGAAACACAATCGGCTTTTCTAACACAGAGAAGAAGGCAGAGACTTAGACAAAATGTCAAAACAGAGGAATTCATCCCAAATGGAAGAACAAGATAAGGCCATGGCCAGAGATCTAAGCAAAACCGATATAAGTGGCATGCCTGATGGAGAATTTAAAGCAACAATCATAAGGATACTTGCTGGGCTTAAGAAAAGAATAGAAGACATCAGGGAGACCCTTACCACAGAGATAAAAGTTAAAAAAGAATCAGTCAAAAATGAAGAATACAATAACTGAGATTGGAAACAGGCTTGATGCAATGAACAGCAGACTGTAAGAAGCAAAGGAACAAAAAAGTAACATAGAAGACAAAATAATAGAAAATAATGAAACTGAACAAAAGAGAGAAAGAATAATTATGGAACACAAGAATAGACTTAGAGAACTTAGTGACTCCATCTAATGTAATCACATTACATTTATAGGATTATTATAGGAGTCCCAGAAGAAGAGAGAAAAAGAGGCAAAAAAATTTAACTATTAGTTAAAAACTTCCCTAATGTAGGAAAGGAAACAGACATCCAGATCCAGGAGGCACAGAGAACTCCTATAACATCCATGGTCAAGATATTGTAATTAAATTTGCAAAATATAGTGATAATGAAAAAAATCTCAAAAGCAGCAAGACAAAAGAATTCCTTAACTTACAAGGGAGAACCCATAATGCTACCTGTAGATTTCTCAACAGAAAGTTGGCAGGTCAGAAGGGAGTGGCATGATATGCATAAGAAAAATCTCTAGCCAAGAATACTCTATCCAGCAAGGCTATCATTCAGAATAGAAGGGGAGATAGTTTCCTAGACAAACAAAAACTAAAGGAGTTTGTGACCACTACACCAGCTCTGCAAGAAATATTAAAGGGGATTCTGAGTGGAAAGGAAAGACCAAAAGTGAGAAAGACAAGAAAGGATCAGAGAAAAATCTCAAGAAACAATGACAAAACAAATAATAAAATGCACTAAATGTATATTTATCAATAATTATTTTGATTCTAAATGGACTAAACATTCAAAGACATATGGTATCAGAACAGATAAAAAAAAAACCAACCAAGGGCCATTTATATGCTGCTAAAAGAGATTCATTTTAGACCTAAAGACACCTGCAAATCGAAAGTCAGGGAATGGAGAAACATCAATCATGCAAATGGATGTCAAAAGAAAGCCAGAGTAGCAATACTTATATCAGATGAACCAGACTTTAAAACAAAGACTGTAACAAGAGATGATAATAAACAAGAAGATTTAAGAATTATAAATATTTATACACCCAACAATAAGGCACTCAAATATAAAACAAACAATTAGAACAAACATAAAGGAACTAATTGATAATAATACAATAATAGTAGGGGAGTTTAACACCCCACTTATAGCAATGGACAGACAGATCATCTAAACAGAAAATCAATAAACAATAACATTCAGTGAGACACTGGACCAGATGGACTTAACAGATATATTGAGAACATTCTACCCTAAAACAGCAGAATACACATTCTTTTCAAGTGCACATGGAACACTCTCCAAAATATATCACATACTAGGTCACCAATCAGGCCTCAACAAACAAAAAGATACCAAAACACTATGAAACTTGAAGTCAGCAAGAAGAAAATTTGGAAAGGCCACAAAGACATGGAGGTTAAACAACATGCTACTAAACAATGAATGGGTCAACCAGGAAATCAAAGAAGAAATTTAAAAAAAAAAACATGGAAATAAATGAAAATGAAAACAGCACAGTCTAACTCCTTTGGGATGCAGCTAAAGAGAGAAGTAAATAGCAATACGGGCCTACCTTAAGAAGCAAGAAAAATCTCATATAAACAACCTAACTTTCCACCCAAAGGAGCTAGAAAAAAAAAAAAAAAAAAAAGAACAACAAATGAAGCCTATAGCTAGCAGAAGGAAGGAAATATTAAAGATTAGAGCAAAAATAAATGATATAGAACAAACAAACAAAAAAACCAATAGAACAGATCAATGAAATCAGGAGATGGTTCTTTGAAAAAATTAATAGTTGATAAACCCTTAGCCACACTTATCAAAAGGAAAAGAGAAAGGACCCAAATAAATAAAATCACAAGTGAGAGAAGAGAAATAACAACCAACACCACAGAAATACAAACAATTGTGAGGGAATATTATGAAAAACTATATGCCAACAAATTGGACAATCTAGAAGAAATGGATGAATTCCTAGAAACATATAAATGACCAATATTGAAACAGGAAGAAATAGAAAACTTGAACAGACTGATAACCAGCAAAGAAACTGAATCAGTAATCAAAACATCTCCCAACAAACAAAAGTACAGGGCCAGATGGCTTCACGGGGAATTCTACCAAACATTTAAAGAAGAGTTAATACCTTTCTTCTCGAACTATTCCAAAATAATAGAAAAGGAAGGAAAACTTCCAAATTCATTTTATGATGCCACATTAGCCTCATATCAAAATCAGATAAAGAATCCACTAGAAAAGAGAACTACAGGCCTTGCAGACACTGCCACCCTGGAGCCACCTGCGGTTTCCAGCTATGGTCAACCTCACTGTTCTTCAACATTGCTGTAGACAGTGAGCACTTGGTCCGTGTCTCCTTTGAGCTGTTTGCAGACAAAGGTCCAAAGACAGCAGAAAACTTTTGTACTGTAAGCACTGGGGAGAAAATATTGGTTATAAAGGTTCCTGCTTTCACAGGATTATTCCAGCATTTATGTGCCAGGGTGGTACCTTCACGTGCCATAATGGCATTGCTGGCAAGTCCGTCTATGGGGAGAAATCTGATGATAAGAATTTCATTCTGAAGCATACAAGTCCTGGCATCTTGTCCATGGCAAATGCTGGACCCAACACAAATGGTTTCCAGTTTTTCATCTGCACTGCCAAGACCTAGTGGTTGGATGGCAAGCATGTGGTCTTTGGCAAGGTGAAAGAGTGCATGAATATTGTGGAAGCCATGGAGCACTTTGGGCCCAGGAATGGCAAGACCAGCAAAAAGATAACTATTGCTAACTGTGCACAAATCTAATAAATTTGACTTGTGTTTTATCTTAACTTCCAGACCACTCCTGTACCTCAAGAGGGCACCCTTTTGTCCCCATCTGCTTGAAATATCCTATAATCTTTGTGCTCTCACTGCAGTTCTATGGGTTCCATATTTTCCTTATTCCCTTCCAAGTCTAGCTGGATTGCAGAGTTAAGTTCATGATTATTGAATAAAAACAAAAGAACAACAACAGCAAAAAGAACTACAAGCCAATATCCCTGATAAACATTGGTAAAAAAAATTCTAAATAAAGTACGAGCATACTGATTCCAACAACTTGTTTGTTTATTTTTAAAGTTTATTTAGTTTGAGAGAAAGAGGGAGAGAGGGAGAGAGAACATGAGCAATGGAGGAGAAGAGAGAGAGAGAGAGAGAGAGAATCCCAAGCAGGTTTTGCACTGTCAGCACAGAGCCCAATATGGGGCATGAAGTCATGAAATGTGAGATCATGACCCAAGCCAAAACCAAGAGTCAGATGCTCAACTGATTGAGCCACTCAGATGTCCCCCAACAATACATTTAAAAAATCATTCACCACCATCAAGTGGGATTTATTCTTGAGATGCAACAGTGATTCAATATTCACAAGGCAATCACTGTGATACAACACATTAATAAATGAAAGGGTAAGAACATTACAATCATTTCAATAGATGCAGAAAAAGTATATAACAAAATGTAACATCCATTCATGATAGAAACCATCAACAAAGTAGGTTTAGAGGGAATATACTTCAACATAATAAAGACCATATAGGAAAAACCCACAGCGAATATCATCCTCAATGGGGAAAAACTGAGAGCTTTTCTTCTATGGTCAGAAATGAGATAAGGATGTCCACTCTCACCACTGTATTCAACATAGTACTAGAAGTCATAGCCACAGCAATCAGACAACATAAAGAGAAAAAAAGGCATCCGTATTGGCAAGGAAGAAGTAAAACTATTTGCAGATGACATGATACTCTATATAGAAAACCCCAAAGAACTGTTAGAAGTGATATACAAGTTCAGTAAAGGTGCAAGATACAAAATCAACATACAGAAACCTGTTGCATTTCTATACACCAATAATGAAGCAGCAGAAAGAGAAATTAAGGAATCAATCCCATTTATAATTGTACCCAAACCAATTAGATACCTAGGAATAAATACCTAGCTAAACAGGCAAAAGACCTGTATTCTGAAAACTATAAACATTCATGAAAGAAATTCAAGATGATGCCAAGAAATGGAAAAATATCCCACGCTCAAGTGTTGGGAGAACAAATGTTGTTAAAATGCCTATACTACCCAAAGCAATCTATACATTTAATGCAATTCCTATCAAATACCAACAGCATTTTCATGGAGCTAGAATAAGCAATCCTAAAATTTGTATAGAATTACAAAAGACTTCGAATAGCCAAAGCAACCTAGAAAAAGCAAAGCAAAGCTGGAAGCATCACAATTCCAGACTTCAAGTTATAGTAGTGAACAAAACAGTAAGGTCCTGTCACAAAAACAGACACATAGATCAATGGAACGGAATAGAAAACCCAGAAACAAACCCACAATTATATGGCCAGCTAATTTTCAACAAAACAGAAAAGAATATCCAATGGGAAAAAGTCTCCTTAACAAATGATTTAAGGAAAACTGGACAGAAATATGCAAAAGAATGAAACTGGACCACTTTCTTACACCATACACAAAAACAATTTCAAGATGGATTAAAGACCTAAATGCGAGACCTGAAATCATAAAAATCCTAGAGACTAACACAGGCAGTAATGTTTTTAACATTGGCCACAACAACTTCTTTTTAGATATGTCTACTGAGGCAGGGGAAACAAAAGCAAAAATAAACTATTGGGACTTCATCAAAATAAAAACTTCTGCACAGTGAAGGAAACAATCAACAAAGCTAAAAGGCAAACTATAGGATGGGAGAAGATATTTGCAAATGACATATCTCATAAAAAGTTCATATCCAAAATACGCAAAGAACTTCTCAAACTTAACACCCCAAAAATGAATAATCCAATTAAAAATGGGCAAATTATATAAGTAGATTTTTCCAAAGAAGACACACAGATGGACAACAGACACATGAAAAGATGCTCAACATCACTCATCATCAGGGAAGTACAAATCAAAACTGCAATGAATATTGCCTCACATTTGTCAGAATGGCTAAAACCAACAACACAAAAAACAAGTGTTGGCAAGAATGCAAGAAAGGGGAACACTTTTGCACTGCTGGTGGGAATGCAAACTGGTGCAGCCACTCTGGAAAACAGAATGAAGTTTCCTCAAAGAGTTAAAAATAGAACTATCTTATGATCTAGCAATTGCACTACTAGATATTTACCCAAAGAATACAAAAATGCTTATTCAAAGGGATATATGCACGCTGATGTTTATAGCAGCTTTATCTATAATAGCTAAATTATGGAAACAGCCTAAGTGTCCATTGACTGATGAATGGATAAAGAAGATGTGGTATATATATATGTATATATACATATATATGTATATGTAATATGGAGTAATATGGAATATTACTCAGTCATCAAAAAAATAAAATCTTCCCATTTGCAATGACATGGATGGAGCTAGAGAGTATAATGCTAAGGGAAAAAAGTCAGAGAAAGACAAATACCATGATTTCGTTCATATGTGGAATTTAAGAAAGAAAACAAATGAGCACGGGGGAAAAGAGAGAGACAAACCAAGAAATAGACTATTTTAAAAAAATTTAAATTTATTTTAGAGAGCACATGCAAGCAGGGTAAACGGACAGAGACAGAGAGAGAATCTCAAGCAGGCTCCACGCTCAGTGTAGAGCTGAACGTGGGGCTCAATCCTACAATCCCAGGACCATGACCTGAGCTGAAATCAAGAGTCGGATGTCCAACTGACTGAGCCACCCATGTGGTGTGAAATAGGCTTTTAACTATAGACAGCAAACTAATGGTTACCAGAGGGAGATAGTGGGGGAGATGGGTTAAATAGGTGATGGGGATTAAGGAGTGTACTTGTTGTGATGAGCACTGGGTGTTCAATGGAAGTGTTGAATCACTACATTGTATACCTGAAACTACTATTGCACTGTATGTTAACTAACTGGAATTTAAAATAAAAACTTAAAAAAACAAAACAAACAAAATTCATAGAGGCAGAGAACAGATGGGGTTGTCAGTGGGGAGGAGATGTGAGGGGGTGGGCAAAAGGGGAGAAAGTGGTCCAGATGTATAAATTTCTAGTTATAAAATAAATCAAGAGGATGTAATGTACAGTATGGTAACTACAGCCAATAATATTGAATTGCATATTATGTAACTTTATATGGTGACAAGAATATACTAGACTTGTGATTATTTGGCAGTGTACACAAATATCAAATCATTATGTTGTACATCTGAAACTAATATAATGTTATATGTTAATTTTACCTCAATAAGAAAAAAACAAGGAACAATGGTACTGCAAAACAAACCAAAACCCACAAAATGACAATAGTAAGAACTTACCTACCAATAATTACTTTAAAAATAATGAATTAAATTATCCCATCAAAAGACATAATGGCTGAATTGTTAAAAAAAAATAAACATGATTCAATGATATATTGCCTATAAGACATCCACTTTAGCTCTAAAGGTGCACATAGACTAAGAGTAAAGGGATAGAGAAAGATAATTCAAGCAAGTGGTAAACAAAAGAAAGCAAGGGAGCTATTCTTATGCAAGTAAAAATAGACTTTAAGCAAAAAATGGTCAAAAGAGACCAAAAGTCATTATATAATGATAAAAGGGTCAATCCACTAAGAAGACATAAAACTGCTACTTTTTATGTGTCTATTATCAGAGTATCTAAAAATATAAAGCAAATACTAACAGAACTGAAAAGAGAAATACACAACAATATAATAATAGTTGAGGACTGGGGCGCCTGGGTGGCTCAGTCGGTTAAGCAGCTGACTTCGGCTCAGGTCATGATTTCACGGTCCGTGAGTTTGAGCCCCGCGTCGGGCTCTGTGCTGACAGCTCAGAGCCTGGAGCCTGTTTCAGATTCTGTGTCTCCCTCTCTCTGACCCTCCCCTGTTCATGCTCTCTCTCTCTCTGTCTCAAAAATAAATAAACATTAAAAAAAAATTAAAAAAAATAGTTGAGGACTTTATTTTTTAATTTTTATTTAAAAAATTCATTTGTAAGTAACCTCTGAACCCAACATGGAGCTTGAACTCACAACCCTGAGATCAAGTGTTGCACGTTCCACTGACTGAGCCAAGCCAGTTGCCCCAAATAGTTAAGGACTTTAATACTCTACTCTCAACAATGGGTAGGTCAACCAGACAGAGAATCAATAAGGAAACAGTGTATTTAAAAAAAATTTTTTTAACATTTGTTTAATTTTGAGACAGAGCATGAACAGCGGAGGGGCAGAGAGAGAGGGAGACACAGAATCGGAAGGCTCCAGGCTCTGAGCCATCAGCCCAGAGCCTGGGGGCTCGAACTCATGGACCATGAGATCCTGACCTGAGGTGAAGTCGGACGCTCAACCGACTGAGCCACCCAGGTGCCACAGGAAACAGTGTATTTGAACAACACTATAGGACAAATGGATTTACCAGACGTCTAAAACCCAATCCATCCAACAAAAACAACCACCACCACCACAACAACAGAATACATATTCTTCTCAAGCACACATGGAGTATTTTCCAGGATAAATCAAATGTTGAGCCACAAAACAAGTCTTAGCAGATTTTGAAAATGTTTATTTATTTATTGTGAGAGAAAGAGAGAAAGAGAGAGAGCGTGCTCATGAGTGGGGGATGGGCAGAGAGAGAGAATCCCAAGCAGTTTCCATGCTCAGTGTGGAGCCCAACGCAGGGCTCTATCCCACCACCATAAGATCACGACCTGAGCTGATATCAAGAGTTGGACGCTTAACTGACTGAGCCACTCAGGCGTCCTAAGTCTTAGCAAATTTAAGAAAATTGAAAACATTCCAAGTTTCTTCACTGACCACAATGGTGTGGAACTAGATATCAGGAAAACTGGAAAACTCACAAATACGTGGAAATTAAACAACATATTCCCAAACAAACAATGGATCAAAGCAGAAATTAAAAGAGAAATCAAAAAGTATCTTGATACAAATAAAATGGAAACACAATATACCAGAACTAATGGGATGCAGTGAAAGTAATTCTAAGAGGGAAGTTTATATATATAAGCATACAACAAGAAAATAGAAATATATTAAACAACCTAATTCTACACCTAAAGGAACTAGAAAAAGAACAAACTAAGCCCACAGTTAGCAGAAGGAAGGAGATAACAAAGATAAGAGCAGAAACAAATGAAATAAAGGAAAAACAATAGAAAAGATCAATGAAACTGAGTTAGTTCTTTGAAAAGGTAAACAAAATTGACAATCCTTTAGCTAGACTACCCGAGAGAGATTGAGAGAGAGAGAGAGAGGGAGAGAGAGAGAGAGAGAGAAGAGAAGAGAAGAGAAGAGAAGAGAAGAGAAGAGAACACAAAGCAATGGAATCATGGACGAAAGAAGAGACATAACAATTGATACCACAAAAATACAAAGGATCATAAGACACATGAACAACTAAATGCCAACAAACTGGACAACTTAGAAGAAATGGATAAATTCCTAGAAACATGCAATCTACCAAAACTGAATTAGGAAGAACAGAGAATCTGAGCAATGAGTAAGGAAATTGAGTAAGTACTTCAAAAACATTGTGACAAAGAAAAGCTCGGGACCAAATTGTTTAACTAGTGAGTTCTACTAAACATTTAAAGAAGAATTAATACCAATATTTCTCAAACTCTTCCAAAAAAATTGAAGAGGAAGGAAAACTTCCAAACTTATCTTATGAATCAAACATTACTCTGATGTCAAAACCAGATAAGGCTTGGGGCGCCTGGGTGGCTCAGTCAGTTAAGCGTCCGACTTCGGCTCAGGTCATGATCTCATGGTCCGTGAGTTCGAGCCCCGCGTCGGGCTCTGTGCTGACGGCTCAGAGCCTGGAGTCTGCTTCAGGTTCTGTGTCTCCCTCTCTCTCTGACCCTTCCCCATTCATGCTCTGTCTTTCTCTGTCTCAAAAATAAATAAACATAAAAAAAAATGAAAAAAACCCAGATAAGGCTTGATGACAACTACAAGCCAATATCCTTGATCCTTACAAAAATTCTCAACATACTAGCAAACCAAATTAAGCAATACAGTAAAGGGTCACATACCATGATTTAGTGGAATTCATACTTGGAATGCAAGGATGGTTCAACATATACAAATCAATACATATGATACATTGCATTAGAAGTATGAGATTGAAAAATCAGGGGCGCCTGGGTGGCTCAGTCGGTTAAGCGGCTGACTTCGGCTCAGGTCATGATCTCACGGTCCGTGAGTTCGAGCCCCACGTCGGGCTCTGTGCTGACAGCTCAGAGCCTGGAGCCTGTTTCAGATTCTGTGTCTCCCTCTCTCTGACCCTCCCCGTTCATGCTCTCTCTCTGTCTCAAAAATAAACGTTAAAAAAAATTAAAAAAAAAAGAAAAATCATATGGTCATCTCAGTAGATACAGAAAAAGCATTTGAAAAAATTCAATATCCATTCATGATAAAAAAAACTCTCAACAAATTAGGTGTAGAAGGAACCTACCTAACCATGATAAAGACCATATATGATAAGCCTATAGCTACCATCATACTCAATGGTGAAAGGTTAAAGCTTTTCTTCTAAGATCAGGAATAAGACAAGGGTGCCCACTCAGACCACGTCTATTCAACATAGTATTGGAAGTTCTAGTCAGAGCAGACAGACAAGAAAAAGAAATAAAAGTTACCAAAAATGGAAAGGAAAACTAAAATTGTCTCTATTTGCAGATGATTTTATATATAGAAAATCCTAGAGACTCAACCAAAGGACTGTTAGATTTAATCAACAAATTCAGTATAGTTGCAGAAATCAGTGGTGTTTCAATACAGTATCAATGAATTTTCAGAAAAGGAAATAAAGCAAACAATCCCATTGACAATACATGAAAAACAAAATACTTAGGAATAAATTTAACCAAGAGGCAAAACAAAAAGACGTTGATAAAAGAAATTAAAGAAGGCACAAGTAAATGGAAAAATATTTGGTGTTCATGGATTGGAAGAATTAATATTGTTAAAATGTCCATACTACCCAAAACATTCAAAGCAATCCTTATTAAGATTTCATATGAGGAACCACAAAAGTCCCTGAATAGGCAAGCCAATCCTGGGAAAAAAGGGAAATGCTGGAAGCACCACACTTCCTCATTTCAAACTATATTACAAATGTTTAGTATCAAAACAGTATAGTACTGGCGTAAAAATAGACACATAGTCAATGTAATAGAATGAAGAGCCCAGAAATAATTCCATGCATTTATAATCAACTAATATTTGACAAGGAAGCCAAAAATACTCAATGGAGAAAACACAGTCTCTTTAACAAATGGTGCTGTGAAAATTGGATATTTACTTGCAGAAGACCCCTATCTCACACTACTCACAAAAATTAACCTGAAATGGATTAAAGACTTAAATGTAAGACCTGAAACCATATATCTCCTATATTAAAAAATAGGGAAAAACTTGTTGACATGGGTCTTCACAATGATTTTTTTGGATATGACTCCTAAAGCAAAAGCAACGAAATAATAAATAAGTAGGACTACATTAAACTAAAAAGTTTATACACAGCAAAACAAACAATTAACAAAATGAAAAGGCAATCTAGGAATGGGAAAAAATATTTGCTAACCACATATCCAATGATGGGTTAACAGCCAAATATATAAAGAATTCATTCATGTAATTCATTAGCAACCCCCCCCCAAATAATCCAACTAAAAATGGGCAAAGGCCAGAATAGATATTTTTCCAAAGAGTATATATGAATGGCTAACACATGCATGAAAAGGTGCTCAACATTAGACCTGAACAAACATCTCTCCAAAGATGATATATAGATGTCAAACAAGAATATGCAAAAATGCTCCACATCATATGTCGTTAGGGAAATGCAAATTAAATCAATGAAATTCCACTACACGTCTGTTAGAATAGCTAAAATCCATAACACTGATAACACCCAATGCAGCAACAGGAACTCTTACTTGTTGCTGGTGGAAATCAAAATTATACAGCCACTTTTGAAAGCAGTTTGGCAGTTTCTTACAAAACTAAACATACTCTTGGTGTATGATCCAGGAATTGAGCTCATTGGCATTTCCCCAAGTGACTTCGAAACTTACGTCCATAAAAAACCTGTACCTGGATGCCTATAACAGCTGAATTCATAATTGCCAAAACTTGGAAGCAAGCAAGATGTTCTTCAATGGGTGAATGGATAAATAAACTGTGGTACGTTTAGGTGATGGAATATTATCCAGCGCTAAAAAGATATGAGCTATCAAGCCCTAAAAAGACATGGAGAAAACTTTAATGCATATTAGTCAGTGAAAGAAGCCAATCTGAGAAATGTACATACTGTATGATTCCAACGATATGACCTTCTGGAAAAGGCAAAACTAAGGAGACAGTAAAAAGATCAGTTGGTGCTAAGGGTTAAGGGGGAGGTGGGATGAATGAAACATAGATGATTTTTAGGGCAGTGAAATTATTCTGTGTGATACTATAATGGTGGATATGTCATTACACATTGTTCAAACCTACAGAATGTATAATACCAAGAATGAACCATAATCTGAACTACGAACTTTGGGTGACAGTGATGTCTATTATAATAAATAGGTTATTCTGTTGACAGATTTTGACCATGGGGAAGGCTCTGTGGATGGGGAGGACAGAGTATGTGTGGAAAATCTGTGTACCTGATGCTTAATTTTTTTGCAAACCTAAAATTGCTCCAAAAAATGGTCTATTTAAAAAAAGAAATTATACTCTATATATCCTATAAATAAAAAAATCAATGTTAGTTATAACAGAAAGTAACTCTTCCTTCTTTCCTTCCTTTCTTCCTTCCTTCCCTTCTTCCTTCCATCCTTCATTCCTTCCTGCCTTCCTTCCCCCTCCTTTCTTCCTTTCTTTCTTCCTGAACAATCCAGTCCAAAACCATCAGGTGTGTCTAAGCAAGTTAAGTCTGTGTGGGTTGAGGAAAAGAGTGAGACAGTGAGAGGTTGCACAAATAAAGGTAGGAGGACATCCCTGCAGCAAGGGGTGGAATGTCAGAGTCTGCAAATGGGGATGGGGACATTTGTGCTGAAGGCCCGGTGCAAGGTGTTGAAGTCTGAGAAGAATGAAGAATGTAAGAGAAGGGTCCATGGGCGATTGGGTTTCAAGTGGGAAAAAGAAGGCAACCATGGTAACTCAATGTGGAGTGTTGAAGATCTACCTGGCTAGAGAGGGCATCCATAAAGTGGAGTGGTAGCAGCCAGCACAGGGTTCGGGTTTAGGCAGGGTAAGGAGAGTAACTGTGTGTATGGGGATAGCAGCAACAGCTGGTGTGACGTATTAGAGCCTGAGAAGGGTGAGAAGCACATATGCAATGGGAATGGAGGAGGTATGAGTCAGTATAAGATGTCAAAGCCCAAGTAGGATCAGAAGGTCATATGGACAAATACTGTATGATCTAACTTATATGTGGAATCTTACAGAAACAGAGAATTAACTGGTAATTACCAATGGTGGGTGGTGGGGGGGGGGATGAGGGAAGGAGTGAAGGAGATTGAAAGATATAAGCTTCAAGCTATAAGATAAATAAGTTTTGGAGGTGTAATGTATACCCTGTTGACTATAATTTTTTTTCAATATATGAAATTTATTGTCAAATTGGTTTCCATACAACACCCAGTGCTCATCCCAAAAGATACCCTACTCAATACCCATCACCCACCCTCCCCTCCCTCCCACCCCCCATCAACCCTCAGTTTGTTCTCAGTTTTTAAGAGTCTTTTATGCTTTGGCTCTCTCCCACTCTAACCTCTTTTTTTTTTCCTTCCCCTCCCCCATGGGTTTCTGTTAAGTTTCTCAGGATCCACATAAGAGTGAAAACATATAGTATCTGTCTTTCTCTGTATGGCTTATTTCACTTAGCATCACACTCTCCAGTTCCATCCACGTTGCTACAAAGGGCCATATTTCGTTCTTTTTCATTGCCATGTAGTACTCCATTGTGTATATAAACCACAATTTCTTTATCCATTCATCAGTTGATGGACATTTAGGCTCTTTCCATCATTTGGCTATTGTTGAGAGTGCTGCTATAAACATTGGGGTACAAGTGCCCCTATGCATCAGTACTCCTGTATCCCTTGGGTAAATTCCTAGCAGTGCTATTGCTGGGTTATAGGGTAGGTCTATTTTTAATTTTCTGAGGAACCTCCACACTGTTTTCCAGAGTGGCTGCACCAGTTTGCATTCCCACCAAGAGTGCAAGAGGGTTCCCATTTCTCCACATCCTCTCCAGCATCTATAGTCTCCTGATTTGTTCATTTTGGCCACTCTGACTGGCGTGAGGTGATATCTGAGTGTGGTTTTGATTTGTATTTCCCTGCTGAGGAGCGACGTTGAGCATCTTTTCATGTGTCTGTTGGCCATCCGGATGTCTTCTTTAGAGAAGTGTCTATTCATGTTTTCTGCCCATTTCTTCACTGGGTTATTTGTTTTTCGGGTGTGGAGTTTGGTGAGCTCTTTATAGATTTTGGATACTAGCCCTTTGTCCGATATGTCATTTGCAAATATCTTTTCCCATTCCGTTGGTTGCCCTTTAATTTTGTTGGTTGTTTCCCTTGCTGTGCAGAAGCTTTTTATCTTCATAAGGTCCCAGTAGTTCATTTTTGCTTTTAATTCCCTTGCCTTTGGGGATGTGTCGAGTAAGAGATTGCTACGGCTGAGGTCAGAGAGGTCTTTTCCTGCTTTCTCCCCTAGGGTTTTGATGGTTTTCTGTCTCACATTCAGGTCCTTTATCCATTTTGAGTTTATTTTTGTGAATGGTGTGAGAAAGTGGTCTAGTTTCAACCTTCTGCATGTTGCTGTCCAGTTCTCCCAGCACCATTTGTTAAAGATACTGTCTTTTTTCCATTGGATGTTCTTTCCTGCTTTGTCAAAGATGAGTTGGCCATACGTTTGTGGGTCTAGTTCTGGGGTTTCTATTCTATTCCATTGGTCTATGTGTCTGTTTTTGTGCCAATACCATGCTGTCTTGATGATGACAGCTTTGTAGTAGAGGCTAAAGTCTGGGATTGTGATGCCTCCTGCTTTGGTCTTCTTCTTCAAAATTACTTTGGCTATTCGGGGCCTTTTGTGGTTCCATATGAATTTTAGGATTGCTTATTGTAGTTTCGAGAAGAATGCTGGTGCAATTTTGATTGGGATTGCATTGAATGTGTAGATAGCTTTGGGTAGTATTGACATTTTGACAATATTTATTCTTCCAATCCATGAGCAGGAATGTCTTTCCATTTCTTTATATCTTCTTCAATTACCTTCATAAGCTTTCTATAGTTTTCAGCATACAGATCTTTTACATCTTTGGTTAGATTTATTCCTAGGTATTTTATGCTTCTTGGTGCAATTGTGAATGGCATTAGTTTCTTTATTTGTCTTTCTGTTGCTTCATTGTTAGTGTATAAGAATGCAACTGATTTCTGTACATTGATTTTGTATCCTGTGACTTTGCTGAACTCATGTATCAGTTCTAGCAGACTTTTGGTGGAGTCTATCGGGTTTTCCATGTATAATATCATGTCATCTGCAAAAAGCGAAAGCTTGACTTCATCTTTGCCAATTTTGATGCCTTCGATTTCCTTTTGTTGTCTGATTGCTGATGCTAGAACTTCCAACACTATGTTAAACAACAGCGGTGAGAGTGCGCATCCCTGTCGTGTTCCTGATCTCAGGGAAAAAGCTCTCAGTTTTCCACCATTGAGGATGATGTTAGCTGTGGGCTTTTCATAAATGGTTTTTATGATGTGTAAGTATGTTCCTTCTATCCCAACTTTCTCAAGGGTTTTTATTAATAAAGGGTGCTGGATTTTGTCAAAGGCCTTTTCTGCATCGATTGACAGGATCATATGGTTCTTATCTTTTCTTTTATTAATGTGATGTATCACGTTGATTGATTTGCGAATGTTGAACCAGCCCTGCATCCCAGGAATGAATCCCACTTGATCATGGTGAATAATTCTTTTTATATGCTGTTGAATTCGATTTGCTAGTATCTTATTGAGAATTTTTGCATCCATATTCATCAGGGATATTGGCCTGTAGTTCGCTTTTTTTACTGGGTCTCTGTCTGGTTTAGGAATCAAAGTAATACTGGCTTTATAGAATGAGTCTGGAAGTTTTCCTTCCCTTTCTATTTCTTGGAATAGCTTGAAAAGGATAGGTATTATCTCTGCTTTAAACGTCTGGTAGAACTCCCCCGGGAAGCCATCTGGTCCTGGACTCTTATTTGTTGGGGGATTTTTGATAACCGATTCAATTTCTTCACTGGTTATGGGTCTGTTCAAGCTTTCTATTTCCTCCTGATTGAGTTTTGGAAGAGTGTGGGTGTTTAGGAATTTGTCCATTTCTTCCAGGTTGTCCAATTCGTTGGCATATAATTTTTCATAGTATTCCCTGATAATTGTTTGTATCTCTGAGGGATTGGTTGTAATAATTCCATTTTCATTCATGATTTTATCTATTTGGGTCATCTCCCTTTTCTTTTTGAGAAGCCTGGCTAGAGGTTTGTCAATTTTGTTTATTTTTTCAAAAAACCAACTCTTGGTTTCGTTGATCTGCTCTACAGTTTTTTTTTAGATTCTATATTGTTTATTTCTGCTCTGATCTTTATTATTTCTCTTCTTCTGCTGGGTTTAGGCTGCCTTTGCTGTTCTGCTTCTATTTCCTTTAGGTGTGCTGTTAGATTTTGTATTTGGGATTTTTCTTGTTTCTTGAGATAGGCCTGGATTGCAATGTATTTTCCTCTCAGGACTGCCTTCGCTGCATCCCAAAGCGTTTGGATTGTTGTATTTTCATTTTCGTTTGTTTCCATATGTTTTTTAATTTCTTCTCTAATTGCCTGGTTGACCCACTCATTCTTTAGTAGGGTGTTCTTTAACGTCCATGCTTTTGGAGGTTTTCCAGACTTTTTCCTGTGGTTGATTTCAAGCTTCATAGCATTGTGGTCTGAAAGTATGCATGGTATAATTTCAATTCTTGTATACTTATGAAGGGCTGTTCGTGACCAAGTATGCGATGTATCTTGGAGAATGTTCCATGTGCACTAGAGAAGAAAGTATATTCTGTTGCTTTGGGATGCAGAGTTCTAAATATATCTGTCAAGTCCATCTGATCCAATGTATCATTCAGGGCCCTTGTTTCTTTATTGACCGTGTGTCTAGATGATCTATCCATTTCTGTAAGTGGGGTGTTAAAGTCCCCTGCAATTACCACATTCTTATCAATAAGGTTGCTTATGTTTGTGAGTAATTGTTTTATATATTTGGGGGCTCCCGTATTCGGCGCATAGACTTTTATAATTGTTACCTCTTCCTGATGGATAGACCCTGTAATTATTATATAATGCTCTTCTTCCTCTCTTGTTACAGCCTTTAATTTAAAGTCTAGTTTGTCTGATATAAGTATGGCTACTCCAGCTTTCTTTTGGCTTCCAGTAGCATGATAAATAGTTCTCCATCCCCTCACTCTCAATCTGAAGGTGTCCTCAGGTCTAAAATGAGTCTCTTGTAGACAGCAAATAGGTGGGTCTTGTGTTTTTATCCATTCTGATACCCTATGTCGTTTGGTTGGCACATTTAATCCATTTACATTCAGTCTTATTATAGAAAGATATGGGTTTAGAGTCATTGTGATGTCTGTATGTTTTATGCTAGTAGCGATGTCTCTGGTACTTTGTCTCACAGGATCCCCTTAGGATCTCTTGTAGGGCTGGTTTAGTGGTGACAAATTCCTTCAGTTTTTGTTTGTTTGGGAAGACCTTTATCTCTCCTTCTATTCTAAATGACAGACTTGCTGGATAAAGGATTCTCGGCTGCATATTTTTTCTGTTCAATACATTGAAGATCTCGTGGCAATACTTTCTGGCCTGCCAAGTTTCAAAAGAGAGATCAGTCACGAGTCTTATAGGTCTCCCTTTATAAGTTAGGGCACGTTTATCCCTTGCTGCTTTCAGAATTTTCTCTTTATCCTTGTATTTTGCCAGTTTCACTATGATATGTCGTGCAGAAGATCGATTCAAGTTACGTCTGAAGGGAGTTCTCTGTGCCTCTTGGATTTCATTGCCTTTTTCCTTCCCCAGTTCAGGGAAGTTCTCAGCTATTATTTCTTCAAGTACCCCTTCAGCACCTTTCCCTCTCTCTTCCTCCTCTGGGATACCAATTATGCGTCTATTATTTCTTTTTAGTGTATCACTTAGTTCTCTAATTTTCCCCTCATACTCCTGGATTTTTTTATCTCTCTCTTTCTCAGCTTCCTCTTTTTCCATAACTTTATCTTCTAGTTCACCTATTCTCTCCTCTGCCTCTTCAATCCGAGCCGTCGTCGTTTCCATTTTGTTTTGCATTTCGTTTAAAGCGTTTTTCAGCTCCTCCTGACTGTTCCTTAGTCCCTTGATCTCTGTAGCAAAAGATTCTCTGCTGTCCTCTATACTGTTTTCAAGCCCAGCGATTAATTTTATGACTATTATTCTAAATTCACTTTCTGTTATATTATTTAAATCCTTTTTGATCAGTTCATTGGCTGTTGTTATTTCCTGGAGATTCTTCTGAGGGGAATTCTTCCGTTTGGTCATTTTGGATAGTCCCTGGAGTGGTGAGGACCTGCAGGGCACTTCCCCTGTGCTGTCTTGAATAACTTGCGTTGGTGGGCGGGGCCGCAGTCAGACCTGTTGTCTGCCCGCAGCCCACCGCTGGGGCCACAGTCAGACTGGTGTGTGCCTTCTCTTCCCCTATCCTAGGGGCGGGATTCACTGTGGGGTGGGGTGGCCCCTCTGGGCTACTTGAACACTGCCAGGCTTGTGGTGCTGGGGATCTGGCATATTAGCTGGGGTGGGTAGGCAAGGTGCACGGGGGCAGGAGGGACAGGCTTAGCTTGCTTCTCCTTAGGTGATCCACTTCAGGAGGGGCCCCTCTTCCGTGGGCCTCTCGTCTGCGCTTGGCTCCGGAGACTCCATTCTGCTAGTCTTCTGGTGGTTTTCTGGGTTAGTTAGGCAGGTGTAGGTGGAATCTAAGTGATCAGCAGGATGCGTGGTGAGCCCAGCGTCCTCCTAAGCCGCCATCTTCCAACTTTTTCCTGTTGACTATAATTATCAACACTGTATTTATTGTATATTTGAAAGTTCCCAAGAAAGTAGATTTTAAAAGTTCTCATCACAAGAAAAAATTGTAAACATGTGGGGTAATAGATATTAAACTTATTGTGATAATTATTTTGCAATGTATACATATATCAAATCACTATGTTGTATACCTTAAACTTATATGACGTTACATGTCAATTACATTTAGGTAAAACTAGAAAAAATCTACCAAAATATTTCCTCTCCACCCTCCCCCTAGTAGCTACCATTTTGCCTTCTGTATTTATGAATTTGAGTAATCTAGGTATCTTATATAAATGGAGTTGTTACACAGTATTTGTGCTTTTGTGTTTGGCTTACTTTTTTAGTTTATTTATTTATTTTGAGAGAGAGAGAGAGAGAGAGAGAGAGAGAGAGAGAGAATCAGTGGGGGAGGGGCAGAGAATCAAAGCAGGCTTTGTGCTGACAGCAGTGAGCCTGATATGGGGCTCGAACTCACAAACTGTGAGATCATGACCTGAGCCAAAGTCAGATGCTTAACCGACTGAGCCACCCAGATGCTCCTGTGTCTGGTTTATTTAAGCATGATCTTTTATTTATTCAGGATCTATCCATGCTATAGCACATATCAAAATGTCGTTCCTTTTTATGACTGAAGAAATATTCTATTGTATGTACATACCACATTTTCTTTGTCCATTCTTTCATTGAATGCACATTTGGATTATTTCCACCTTTTGGTTATTGCGATGAATGGTGCTATGAAAATTAGTATAAAAATATCTGTTTGAGTCCGTTCTTCAAATTCTTTTGTGTATATACCTAAATATGAAATTGCTGCATCAAATGGTAATGGTATGTTGAAGTTTTTAAGGGAAGCTCAATACTGTTTTCCATGGCAGCTGCACCATTTTATATTCCCAGCAGCAATGCATAAGGGTTCCAATTTCTCCCATTCACACCGGCACTTGCTATTTTTTGTTGAGTGTTTTAATCATGAAAAGGTGTTGATTTTGTTAACATGCTTTTTCTGCCTCAAATTGTCATGTGTTTTTCTCCTCCTTCTTTCTATTAATCTGGTACATTCCATTTTTCCAGATTTATTGAGATAGAATTGACAATTAAAATTGTATATGTATACCATGTATAATGTGGTGATTTGATATATGTATACTTTGTGAAATGATTACCACAATCAGAGTAATTAACATATCCATCATATTACATAGTTTATGTTACCTTTTGTTTTAGAAGAAAGAATGCTTACAAACTACTCTCTTAGGGGCGCCTGGGTGGCTCAGTTGGTTAAGCTTCTGACTTATGATTTTGGGTCAGGTCATAATCTTTCCATCTGAGATTGAATCCCATGTCAGGCTCCATGCTGACTGTGTGGCTGTGGAGCTCTCTCACGTGCACTCTCTCTCTCTGTCTCTCTCTCTCTCTCAAAAAAAAAAAAAAAAAAGATTTACTCTGTTAGGGGTGTGCCCGACTAGCTCAGTTGGTAGAGGATGTGACTCTTGATCTTGGGGTTGTGGGTATGAGCCCTCATGTTGGGTATGGAGATTGTTTAACAATAAAATCTCAAAAAAAAAAAGAAAGAAAAAATCTTGTTTAAAAAAATTTACTCTCTTAGCAAGTTTCAAGCACACAATACAGTATTATTAACTATAGTCATCATGATTCATGATGTATGTGCATTAGATCCATAAAACTTATCTTACAACTGAAAGCTTGTACATTTTGATGAGCATCTTTCCACTTTCCCTATTCCCCAGATCCTGCCATTCTACTATCTGTTTCTGTGATTTAGAGCTTTTTATGTTTTTTGTTTGTTTGTTTGTTTTTGTTTTAGATTCCACGTGTTTAGAGATCATATGGTATTTGTATTTACCTGTTTGGCTTATTTCACTGAGCATTGTGTCTTCGAGGTTCATACATATAGTTGCAAATAGCAGGATTTCCTTTTTTCTTATGGCTGAATAACATTAATGTGAGGCTTACATAAAGCATCTTATAGTTATTACAGTGTATTCTAAGGTGATAACAACTTAACTCTGATTGCATACAAAAACTACCCTTTTACTCCACTTTGCCTCTGATGTTACAGTGTCCGTCTTTTTTTTTTTTTTTTTTTTTGAGAGTTCATGGGAGGGGCAGAAAGAGAGGAACAGAGAGAGAGAGAGAGAGAGAGAGAGAGATTGAATCCCAAGCAGGCTCTGCACTGTAAGCGCAGAGCCCAACATGGGGCCCAAACCCATGAACTGCAAGATCATGACCTGAGCCAAAACCAAGAGTCAGACGCCTGGGGGACTGAGTCACCCAGGCACTCCACAATATCTGTTTTTTTATATTGTGTATCTATCAATAAACTATTGTAGCAATAGTTATTTAATGCTTTGTCCTTTAATCTTCGCATTAGAGTTAAGTGATTTATTTACACAACACCACACTATAGTGTGAGAGTACTTACTATATTCTTACCTTTACCAGTATGTTTTATTCTTTCATATGTTTTCATGTTAATAGCATCCTTTCGTGTCAGATTAAGGAATTCCTTTCAGCATTTGCTATGGCAGGTCTAGTGATGATTAACTCCCTCAGACTTTGTCAGGGAAAATCTTTATCTCTCCTTCACTTCTGAATGACAGCTTTGCCAGGTAATGTATTCTTGGTTGGCAGTTTTTTTTCCCTCTCAGCATTTTGATTTTTCATCTCACTCTATCCTGGCCTGTGGTGTTTGTGTTGAGGATGACACTGATAGCCTTATGGAGTTTACCTTGTGTGTGGGATTTTTTTTTTTTTTGCTTTTAATATTTCCTCTTTGTTTTGAGACTGTTTTATTATAATGTATTTTAGAAGATATCTTTGGGTTGAATATATTTGGGGACCTATGAACTTCATGAATTTGGATGCCCATCTCTTTCCAGAAATGGGAAGTTCTCAGGCATTCTTTCTTTTTTTAAAAAACATTTTTTTAATGTTTATTTTTGAAACAGAGATACAGCATGTAAGAGTAGGGGGGAGCAGAGAAAGAGGGGGGCAGAGGATCCAAAGCGGGCTCTGCACTGACAGCAGTGTGGGGCTTGAACTCCCGAACCTTGAGATCATGACCTGAGCTTAAGTCAGATGTTTAATCAACTAAGCCACCTAGGTGCCCTCTCTAGCATTATTTCTTTAAATAAGCTTTCTGTCCCTTTCTCCCTCTCTTTTCCTGCTAGTACTCCTAAAATACAGAAATTGTTTCAATTGATGCAATTTCATAATCCATGTAGTAGTCTTTCTTCAGTCTTTTTCATTCTTTTTGTTGTTGGTGATCTCCTCTAAATAAATAATTTCATGTGATTTGTCTTCGAGTTGAGATTCTTTCCCTTTATTAAGACAGTTGGTGTTCTCTACTGCAATTTTCATTTCATTTGGTGTGGTCTTCAGGTCCAGAATTTCTGTTTAGTTCTGTTTTGTGATTTCTATCTCTCTGTTAAACTTCTTATTTTGTTCATGTGTTGTTTTCCTGATTTTATTGAATTGTTTTTCTTTGTTTCTTTGTAGGCTACTGAGCTTCCTTAAAGCAACTATTTTGAATTTTTTATCATTCAAATCATAGATCTCCATTTCTTTTGGGGTTGGTTAGTAAAAAATCAATTTGTTCCTTTGCTGGTTTCATTTTCCCTTGATTTTTCATGTTCCTTCAAGTGTTGGATTACTGCCTTTGTATTTGAAGTAGTAACTTCTTCCTGTCTTTATTGTCTGTCTTTGAAAGAGAAGTAATTTCTGTCAGCCTGTTTAGGGATTCTCAGATTTTCTCAGACCATTCCTATAGGTATGCCTGCTCCACACTTCTTGTCCCCTTTGTGTGTGTGTGTGTGTGTGTGGCATTCTTAAGGTTATATGCCTTCTTTCTGCAAAACTAGACCTAGTGCTGACAGCTTCAGCGTTACTTTTCCTAGGGCAGTGATGAATATTCAAGTTTGTTTGCTTTCTCAGAATCTTGCAGAGTTGGACCAATTTTCTGTGCGTGTTCATGAGCTCTCTGCCAATCTTGCACTTGCCATTCACAGGGGCACACATGGGGAAATGGCCACAAGATGTGTGTGCGGGGGATTATGTGGGTGAGGCATAGAGAGCATTAGGGATGCCTGTGGGACATTTGGGGGAGTCTGCAGGCAAGATCCCTCTAGTGATTTGTGGTGGCCCTTGTAATGAAGACCACAAAGCAGTTAGTATGTTCTATGTCTCTTAGAGCGGTGCACTCTAAGTCCTGCCTGCTCTGCTCCCAGCCTCTCCTCACCTTCAGTTGTGCAGCTTACCTCAGTATTCCAGATGGGGTGAGAAAGAGATGGGCATCTTTGGCCGTGTTGCCCACACTAGGGAATCTGGGTACTCACTCACATGCTCTCACTTTCTGCTATGGGAGAAATTGCAGGCCAAGGGGTTCTTCTTAGTACTGAGCTGTGCTATCTTGGGGTATGGGGACACAGATAAAGTAAACCTATGTCTCTTACTTTCTTCAATGGATCCAATCTTTGTTTTTGTTTTTTCTTTCTCCCAGGATGTGCTAGAACTTCTCCACTGGACTCCTGGACTCCCATAAAGGGGGAGTATCACAAAGGATACTCTCATTTGCTGGCGTTGTCAAAATCAGGGTTCTTTGAGGGGAAGACGTTAGAAAACTATCACTCCTGTGGTTTATTACATTAAATGGTTTTTGTATGTAGAACCATCTGGGCACTCTGGGAATTAATCTCACTTGGTCATGACATAACTCTTTTTTGTTTTTTGAAACATGTTATCATATTAGAAAAGGGTTTTTTTTTTTTATCTATAAATCTTTTAACATGTGCTGAGTTTAGTTTGCTAGTATTTTGTGGACAAGATTTGGATCTTAATATTTTAATGGAAGGAAAGAATGCAACCTAAGGCAGTTAGGATGGAAAAACAAAAATTTAAGTTAGAAAGTTGGGGGAACAGAGATTTTACATATTATTTTTATATATTAAAAACATCAATAAAAGAAACAATGAATTTGACATTGCACACCTATGAAAATTGTAATTAAATATTTTACAAATATGATAGAACAGTTTCAACCATACTTTCCTTCAAAAGAAGATTGCCACATAGGAAAGTCATGGATCTGGAATCCATTTCTTTTTATGGAAAGATATTTAAAATTTTAATTACAATATTGGATAAACTGTTGGAACTGGCCACTTAAGAGGACTGCATATGAATTTTGAAAAAAAACATCATCAGTTAATTTTAGATAAAGGGTAAGAATGAACCACGAATTTACTGAAGTTGCTTTAAAATCAGTTCTTCCATTCCCATTAACATACCATCATGAGACAGTTTTCCTACCATGAGAAATTAGAAATAGTTTAGATATAAAATTTCCTCTGCCTTTATCAATCCAATCTACTTTAGATAAATTACCCCACAAGAAAAAATATATGTCACATTGCAAGCTTTAAGTATTGGTACACAATGGATTCATTCATTCAGAGTATGCTTACAGGCATTTATTAAGAGAAGAGAAACTTCACTCACACCTTTGCTTTAGTTACAACTGTAGAACAAAAACAGTGTAATAGCCATTTACTATAATAAATGCTGATTGGCAAATTTTCTCAAAGCAAAGTGTACAGTTTTTAAAATTATTTTCTGTTTGTCCTGATTGTTTGCTGAAATGTAATTTTGTCTGTTGAATTTCACATTTAAAAAATGAATTTGTATTTTGTATAATTTTTTCCATTTCAGTTTACGTGTAATTTATTCTTATCTTAATTTAGTTAAGTATCAGTGATTGACGGATTAAGAAAGAAAAACCGGGTCCTTCATCTTGGACGAAGTAGCACTGGTGTAAATACCTAAAGTGTGCTCCTAGACAGCATACTGCATTTTATTCAAATTCGCCTGATAGTGGGCCTTAGGCAATTATTTATTAAATAAATGAATGAATTTTCAATCTTGAACGCTAGGTCCACAGTTAATCAGATGTCTATTACAGTCTCTCAATGATTACAGTTGCTGACATTTTTGAAGTTATTAAATGCCTTCACCTATGCTAGGCGCTTTTCCTTCCACCACTTTCACGCACGTTCTCCTGTCTCCCCGGGGAGAGGGCGTGCCCAGCACCACGACCCGCCTTATCTGTGCATTCGTTGGTGGATCCTGAGGCCTGTTACTGCCGAGTCCCGCCCAAACCACGCCCCCACGCATTCCGCAGGACCAGGAGAAGGCGTGGTGATTGTGGCGCTGGACCTTCGAGACCGTCTCCTCTCGTAAGAATTGGGACGCGCTCGAAGGCCGGCGCTGTGAGGGTGGGAGTGCATTCCGCGGTCCCGCGGAGTCGGCGCGAGAGGCCCGCGACCGCTGCTGGCGCACGCCGCGCCCCGCTGCCCCGGCACGCGGCCTCCGCGCGAGTTCGCGCACGCACGCGCGCGCGCACCTGCCCAAGCCTCGGCCTGGGCAGCGGGGACCCGCCTGGCGGAGGCTGGGCCGCTGAGGTACGAGGGGAGGAGCCCGAGCTGTGGCGCTGTTGTCGCTGCCGTCGCCGCCACTGCCGCCGCCTCCGAGAGGAGCATGTCTGCAACTCGAGCCAAGAAAGTGAAGATGGCCACCAAATCGTGCCCCGGGTGCGACCAACAGGTGGGCGCTGAGGGCCGGCCGGGCGGGTGCGCGGGCGGGCGGCCTTTGCTGGCGACCGTTGGCTGTGGAGAGGCCGCCTCGCCGGGTCCGGGAGGCCGAGCGGGCGGGCCGGCCCTTGGGCTCGGGGGCTACAGTGGGAGCCCGGAACGGGCCGGGCTGAGCCCAGGGGGTGCCAGGGAGGCGCTCAGGCTCGCAGTCCGGCCGGCGACAGCCGGGCGACTGTGTGCGCGGGAGAGAGGCGTGGGTTTCTCTAGAGCCGACGAGGCGCCCTGTCCGGACCCTCCCCGAGTTGCCTGGCCGGCTCCGGGTGACAGCGGCGGGGACAGCGGCCCAAGTGGACGAGCACTGCCCTTTCGGTCCCCTTCTGCCCCGACGAGAATGCCCGATGTGCCCGGCTCCAGGCTCCTGGGTTCTGGCTCCGAAAGCCGCTCCTGCCACGCAGAGTTGCTATGTTCCTGTCAGATGTATATGGTGACAAAAAGAGCCGCAGCCATAATGACATTTTCCGTTTAGATTTCAGTAATTTGGTGATCTTAATGTTCTTCTTCTTAATACTTTTCATAACCCAAATAATCATTTGTTAATGTTTTAAATTTTTAATAGAACACCATTAACTACCAAGTTATGTTAAAGCCCTGTTTCTTAAAATAGTATGTGTCTAAATTTTTTAAAAATGAATTTGCCATTCTTACCTATATGTGGTTTCTTGAATTTTTAATACCTGCTTTGTAAACCAAGTTCACAAGGTCATGCAATGGCTTTATGACCACCAGTGCTCTAGTGCAGGTAGCCACTCAGGCTTATCCCAGGCCCCTGGGCCCAGATATAAAAACTCCGTGTAATCAGAATAGCATCAGAATTGTGGTCAGTGAGGATCCTCATAGCATACTAAGGACTATCTCTGCCTTTCCATACAGCTCAGATATGGAAGCAAACAAACAAACAAAAACAAAAAAAACCCACAAAATCCCCCCAAACCCTTCTAGTGGTTGCAAGACTTACCATGGCTTAGAAATTTCATGTTTCTTAGCCCATGAGTAAGAACTTTGCTTCCAAGATTTTGCAGGGAATGGTGTGATTATATTGTACTTAGGGAGGCCTAAAACTGTAGCTTCTCATCAGGTACCTTCCAGTCCAGATGCCTTATTAAGGGGCCATTTTTACCATAGCAATATTGCCTAATAACACTACTGGATTAGGCTGACAGGATCAAGAGTGCTAGACTTACCCCCCCCCCCCCCCAAATTTTTTTTTCCTCAGGAAGGACTTCTGTGAGCACTTTACTAACATGTCATAATCCTATGAAGTTTTTTTTTTTCTCTTGTTCTATAAAATTTGGCTATTCTTAACTAGAAAAAGTAGAAATTCATTTAAAACTGCAATTAAAACTATTGGTAAGACATCTTTTATGCCAAAATGAAGTGTCTATCTTTTCAAAATAGTTACCTCTCTTTTTACCTCCCTCTATTGCCTCCCTTGGCAATAGAAATTTACCACCTCCTCTAAAAATTTCTCTCAGCAGTTTGTTGTAGTTTTCATTGTACAGGTTTTGCACATATTTTGTGAATTTATCCTTATGAATTCAACTTTTTGGGTGCTATTTTGAGTGGAATTGTTTGAAAATTTTTGTTTTATGTTTATTATTCACATATAGAAATACAATTGATTTTTTTCATTGTGGTAAAAAAGATTAAATTCACCCTTTAAACCATGTTAAAGGGTCTACTTTAGTAGTATTAATATATTTACAGTGTTGTGCAATCATCACCATTATCTAATTCCAGAACATTTTTATCACTCTGAAGTGAGACCTTGTTTCCATTAAGCAGTCACTCCCTATTCCACCCTGCTTCCAGCCCCTAGCAACCACTAATTTGCTCTCTGTATCTATGGATTTGCTTCTTCTTGATATTTCTTATATAGATGAAATTGTATAATATATGCCCTTTGATATCTGATTCCGTTAATTAGGCATTTAGTTTGTCTGTATTCTAGCATATGTCTGTACTTCGTTTCTTTTTATGGCCAAATAACATTCCATTGTATGGATATATCACATATTGTTATTTATTATTGATGGGCATTTCACTTGTTTCTACCTTATAGCTATTGTGAATAGGCTTCTGTGAACATTCACATACAAGTTTTTGTTTTAATATCTGTTTTTATTTCTTTTATTATATTCACAGGAGTGAAATTGCATGGTTATGTGGTGATTCTGTGTTTAACTTATTTAACTGCTTACCTGTTTTCCATAGCCATCGCTCTATTTTACATTCCTACCAACACTGTACATGGGTTCTAATTTTTCCACATCCTTAGCAACAGTGGTATTTTTGTTTTTAAAAAATTATTACAAAGAATGACACTGTATAATTTTAAAGGGAACAATTCAACAAGAAAACACAACAGTTGTAAATTTTTATACACCCAACATAGAAACACTCAAATACTTAAAAGCAGTTAATAACAAACATAAAAGAACTAATTGTTAGTAATACACTAATAGTAAGGGACTTCAGTCCCCACTTACATCAGTGGATAGATCATCCAAACAGAAAATCAGAAGGAAACAGTGGCTTTGAATGACACATTGGACCAGATGGATTTAACATTCAGAACATTCCATCCTACAACAACAGGACACATATTCTTTTCTTTCTCTTTCTTTTTCTTTCTTTCTTTCTTTCTTTCTTTCTTTCTTTCTTTCTTTCTTTCTTTTTCTTTCTTTCTCTTTCTTTCTTTCTTTCTTTCTTTCAAATTTTTAATGTTTGTTTATTTTTGAGAGACAAGAGTGCAAAAGGGGGAGGGGCAGAGAGAGACACAGAATCTGAAGCAGGCTCCAGGTTCCAAGCTGTCAACACAGAGCCTGATGTGGGGCTCAAACTCATGAACTGTGAGATCATGACCTGAGCTAAAGTCAGATGCTTGCCCAACTGAGCCAGGTGCCCTGGATACATGTTCTTTTAAAGTGCACGTGGAATATTCTTTTTTTTTTTTTTTTAATATATGAAATTTATTGTCAGATTGGTTTCCATACAACACCCAGTGCTGATCCCAAAAGGTGCCCTCCTCAATACCCATCACCCCCCCTCTCCTCCCTCCCACCCCCATCAACCCTCAGTTTGTTCTCAGTTTTTAACAGTCTCTTATGCTTTGGCTCTCTCCCACTCTAACCTCTTTTTTTTTTTTTTTTTCCTTCCTCTCCCCCATGGGTTTCTGTTAGGTTTCTCAGGATCCACATAAGAGTGAAACCATATGGTATCTGTCTTTCTCTGTATGGCTTATTTCACTTAGCATCACACTCTCCAGTTCCATCCTGCACGTGGAATATTCTTCAGAACAGAACACCTATTAGGCCAAAAAACTGATCTCAAATTCAAAAATATCACATGTATCTTTCTTTCTTTCTTTCTTTCTTTCTTTCTTTCTTTCTTTCTTTCTTTCACTTAATTTATTTGGAGAGAGAGCACAAGTGAGAGAGGGAGGGAGAGGCAGAGAGAGGGAGAGAGAAAGAATTCCAAGCAGGCTGTGTTGACACAGTGCAGAGCCCAGCATGGGGTTCAGACCCATAAACTGTGAGCTCGTGACCTGAGCCAAAATCAAGAGTTGGTTGCTTAACTCAGCTACCCAAGGGCCCCACTATGCACCTTTTCTGACCACAACACTGTACAACTAGAAGTCATTCACAAGAAAAAAACCTGGAAAGAACACAAATTCATGGAGTTTAAATAACGTGCTACTAAACAATGAATGGGTCAAATGAGAAATCAAAGAGGAAATTAAAAAATAATACAGAGACACTTGAACATAAGAACACGATGGTCCAAAATCTTTAGGATGCAGCAAAAGCTTTTCTGAGAGGGCAGTTTGTAGCAATACAGGCCTGTCTCAAAAAGCGAGAAAAAACTCAACCTAACCTTACATCTAAAGAAGGAGTTAGAAATAGAAGAACAAACAAAACCCAAAACCAGTAGAAGGAAATAGTAAAGATTAGAACAGAAAAAAAGAAAATAGAGCCAAGTAAAAACCAGTAGAACATCATTAAACCAGTATCTTTGAAAACATCAACAAAATTGATAAACTTTTTTTCTTTTTTTTCCGGAAAAAAAGAGGACTTAAATAAACAAGATCAGAAATAAAAGAGAGAAATAACACCACAGAAATACAAAGGATTATAAGAGAACATTATGAAAAATTATATGCCAACAAATTAAACAATCTAGAAGAAATGGATAAACTCCTAGAAACATAAACTGCCAAAAATAGAAATGGGAAGAAATAGAAAATTTGAACAGACCCGCAACCAGCAAAGAAATGGAATCGGTAATCAAAAGTCTCCCAACAAACAAAAGTCCAGGACCAGATAGCTTCCCAGGGGAATTTCTACCAAACATTTAAAGAATAGTTAATACCTATTCTCAAACTGTTGTAAAAAATAGAGGAGGAAGGAAAGCTTCCATATTGAGTCTATGAGGCCACCGTTACCCCGACACCAAAACCAGACAAAGATGCTACAGAAAAAGAGAAGTATAGGCCAGTATCTCAACAAAATAGTAGTGAACCGAATCCATCAATACATTAAAGAAATCATTCACCATAATCAAGTGGGATTTATTCCTAGGATTCAAGTGTGGTTCAATCAATATGTATAAGTCAATCAATGTGATATATCACATCCATAAGAGAAAGGATAAAAACCATATGATTATTGTAATAGATGCAGAAAAAGCATTCAACAAAATACAACATGTATTCATGGTAGAAAGCCTCCACAAAGTAGGTCTAGAAGGAACATACCTCAACATATAAAGGCCATATATGAAAACCCCCCGGCCAACATCATATTCAGTGGGGAAAAACTGAAAGCTTTTCCCCTAAGGTCAGGAGCAAGACAAGAATGTCCACTCTCCCCACTTGTATTCAACATAGTTCTGGAAAAGATACCCAAATTGATAAGAGAAAAGTAAAACTTTTCCTATTTGTTGTTGACATGATACTATGTATAGAAAATGCTAAAGACTCTACCAAAAAAACTGCTAGAATACAAAATATATGCTACAAATGAAGCATTCCTATATGCTACAAATGAAGCAACGTACAGTGAAATTAAGAAAACAGTCCTGAGTGTTGAGTCTGATAAGTTCTTTATAGATTTTGGATACTAACCCTTTATTCATTATGTCATTTGTAAATATCTTCTCCCATTCTGTCGGTTGCCTTTTAGTTTTGTTGATTGTTTCCTTTGCTGTGCAGAAGCTTTTTATCTCGATGAGATCCCAATGGTTCATTTTTGCTTTTATTGTCCTTGCCTTCGTAGATGTGTCGAGTAAGAAGTTGCTGTGGCTGAGGTCAAAGAGGTTGTTGCTTGTTTTCTCCTCTAGGTTTTTAATGGTTTGCTGTCTTACATTTAGGTCTTTCATCCATTTTGAGTTTACTTTTGTGTATGGTGTAAGAAAGTGGTCCAGTTCTCCCAGCACCATTTGCTAAAGAGATTGTCTTTTTTTCCATTGGATACTTTTTCCTGCTTTGTCAAAGATTAGCTGGCCACACATTTTGGGGGTCCATTTCTGGATTCTCCATTCTATTCCATTGGTCTATGTGTCTGTTTTTGTGCCAATAATTACAGCTTTGTAGTAGAGGCTAAAGTCTGGGATTGTGATGCCTCCAGCTTTGGTTTTCTTTTTCAACATTACTTTGGCTATTTGGGGTCTTTTGTGGTTCCATATAAATTTTAGGGCTGTTTGTTCTAGCTTTGAGAAGAATGTCAGTGCAATTTTGATTGGGATTGCATTGAATGTGTAGATTGCTTTGGGAAGTATTGACATTTTAATAATATTTGTTCTTCCAATCCATGAGCATGGAATGTTTTTCCGTTTCTTTGTGTCTTCTTCAATTTCTTTGATAAGTTTTCTATATAGTTTTCAGCATACAGATCTTTTACCTCTTTAGTTAGGTTTATTCCTAGGTATTTTATGGTTTTTGGTACAGTTGTAAATGGGATTGGTTTCTTGATTTCCCTTTCTGTTGCTTCTTTATTGGTGTATAGAAATGGAACCGATTTCTGTACATTGATTTTGTATCCTGTGACTTTGCTGAATTCATGTATCAGTTCTAGCAGCTTTTTGGTGGAGTCTTTCAGGTTTTGTAGAGTATCATGTCTTCTGCAAAAATTGAAAGTTTGACTTCTTTGCCAATTTGGATGCCTTTTATTTCATTTTGTTGTCTGATTACTGAGGCTAGTACTTCCAATACTGTGTTAAACAACAGTGGTAAGAGTGGACATCCCTGTCGTGTTCCTGATCTCAGGGGGAAAGCTCTCAGTTTTTCTCCATTGAGGATATTAGCTGTGGGCTTTTCATATATGGCTTTTATGATGTTAAGGTATGTTCCTTCTATCCCAACTTTCTTGAGGGTTTTTAAGAAAGTATGCTGTATTTTGTCAAATGTTTTTTCTGCATCTATTGACAGGATCCTATTGTTCTTACCCTTCTATTAATGTGGGGTATCACATTGATTGATTTATGAATATTGAGCCAGCCCTGCAGCCCAGGAATAAATCCCACTTGATCATGGTGAATAATTCTTTTAAAATACTGTTGAATTCGATTTGCTAGTATATTGTTGAGAATTTTTGCTTTATGTTCATCATGGATATTGGCCTCTAATTCTCATTTTTAGTCTCAGTCTGGTTTGGGAATCAAGGTAATGCTGACTTCATAGGATGAGTCCGGAAGCTGTCCTTCCATTTCTATTTTTTGGAACAGCTTGAGAAGGATAGGTATTAACTCTGCTTTAAATGTCTGGTAGAATTGCTCCGGGAAGCCATCTGGCCCAGGACTGTTATATGTTGGGAGATTTTTTGATAACTAATTCCATTTCTTCACTGGTTATGGGTCTGTTCTAATTTTCTGTTTCTTCCTGTTTCAGTTTTGGTAGTGTGTGGGTATTTAGGAATTTTTCCATTTCTTCCCGGTTGTCCAGTTTGTTGGCATATAATTTTTCATAGTAGTCTCTAAGAATTGTTTGTATTTCTGTGGTGTTGGTTGTGATCTCTCCTCTTTCATTCGTGATTTTATCTATTTGGGTTCTCTTTTCTTTTTGAGAAGTCTGGCTAGGGGGTTATCAATTTTGTTTATTCTTTCTAAAAACCAGCTTTTAGATTCATTGATCTGTTCTATTGTGTTTTTTTTTATTTGTATTTATTTCTGCTCTAATCTTTATTTTTTCTCTTCTGCTGCTGGCTTTGGGGTTTCTTTGCTCTTCTGCTTCTTGTTCCTTTAGGTGTGCAGTTAGGTTTTCTATTTGGGATTTTTCTTGTTTCTTGAGATAGGCCTGGATTGGAATGTATTTTCCCTTTAGGACTGCCTTTGCTGCATCCCAGATGGTTTGGACTGTCGTGTTTTGATTTTAATTTGCTTCCATATATTTTTAAATTTCTTCTTTAATTGACAGGTTGACTTACTCATTCTTCAGTAGAATGTTCTTTAACCTCCATGCATTTGGAGGCTTTCCAAATATTTTCTTGTGGTTGATTTCAAGTTTCATAGTATTGTGATCTGGAAATATGCATGGTATGATCTCAATTCTTTTGTATTTATTGAGGGCTGTTTTGTGACAGTATGTGATCTATCTTGGAGAATGTTCCATGTGCACTCAAGAAGAATGTGTATTCTCCTGCTTTTGGATGAAAAGTTCTAAATATCTGTCAAGTCTATCTGGTCTGGTGTATCATTCAAGTCCATTGTTTATTGATTTTCTGCCTAGATGATCTGTCCATTGCTATAAGTGAAGTATTAAAGTCCTCTGCAATTACCATATTTTTACCAATAAGATTGTTTGTGATTAATTGAGTTACATATTTGGGTGCTTAAAAGTTGGGGTCATAAACATTTATATTTGTTAGCTCTTCTTGATGGCTAGACCCTGTAATTACGATATAATGTCCTTCTTCATCTCTTGTTACAGCCTTTAGTTAAAATCTAGTTTGTCTAATATAGGTATGGCTACTCCAGCTTTGTTTTAACTCCCTGTAGCATGATAGATGGTTCTCCATCCTCTCACTTTCAATCTGAAGGTGTTCTCAGGTCTAAAATGAGTCTCTTGTATGGGGGCCTGGGTGGCTCGGTTGGCTAAGCATCCGACTCTTGGTTTCGGCTCAGGTCATGATCTCATGGTTTTGTGGGTTCTAGCCCCATGTCTGGCTCCTCCTCGCTGACAGTGCAGAGCCTGCTTGGGATTCTTTGTCTCCTTCTCTCTCTGCCCTTTCCCCCACTCACGATGTTTCTGTCCTTCTCAAAATAAATAAACTTAAAAAAAATTTTTTTGATGAGTCTCTTGTAGACAGCATACAGATAAATCTTGCTTTTTATACATTCTGATACTCTGTGTCTTTTGTTTGGGGCATTTAGTCCATTTACATTCAGAGCTATTATTGAAAGATATGGATTTAGTGTCACTGTGTTATCTGTAGGTTTCATGCTTGTGGTGATGTCTCTGGTCCTTTGTAGTGTTTGCAGCGTTCCACTCACAGAGTCCCCCTTTGGATCTCTTGCAGGGATGGGTTAGTGGTCATGAACTCCATCAGTTTTTGTTTGTCTGGGAAAGCCTTTTTCTCTCCTTCTATTCTGAATGACAGCTTTGCTGGATGAAGGATTCCTGGCTGCATATTCTTCCTATTCAGCACATTGAATATTTCCTGCCACTCCCTTCTGGCCTGCCAAGTTTCAGTGGATAGATCTGCTACTACCCTTATGTGTCAACCCTTGTAGGTTAAGGCCTGTTTGTCCATAGCTGCTTTCAGAATTTTCTCTTTATCTTTGTATTTTGCCTGTTTCACTATGATATGCCATGGAGAAGACCTATTCTTGTTAAATTTGAAGGAAGTTCTCTCTGCCTCCTGGATTTGGATGTCTGCCTCCTTCCCCAGATTAGTGAAGTTCTCTGCTATAAGTTGTTCAAGTAAACCTTCTGCCTGTCTCTCTTTTCTTCTGGAACTCCTATGATATTTGATACTACTACGTTTCATTGAATCACTTAGTTTTCTAATTCTTCCCTCATGGTCTAGTATTTTCTTATCTCTCTCTTTCTCAGCTTCATCATTTTCCATAATTTTATCTTGTTTCATTTATTCTCCCCTCTGCTTCCTCCATCCTTGATGTCACTGCATCTAGTTCATTTTGTACGTCATTTGCAGCATTTTTTTTTTAATTTTTTTTAACGTTTTATTTATTTTTGAGACAGAGAGAGACAGAGCATGAACGGGGGAGGGGCAGAGAGAGAGGGAGACATAGAATCGGAAGCAGGCTCCAGGCTCTGAGCCATCAGCCCAGAGCCTGAAGCGGGGCTCAAACTCACGGACCGCGAGATCGTGACCTGAGCTGAAGTCAGACGTTTAACCGACTGAGCCACCCAGGCGCCCCATTTGCAGCATTTCTTAATTCGTCATGACTATTTCTTATCCTTGATCTCTGTAGCAGTAGATTCTCTGCTGTCTTCTATGCTTTTTTCAAGCCCAGCTATTAATTTTATGACTATTATTCTAAATTCTTGGTCAGATATATTGTTTATATTTGTTTTGAGCAATTCTCTTGCAAGGGAAATAAAAGTAAAAATGAACTTTTGGGACCTAATCAAGATAAAAAGCTCCTGCACTGCAAAGGAAACAACAAAACTAAAAGGCAGCCGACAGAATGGGAGAAGATATTTACAAATGACATAATGAATAAAGGGTTAGTATCCAAAATCTATAAAGAACTTACCAAACTCAACAGCTGAAAAACAATTCAGTGAAGAAATGGGCAGAAGACAGGAACAGACACTTTTCCAAAGAAGACATCCAGATAGCCAACAGACACATGAAGCGATGCTCAACATCACTCATCATCAGGGAAATACAGATCAAAGCCACACTGAGACACCACCTCATACCAGTCAGAGTGGCTAAAATTAACAACTCAGGAAACAACATGTTGGCAAGGTTGTGGAGAATCGGGAACCCTCCGGCACTGTTGGTGGGAATGCAAACTGGTGCAGCTGCTCTAGAAAACAGTGTGAAGGTTCTTCAAATAATTAAAAGTAGAACTATCCTATGACTCAGCAATAGCACTGCTAGGAATTTATCCAAAGGATACAGGAATGCCGATTCATAGGGGCACTTGTACACCAATGTTTATAAATTGCTTTCAGCAATAGCCAAATCATGGGAAGAGCCCAAATGTCTATCAACACATGAATGGATAAAGAAGATGTGGTTTATATATACAATGGAATTCTTCTTGGCAATGAGAAAGAATGAAATCCTTCCATTTGCAACAATGTGGATAGAACTGGAGGGTATTATGCTAAGTGAAATAAGTCAGTTACAGAAAGACATATACCATATATTTTCACTCATGTGGAACTTGAGAAGCTTAACAAGACCATGGGGGAAGGGGAAAAAATAGTTTCAAACAGAGGGAGGCAAACCATAATAGACCCTGAAATACAGAGAAGAAACTGAGGGTTGATGGGAGGGTGGGAGAGAGGGGAAAAGAGGGGATGGGCATTGAGGAGGGCATGTTTTGGGATGAGCCCTGGGTATTGTATGTAAGCGATGAATCATAGAAATCTACCCCTGAAACCAAAAGCACACTCTACACAGTATGTTAGCTAACTTGACAATAAAGTATTTGAGAAAATTATACTTCAGTAACAAATGTTTGAAATCAGAAGTGGTTATTTTTTTTCTAAGATGCATTACTAAAGTAATGCGCGTTTTCATCCTGTGTGAAACAGCTGGACCATTATGAGATCACATTAGCATTAATTGATATTTTTTATGCAGTTTTTGCTAACCCAGCTTCATTGGACTCAAAAGGAGTTTTGAAATCCATAATAAAGGCTGTTTTGTAATCTTATCATGATTCTCTTGAATCAGGTTACTGTCTGATTTCTCTGTAACAATATTTTCTTGAAACTCTCAGTAAAGTCAATATTAAGTTTTTTTAAAATAGTCCTGGAACAATAGTATTTTATGTTTTATTTGCTATAATATTATCATGCTTATGTTAATATGTATATATATATATATGATATATATCATACTGTTAATAATTTCTTCTGAGCTTCAATTTTTTATAATGTCTGTATTTGAGTCTATTATAATAATCTCATGTGTTTCAAAAAAATAAACAGTCCCATTTACAATGGCCCAAGACAACAAAATACCTAGAATAAATTTAAGGAGGTAAAAGACCTGTACTCTGAGAACTGTAAAATAATTTATGAAAGAAATTGTAGATGACACAAATAAATGGAAAGATATTCCATGCTCATGAACTGGAGGAACTAATATTATAAAAATGTTTACCCTACCCAAAACAATCTACAGATTTAATGCAATCCCTATCAAAATACCACCATCATTCCCTATCAGAATACCAACAGCATTTTTCACAGAACTAGAACAAATAATCCTAAAATTTGTATGGAACCACAAAAGACCCCAATAGCCAAAGCAATCTTGAAGAAGAATGAAACTGGAGGTTTCACAATACCAGATTTCAAGATATACTACAAAGAATAGAGAGCCCAGAAACAAAGCCACAAATATATGATCAATTAATGTTTGATGAAGGAGGCAAGAATGTACAATGGGAGAGACCATCTTTTCAGCATATGGTGTTGGGAAGACTGGACCACTCTCTTATGCCATAAACAGAAATAAACTAATAACGGATTAAAGATATAAATGCGGTTCCTCAAACCATAAAAACCCTAGAAGGGAGTACAGGCAGTAATGTCTCTAACATTGATCATAGCAACATTTTTCTAGATATGTTCCTGAGTCAAGGGAAACAAAAGCAAAAATAAACTATTGGGACTACATTAAAATAAAAAACTTCTGTACAGTAAAGGAAACAGTCAGCAAAACTACAAGACAACTTACTGAATGGCAGAAGATATTTGCAAATGATATATCTGATATAGGGTTAGTATGCAAAATATATAAAGAACTGATACAACTCAACACCCAAAAAACAAATAATCCAATTAAAAAGTGGGCAGAAGACATTAACAGACATTTCCCCAAAGAGGAAACCCAGATGGCCATCATACACATAAAAAGATACTCAGCGTCTCTTATCAGAGAAATGCAAATCAAAACTACAGTGAGATATCACCTCACACCTGTCAGAATGGTTAACATAAAAAAACTTAAGAAACAAGTGTTGGCGAGGATATGGAGAAAAAGGAACCCTCTTGCACTGTTGGTTGGAGTGCAAATTGGTGCAGCCACTGTGGAAAACAACATGGAGGTTCCTCACAAAGTTAAAAATAGAACTACTCTAGGATCTACCAATTGCACTACCAGATGTTTACTCAAAGAATATGAAAACACTAATTAGAAAAGTTATATACACCTCTATATTTATTATATTTACAATAGCCAAGATCTGGAAGCAGCTCAAGTGCTTATCAGCAGATGAATAGATAAAGAAGTGATGTATACACGTACATACATACATACATACACACACACAGAATATTATTCAGTCATAAAAAAGAATGAAATCTAGCTGTTTGCAACAACATGGAGCTAGAGAGTATAATGCTAAATGAAATAAGTCAGAGTAAGACAAATATTGTATGATTTCATTCATGTGGGATTTAAGAAACAACAAAGAAAAGAGAAAAAAAACAGACTCTTCAACTATAAAGAACAAAGTGATGGTTGCCAGAGGGGAGGTAGTTGAGGAGATGGGTGAAATAGGTGAAGGAGATTAAGGGTACACTTGTGGTGGACACTGAGTAATGTATAGGAATGTTGAATCACTGTATTATACATCTGGAGCTAGTATAACACTGTAAAAAGTAAAAATAAAAATTATAGTCATCCTAGTGTGTGTGAAATAGGATATCATTTTGGCTTTGATTTGCATTTTCAGAACAAATAAGGACATTGAACATCTTTCCATGTGCTTGTTGGCCATTTATGTATCTTTTTAGAGAGACATCTATTCAAGTTTGTTGTCCATTTTTAAATTGGCTTGTTAATTGGGTTTTTCTTTTTGTTCTTGTAAGAGTGTTTGTATATTCTGGATATAGATGCTTTTCAGATATATGATTTACAAATATTTGCAAAAACTATGGGTTGTCTTTTACTTTCTTATAGTGTCCTTTGATGCACAAACATTTTTTATTTTGATGAATGCCTATTTTTTCTTTTGTTGCTTGTGCTTTTGGTGTCATAACGAAGAAACCATCACCAAACCCAGGGTCATGAAGATTTACTTCTTTTATTGTCTGAGGGGTTTATTATTTAAGTTATGTTTACTTCCAATATTCATTTTGAATTAATTTTTGTATGTATTGTGAGGTAAGGGTTTAGCTTCATTCTTTTGTTTGCGGATATCCAGCTGTTCAAACTCCCATTTGTTGAAGACTATTTTTTCCTCATTGAATGGCCTTGACACTGTTGTCGAAAATCAAGCTACCATAGACATATGGGTTTATTTCTGGATTGTCACTTCTGTTCTGTTAATCTATATGTCTGTTCTTGTTCTTATGCCAGTACTACAGTGTGTGTCTGTCTGTGTGTGTGTAATTGATTCACAGGATTTTTGAAAAGACTTTTAAATTGAGGTATAATTGACAAATAACATGATACTAGTTTTAGGTGTATGTATCAAATCACATAATTATTTGATATTTGTACATATCGCAAAAATACCACCACTGTGGTTTTAGGTTCATAGCAAAATTGAGAGGAAGGTACAGGAATTTCCCATATGCCTTCTGCCCCCACATATGCATAGCCTCTCCATTGTCAACATCTCCCATCAGAGTGGTAGATTTGTTACAACTGATAAACTTCTGTTATCATACCATTATCACCCAAAGTTTGTAGTTTACATTATGGTTTACTTTTTGGTGTTGGACATTCTTTGGGTTTGGACAAATGTATAATGACATTATCCACCATTACAGTATCTTATGGGATGTTTTTACTGCCTTTTGCTTCATGTATTCTTTCCTCCATCCCTGAATCCCTGTCAACCACTGATCTTTTTACTGTCTCTGTAGTTTTGCCTTTTTCAGAATGTCATATAGTTGGACTCATACAGTGTATAGCCTTTTTCAGATTGGTTTCTTTTAGTTAATAATATGCACTGAAGGTTTCTGCATGTCTTTTCGTAGGTTGATACCTCATTTCTTTTAAGTGCAGAGTAATACTCCATTATCTGAAAGTACCACAGTTTAACCATTCACTTAGTGAGGGACATTTTGGTTGCTTGCAAGTTTTGGCAATTATCAATAATTAAGCTGCTGTAAATGTGTGCAGGTTTTGTGTGCGTATAAGTTTTTAATTCTTTGAGTTAAATACCAAGAAATATGATTGCTGGATAGTATGGTAAGAGTATGTTTAGTTTTGGGGGCGCCTGGGTGGCGCAGTCGGTTAAGCGTCCGACTTCAGCCAGGTCACGATCTCGCGGTCCGTGAGTTCGAGCCCCGCGTCGGGCTCTGGGCTGATGGCTCAGAGCCTGGAGCCTGTTTCCGATTCTGTGTCTCCCTCTCTCTCTGCCCCTCCCCCGTTCATGCTCTGTCTCTCTCTGTCCCAAAAATAAATAAACGTTGAAAAAAAAATTTTTTAAAAACAAAACAAAACAAAACAAAAAAAGAGTATGTTTAGTTTTGTAAGAAACTGCCAAACTGTCTTCCATAGTGGCTGTAGCATTTTTCGTTCCCACTAGCAATGAATGAAAATTCCTATTGCTCTACATTCTTGTTAGCATTTGATGTCCAGAGTTTAGGTTGTTTTAGTTAGCATTTTCCTAATAACATAAGATGTGGAGCATCTTTTCATATGCTTATATGCCATCTGTATATGCTTTAGTCAGGTGTCTTTTAAGGTCTTTGGCCCATTTTTAAAATCAGCCTGGTTCCCCCCCCCCCCCCTTATTGCTGAGTTTTAAGAATTGTATGTATACTTTAAGTAGCACTCCTTTATGAGATATGTGTCTTGCAAATATTTTCTCCCAGTCTGTGACTGGTCTTTTTATTTGCTTGACAATGTCTTTTGCAGAGCAGAAAAATTTAATTTTAATGATGTCTAGCTTATCAGTTCTTTCATGATTGTGCCTTTGGTGTCTTATCTAATGTTTATTTATTTTGAGAGAGAGAGAGAGAGGAGGGGGGAGGGAGAGAGGGAGAGAGAGGGTGAGCACAAGGGCGTGAGTGGGGAAGGGGCAGAGAAAGAGGAAGAGAGAATCCCAAGCAGGCTCCATGTTGACTGTGCGGGGCTTGATCTGAAGAACTGTGAGATCATGACCTGAGCCAAAATCAAGACTTGGACGCCCAAACAACTGAGCCACCCAGGTGCCCTTCGTGTCATATCTAAAAAGTCATCACCAGTGGAAGTCATCTAGATTGTCTCATATGTTATCTTTTAGGAGTTTTATAGTTTTGTGTTTTACATTTAGGTCTGTGATCCATTTTGAGTTAATTTTTTATTTTGTGAAGAATGTAAAGTCTGTGTTTAGATTTTTAGGTTTGTTGTTTTTGTTTGTTTGTTTTGCTCTAGCTGTCTAGTTCTGGCACCATTTGTTGAAAAGGTTATCTTTGCTCCATTGTATTGCTTTTGCTTTCTTTTTGGTCAAGGATCACTTGACTAATTTATGTGTGTCTATTTTTGAGCTCTCTATTCTGTTTCATTGATTTATTTGTCTGTTCTTTCACCAATACTACACTGTTGTAATTACTGTATCTTTATAGTCAGTCTTGAAGTTGGGTAGTGTCAGTCCTTGTTCTTAACATTGTGTTGGTTATTCTGGGTCTTTTGCCTCTATATAAAGTTTAGAATCAGTTTATCAATATTCACAAAATAACTTGCTGGGAATTTGATTGGGGTTGTATTGAATCTTTAGGGGAAAAATGGTATCTTGACACATTGAGTTTTCTTATCCATGAACATGGAATATCCATATATTTAGTTCTTTGATTTTTTTTTTATTAGAGTTTCGTAGTTTTCCTTATAGTTTCCTCATATGGACTTTGTACATACATATTTGTAGTATGAATACTTTGTAGTATGTAGACTGAAGTCTTTCATTTTTTTGGCATGCTAATGTAAAGGTATTATGTTTTTAATATTAAATTCCAGTTCATTGTTGGTATATGAAAAAGTGATGGACTTTTTAATATTATCCTTGTATGCTATAACCTTGTAATAGTAGCTTATTTCACTGAAGAGATTTGTGGTCAATTCTTTTGTATTTCTACGTAGACATGTCATTTGAAAACAGAGTTTTATTTTTATTTTTTCCTTCTGAATCAGTATACCTTTTATTTTCTTTTCTTGTCTTATTGCATTACTAGGACTTCCAATTTGATGTTGAAAAGGAGTGGTGAGACGGGACCTTCTTGCCTTGTTCCTGACCTTATTGGGAGAGCTTCTAGTTACCTGTAGCATTTTTTGTTTGTTTTTTGTTTGTTTGGTAGATAGTGTTTATTAAGTGGAGGATTCCCTTGTATTCCTAGCTTATGGAAAGTTTTTATCATGAATGGGAGTTGGGTTTGCTCAATTGCTTTTTCTTTATCTACTGATATGATCATGTGATTTTTCTTTAGGTTGTTGATGTGGTAAATTACATTAATTAATTCTTAAGTGTTGAACTAGCTTTGTATACCTCAGATAAATCCCACTTGGTTGTGGTATATATATATATTTTTAATACATTGTTGGATTTGATTTGTTAATACTTTGTTGAGAATTTTTACATCTGTGTTCATGAGGTATATTGGTTTGTAGTTTTCTTGTCCGTAGTTTTCAGTCTTTGTCTGGTTTTGATATTAGAGTGATGCTGGCCTCATAGAATGACTTAGGATGTAATTTCTCTGCTTCTATCTTCTGAAAGAGATTACAGAGAATTAGTATAATTTCTTTCTTAAATGTTTGGTAGAATTTACCAGGGAACCTCTTTGTGCTTGGTGCTGTTTTTGAAGGTTATTATTTATTGATTCAGTTTTTTTTTTAGTAGATATAGGCCTGTTCAGATTGTCTATTTTTTTGTGTGTGAGTTTTGACAGATTGTGTCTTTCAAGGAGTTTCATTTCCTTGAAATTGCCATTTCACCTAGGTTATCAAATTTGTGGGCGTAGAGCTATACATAGGTATTCCTTTATTATCCTTGTAACATCCATGGTAATGTCCATCCATAGTGATGTTCCCTCTTTCATTTCTGACTTTAGTCATTTGTGTCCTCCCTTTTTCTTAGTTAGCCTGGTTACAGACTTAATGTCTTTTTCAAAGAACCAGCTCTGGTTTTATTGATATTTTCTGTTGGTTTCCTGTTTCAGTTTCACTGATTCCTGCTCTGATGTTTGTCTTTTTTTGCTTGCTTAACTTTTTCTTTTTTTACTATTTTCCTCTGGAGAAGCTTATTGATTTCAGATGTCTTTTCTAATATATGCATTCAATGCTGTAAGTTTCCCTGTAAGCACTGATTTTGCTGCATCACACAAATTTTGATGTTTTTATTTTCATTTAGTTCAAAATACTTAAAATTTCTCTTGAGATTTCATTTTTGACCTATATGTTATTTCAAATTGTGTGGTTTAATCCCCATGTATTTTGTGATTTTCTAGTTACCATTCCGTTATTGATTTCTAATCTAATTCCATTGTAGTCTGACAGACATTGTATGCTTTCTATTCACTTAAACTTGTTAAAGTGTGTTTTATGGCCTAGGATGTGATATATCTTGGTGATTGTTCTATGTGAACTTTGGAAGAAAAGTATTCTTCTGTTGTTGTATGAAGTAATGTACAGCTGTTATGGTCTGAATGTTTGTGTTGTCCTGAATTCATATGTTGAAATCCTAACCTCCAAAGGTGATGAAATCTTGATACCAATACCCTGATACCCAAAGGTATTAGTAGGTGGGGCCTCTGGGAGATGAATAGGTTGTGAGAGTGGAGCCCTCATGAATGGAAGTCATATTCTCATAAAGGAGATCCCATAGAACTCCCCATACCTTCTGCTATATGAAGACATACTGAGGAGTCTGCTATGAGCTAGGGAGTGGGTTCTCATAAAAATGTGACCATGCTGTTACCTTGATCTTAGACTTCCTAGCCTCCAGGCATGTGAGGAATACATTTCTGTCATTTTTAAGGTACCCAGTGTGTGATATTTTGTTATAGCAGCTCAAGTGGACTAAGACAGATGTCCATTATATCCAGTTGATTGAAGGCATTATTGAGTCAACTGTGTGTCCTTCCTAATTTTCTGCCTGTGGGAGGGCAAAAAATCCCATTTTTGTTGGAGGGGTAGTGAAATCTTCAACTGTAATAGTGGATTTGTCAGTTTTTGCCTATGTAGATTGATGCTCTGTTGTTAGGCACATAACACATTATGGATTGTTACGTCTTGTTGGAAAGTTTACTTCTTTATCATTATGTAATGCTCTTCTTTATCCCTGATAACTTTACTTGCTCTGAAGTCTGCTCTATCTGAAATTAATATAGCTACTCCTGCTTTTCTTTTGTTAGTGTGATTAATTTTTCTCTATCCATTTACTTGTAAATCTATGTATTTTTATGTTTAGAAAGGGTTTCTTGTAGACAGTGTATTTTGGTATTTTGGTTTGTCTACTTGGTAGACAGTGGGTTTTGGTTTTTGATCCACTTCAGTTTGTCTGTTAATTGGTAGATTGAGACCATTGATGTTCAAAGTGATTATTGTTAGAGTTTGGTTAATATATACATTATTTGTTATTGTTTTCTGCTTTTATTGCTTTTATTCTTTGTTTCTATTTTTGCCTTACACTTTTTGTGTATGTGGTTTTTATTGAACATTATATAAAATTTCATTTCTCTCTTTAAGCATATCACTTACGCTTTTTGATTGGTTGCCTCATAGTTTGAAATCAGCATTTACAACTAATCCAAGTCCACTTTCAAATAATACTCTGCTGTTTCATGAGTAGTGTGATTGCCTTATCATAACAAAATAACAGTGATTCTTCTAACCTTTGTATTATTGCTATCTATGGTTCATGAGTATATATGTATATATTTATACATATGTATCATATGTGTTTATGTCTACATATACATATAATCATACTCACACATATATATACAGAATAAATATAAGCATATGCAATTGTATATATTGTTATAATTGTTATTCTAAAGAGACTGTTAGATTAGGAAATATAAGTTTCATACTTATATTTATAGTTCTATGATGTATACTTCTATACATCTCATTTACACCTCTATGCATCTCATTTATACCTCTATGATGCTCTTGTTTTCTTTATATATAGTACATCCAAGTTTCTGATCCTATTATTTTCCTTTTCTCTAAAGAACTTCATTTAACATTTCATGCAGGACAGGTCTACTGGCAACAAATTGCCTTAAGTTTTGTTTGCCTGTGGAAAGTATTTCTCCTTCACTTTTGAAGGATAAAATCCTTAGTTTGAAGGCATATTTCTATTTGAATGTATTATACTTAAGAAAATTTAGAACCATTATTTATAGGAATGCTACAAACAAGAAAGAGCTATAAAATTTCAGTTTCTTTATAACATTCTCCGTGGAGGACTGTATTTCAGAGACATCTGAATCAGTCTTGAGAGGTGATAATTAGTTCAGTTGCAAAAATGTCACAATAGACATTTTCATTAAGTAATGGAAATCAAGCTATTAATTGAATGTGAATTTGTGTCTCATTTAACTAGAATAGTCTTTGCTAGTTCTGAATGTGGGCATATATGATATTCTTGGTAATCTATTTTAAGTAAATGAATTAATATCTTTGAACTTGTAAAATAAGGACTTGGGGGTGGCGCCTGGGTGGCTCAGTTGGTTAAGCATCTGACTCTTTGTTTCAGCTCAGGTCATGATTTCCCAGTTTGTGAGTTCAAGCCCTGTGTTGGGCTCTGTGCTGTTAGTGCGAAGCCTGCTCAGGATTCTCTCTCTCTCCCTCTTTCTCTGGCCCTCCTCTTGCTCATGCTCTCTCTCTCTCAAAATAAATAAATGAACTTTAAAAGTGAAAAAAAAAAAAAGGACTTGGATATATCAAGAGTACAGTTGTATCTTATAAATCAGTTACTAAAGTTCTTTCTCTTTAATAGAAGCTGGAGATCTGCTTTCTCAGTATTTTTGCTGAAGAGAAAGATCTCTACCAGAATTCATTAGGTTAGTTTTTTTTTTCTTTTTTTACTTATGCACTTTATTTTTGTAATTTATTTTTTATGAAGTTTTTATTTTAATTCCAGTATAGTTAGCATATACATATATTAGTTTCAGGTGTATAATATAGTGACTCGATAATTCTATACATAGTGCTCATCACAATAAGTATACTCTTTAGTATCCATCACCTATTTCACCCATCCCCTCACTCACCTCCCCCTTGGCAACCATCAGTTTGTTCTCTATAGTTAAGAGTCTGTTTCTTGGTTTGTCTCTCTCTCTTTCTTTTTTTCCTTTGTTTTGTTTCTTAAATTCCACACAAGTGAAATTATATGGTACTTGTCTTTCTCTGACTGCTCATTTCGCTTAGCGTTTTATACTCTCTAGTTCTGTCCACATCATTGCAAATGCCAACATTTCTTTCTTTTTTATGGCAGAAAAATATTCTGTAATACACACACACACAATACTCCAGTACTTGATCCGTTTATCAGTTGATGGACACTGGGACTGTCTCCATACTTTGGCTATTGTAGATAATGCTGCTATAAACAGTGGGATGCATGTATCCCTTTGAGTAAATATTTTTGTATTGTTTGGTTAAATACCTAGCAGTGCAATTACTGGATTGTAGGGAAGTTCTATTTTTAACTTTTTGAGGAACCTCCATACTGTTTTCCAGAGTTGACTGTACTAATTTCCATTCCCACCAACAGTGCAAGAAGGTTCCCCTTTCTCCACATTCTCACCAAAACCTGTTGTTTCTTGTATTGTTGATTTTAGCCATTCTGACAGGTTGTGAAGTGGTATTTCATTGCAGCTTTGATCTGTATTTCCTTGATGTTGAGCATCTCTTCAGATGTGTCTGTTGGCCATCTGTATGTCTTTGGAAAAATGTGTATTCATGTCGTCTGCCCATTTTTAATTGGATTTTTCATTTTTGGAGTGTTGAATTTTATGAGTTCTTTATATATTTTGGGTATATATTTTGGATATGTATATTATGAAAAGTTATATGACAACAAATTGGATAACCTAGAAGAAATGGGTAAATTTCTAAAAACATAATTTCCCAAAATGGAATCAGGAAGAAATAGAAAATTTGAATAGACTTGTTACCAGTAATGAAATAGAATTAGTAATCAAAAAACTCCCAAGAAACAAAAGTCCAAGACCTTCTTCACCTTGACAGGTGAATTCTACCAACCATTTAAAGAAGAGTTAATACCTATTATTCTCAAACTATTCCAAAATATAGAAGAGAAAGGAAAACTCCCAAATTCATTCTGTGGTTCCTGATAGAAAAATCTGACAAAGATACTACAAGAAAAGAGAACTACAGGTTGATATCTCTGATGAACAGATATAAACGTCCTCAACAAAATATTAGTGAATCTAATCCAACAATACATTAAAGAAATCATTCACCATGATCAAGTAGGATTTATTCCTGGGATGCAAGGGTGGTTCAATATTTGTAAGTCAATCAGTGTGATACATTACGTCCATAAGAGACAGGATAAAAACCAAATAATTATTTCAATAGATGCAGAAAAAGCATTTGACAAAGTACAACATCCATTCATGATAAAAACCTACCAAGTAGGTCTAGCGGAAACATACTTCAACATAACAAAAGCCCTATATGAAAAACCCTCAGTGAACGTCATACTCAATGGGGAAAAACTGAGAGCTTTTCCCTTAAGGTCAGGAGCAAGACAAGAATGTCCACTTTCGCCACTTTTATATGAGAAAGTACTGGAAGATCTAGCTACAGCAATTAGACGGCTTAATTAATTTTAAATAATTTAATTGGACAAAATGTATATGTTCTAGTGTATGAGACATCTTGAAAATACATGAGTATAAAGCACTACTAGTAAGCTTTATTCAAGAAAAACAGAATAGACCTTTTTAAAAAATGTTTATTTATTTTTGAGAGAGAGTGTGCAAGCATGAGCAGGGGAGGGATAGAGAGAGAGACAGAATTTGAAGCAGACTCTGTGCTGTTAGCGCAAAACCCAGTGTGGGGCTCGAACCTATGAATCGTGAAATCATGACCTGAGCCGAAGTCCTGCCCTCAACTGACTGAGCCACCCAGGTGCCTCGAGAATGGACATTTTTACATATTGAATTATAGTTTTCTGAATGTACTTCTTTTTAAAAAAATTTTTTTAATGTTTATTTTTGAGAGAGAGACAGAATGTGAGCAGAAGAGGGGTAGAGAGAGAGGGAGACACAGAATCCAAAGCAGGCTCCAGACTCTGAGCTGTCAGCACAGAGCCCGATGCAGGGCTCCAACTCATGAGCGGTGAGATCGTGACCTGAGCCAGAGTCAGCTACTTAACCGACTGAGCCACCCAGGCTCCCCTGATTGTATTTATTCTTGTTTGTACTGTTTTGTTGAAAATCTTTTCTGGTTTTTGGTGAATAATTCTTGATTAAAGGATTGTCATTAGTGAAACTATTTGGGAGCAATATTTTTTTTTTCTTTTCAAATTTTTATTTAAATTCTAGTTGGTTAACATATAGTGCAATATTGGTTTCAGGAGTAGAATTCAGTGATTCATCACTTACATTCAACACCGAGTGCTCATCATGTGAGCAATATCTTTAAAAGTTGTTTTTCAAAAAAAAAGTTATAGGGAGGGAGGAAAACCATAAGAGACTCTTAAATACAGAGAACAAACTGGGGGTTGATGGGGAGTGGAGGAGAGGGGAAAATGGGTGATGGGCATTGAGGAGGGCACTTGTTGGGATGAGCACTGGGTGTTGTATGGAAGCCAATTTGACAAATTATATTTAAAAAATAATAAAAAATAAAAGTTTTTCTTTTTTGCAGGGGTTTAAATATTGAAATATGAAATGTTTGAATAAAACCACAGTGGATTGTATCAAATTGATATCCTGTTTGTGATATCAATATATGTATATATTATATATATATATATGATATCAACATATAATATCTATATATGCATATGTACGTATACATATTTACACATGTATATTATGTATACATATACATAATAGTTTTGCAAAGTGTTACTATTGGAGGAAACTAGGCAAGTGGATAAGGGTTTCTTGATAGTATTTCTTGTAATTGCATCTGATCTTACAATTTCCTTAAATAAAAAGTAAACAAAAAAGCAAAAAAGCCAAAAAATGATATGATGAAAGACTTCTATTTTTTTGCCAAGATGGAGTAACAGAGACCAGATTTTTTCTCCTAACTGTAACATCCATAAAAAACAGATGAAACGTTTGAAATAATGGATTTCAGGACATTAGACATCAGGTAATGAAGGATAGTGACTCACCCAATTGAGAAACAAATTAGATGAGCCATGTAATTGCCCTGACTTACTGCCCTAAGAGAATTTCTGGCTGTGGCACAGGGAAAAATACTTCAGGAGTAGCACCACAGACTCAGTTGAGGAGACAGCCAAAAGTCCAGAGAGACCTAAGAAACAAAAGGTTGAAACATGTCCACAGTTTAACCCAATTAGAAGTTCAAAATTTGCTATTAGATTTTGTGCAATGAAAAGATGAAAGGGCTGATTGCTTTGTGTGTCTGTACAGCATAGGTTCTGGGTTAACTTTAACATCTGCTGAAGGGTATGAGTGGTAAACCTTTTTAGCCTAAGTTGATACTGGGGCTCAAATTACAGTTATACCTGGGATCCTACTAAATTTAAACAAAGTATCCCTATAGTTTTAAAGGAGTTACAAAATACAGAGAATAAATAGTTATGTCTCATCTTAACTGTCAAAACTATTGCTGCCTAAATTCCCTATAGTCATAATGTATATTGCCATAAAATATCTCAGAGTGGGCACGGATGCTCAGACCCATCAAGTAATACATTAAAATTAGTCTGTTGGAGTGTCTGGGTGGCTCAGTCAGTTAAGCGTCCAACTTTGGCTCAGGTCATGATCTTGCAGTTTGAGAGTTCGAGCACTGCGTTGGGGTCTCTGCTGTCAGCACAGAGCCCTCTCTCTCTCTGCCTCTCACCTGCTCATACTTGCTCTCTCTCAAAAATAAGTAAACATTCAAAAATTATAAAATTAGTCTGTGGCACTTATAATTAGCTTTACCAAGTGGGGCTCTGTGACCCCCATTAAAATAGTTAATATTGGCCCAATATAAATTAAAACAGGGACTTGATGGATTGAAGGTACACAAGACTTGTTTAAAGAACAGTGTTTATCTTCACTGCTTCTCTACCTCATTGCCCAATTTTACCTGATTTTTAATTTTGTGGATTACCACAACCTTAATTTTGTGGCTCTACCCATTAAGGCCTCTATGATCAATATTACTGAAATTACTGACTACATCCAATCAATGTCTCATAAGTATTTTGCTAACCTGTTCTGGTCAGTGCCTATTTCAAGAATCTCTCAACCATAGTTTGTCTTCACCTTCAAATAAACATAATACACCTTTACCTAGCTTCCTATGGATATGTCAACAACCTTGCCATTGCACACAGTCTTTACAGGCAAGATGTTAAAGCACCACATTTCTCCAGAAGCACAGGTATGACATCCCAGTGATGATATCCTCCTCCAAAGAGATTGATTTGACACACTTATTCAGGACATACAGATACTTACAAAGGATTCCAGAGAAAGGGCATGGGCCATTACCCTACACATAATAGAAGTCTTTTTTATCTTGGTTAAATACCTGAAAAATTATTTGGTTTGCTGAAAACAGCTCTATTGCTGATACTATCAAGGAATAACTATTGACCCTCTCAGCAATATTCAAACAAGCATAATATCTTTGGGGCTCTTTTGGATTCTGAAGCCAATGTATTCCTCATTTACAAATTATTCTTAAGCCCATTTATTGTGTTACTTATAGATACCTTGAATGGAGACTCTACAACAAAGTGTTTTAGAATTTGTGGAAATTGCAATGTAACAGACACTCCCATAGTGCCCCAAAGACCTCTTTACTGTAGAAGTGTTAGCAACCTCCTCCTATGTCTCCTGGAATCTCTAGACCGTCCATTATGGCCATAAGTTGTCTGTAAGCTTCTGATGCAAGAAACTGCCCTTCTTGGCCCCATGGTATGCACCATTAGCAGTAATTGTTGGCTACATACTAATTTTCCTGGAAAATAGAGGCTCTGAGCCCATTACCCTCTTTTCTCAGCTGCCCACTATGCCTTAGGTCATGGAGGTAGCAACCTGTAAGCTCAATATAGCCTCAAAGTCTCCTTGTGAAGACCAAAATAGAACCACCATATAGCCAAACCTGAGCCCTCTGGCATATTCCACCTGTAGGACGGTTGGTCTCCCTTTTTCTCAGTCTTTTGTCAGATGCCACAGTGCTGGAGGGCATCACCCCTTTACTGGACCCCTTAGATACTTAAGGAACTCCTTGGGATCAACTGAGTGTGCAGCAAAGGGAGTTTGTACAGTTTTCTATGACATCACAGTTGTTGGAGCCCATGGGAAAGCTGCTGCTGTCCATTTCTTAAGTGGGATGTTGCTGATCAAAGACAGGACTTGGGGCACCTTGGTGGCTCAGATGATTATGCATCTGACTCTTGGTTTCCATTCAGGTTATGATCTCAGTTCGTGGGTTTGAGCCCCATGTCAGGCTTCACAGCTGACAGCTCAGAGCCTGCTTGGGATTCTCTCTCTCTCTCTCCCTCTCTCTCTGCCCCTCCCTTGCTCAGGCTATCTCTGTCTCTCTCAAAGTAAATAAATGAACTTAAAAATTAAGGGGCCCCTGGGTGGCTCAGTTGGTTAAGCGCTGACTTCGGCTCCCGTCATGATCTCACTGTTTGTGAGTTCGAGCCCCATGTCAGGCTCTGTGCTGACAGCTCAGAGCCTGGAGCCTGTTTCAGATTCTGTGTCTCCCTTTCTCTCTGCCCCTCTCCCACTCATGCTCTGTCTCTCTTTCTCAGAAATATATAAACATTAAAAATTAATAAAAAAATTAAAAAGACAGGACTCAAGGGTCAGCACAAGTGGCCAAATTTCAGGCAATTATCTTAGCACTAGATGCTCTGTCCAGCAGTCAACTCTATATTTTTATTGCCAATGGTCTGGCCGTCTGGTCTTGCCAATGGCAGCAACAACTCCTTACCCAAGGTTGGCCCTTTGGGGTAAAGAATTTTGGGAATTTCTTAACTCACAGACACCCAAAATATAAGTCAAACATTTCTCTGCACATACTAAAGCCACAGTACAAGGCCTCACTAAGGCATTCCTTATCCCAGTTGTAGTTCTAGACATTATTGGTAGTGACCAAGGCACTCTTTTTACTTCTCAAAATACACAATGCATTCAGCAAAATCCTCACCTCCTTTACTGGTCTCAGGCTATACAAGAGACCTTACATATTGCCATAATGGTTTGCTTAAACAAGTTCATGTTCAATTAAGTAAAACAGCTGATTTCAACCATCAGGTAAACGTCAGGAGTAAATTTTAATAAAATGCCTGACTCCCATTTTTTGATCAAGTTTGATTGCAGATGGCTTTGAAACCCCAACATTTCTTTCTCCTGCTGGCCACATTTTGGCAAGTTGATAAGAAAGCCTGGATACTCCCTCCTTTCATGCCAACAGAGCGTTCAAACCATGTCAACCACAGCTGCTCTCCTGTAGGAGAGCAATCCTTCCCCCTAACTGCGGTAAAAATGGAACTAACCTCCTTTTCTTACTTCTCAAGTCTTTTGGGCCTGCTTGGGATCTTTCCCTGTTCTCCCCCAAACCCTCATTACCAAAGCCTTTTCATACCCTCCTGGTACATGGGTAGCATCATCAGTGCCAACATCTGAACCAAATTTTGGATATGAGATCCATGTGCCTCTGCAGGGTGACCACAGTAGTAGAAAAAGGATTTTTTTCCAACAGGCGATGGTAGAATAATTAGATATGCACATGTAAAAAATCCCCCCCCAAAAACAAACTTTTTCCCAATTGTTTTTTATTGTGGTAAGATATATGATGTAAAATTTATCATCTTAACTATCTTTTTTTTTTTTTTAATTTTTTTTTCAACGTTTATTTATTTTTGGGACAGAGAGAGACAGAGCATGAACGGGGGAGGGGCAGAGAGAGAGGGAGACACAGAAGCGGAAACAGGCTCCAGGCTCTGAGCCATCAGCCCAGAGCCTGACGCGGGGCTCGAACTCACGGACCGCGAGATTGTGACCTGGCTGAAGTCAGACGCTTAACCAACTGCGCCACCCAGGCGCCCCTTAACTATCTTTAAGTGTACAGTTCAGTGGTATTAAGTTCATTCATATTATTGTGCACCAATCACTACTGTCCATCTCCAGAATAGTTTTCATCTTGAAAGCTGAAACTCTATACCCATTAAACAATAACTTCCATTGGCCCCTCCACCCAGCCCCTGGGCAACTACCCATCTATTTTCTTTTTAAAAATTTTTTTAAAATATTTATTTTTGAGAGAAAGAGACAGAGACAGAGACAGAGACAGAGTGTGAGCAGGGGAGGGGCAGAGAGAGAGGGAGACCTGGAACCCGAAGCAGCTCCCGCCTCTGAGCTGTCAGCACAGAGCCCGACGTGGAGCTCGAACTCACAGACTGAGATCATGACCTGAGCCAAAGTTGGATGCTTAACTGACCAAGCCATCCAGGTACCCCTACCCATCTATTTTGTCTCTATTAATTTGACTGCTATAGGTCCCTCCTGTAAATGGAGTCATACTGTGTGTATCTTGTGTAAATGGCTTATTTCACTTAAATGTCCCTAATGGTTCATGTTACAGCAAGTTTTGGAAAAGTTTGAGAAGGACTGGTGTTAGTTCTTCTTTAAATGTTTGGTAGAATTTGCCAGGAAGCCATCAGGTCCAGGACACTTCTTTGTTCAGAGATTTTTGATTACTGATTCAGTTTCCTTACTAGTAGGTCTGTTAAATATTCCATTTTTTCATGATTTAGTCTTGCTAGGTTTTGTGTTTCTAGGAATTAGTCTATTTCATCTATGTTATCCAATTCATTAGCATACTGTTCATAGTACTGTCTTTTTTTTTTTTTTTCAACTTTTTTTTATTTATTTTTGGGACAGAGAGAGACAGAACATGAACGGGGGAGGGGCAGAGAGAGAGGGAGACACAGAAGCGGAAACAGGCTCCAGGCTCTGAGCCATCAGCCCAGAGCCCGACGCGGGCCTGGAACTCACGGACCGCGAGATCGTGACCTGGCTGAAGTCGGACGCTTAACCGACTGCGCCACCCAGGCGCCCCCATAGTACTGTCTTATAATTCTTCTTATTTCTATAGAATCAGTAGTAACCGCCCTCCCTCCCCCCTGCCACTTTTGTTTCTGATTTAGTATAAGCATGCTTTGGAGATATTACGGGTTCAGTTCCCAGACCACTGCAATAAAGTGAATGTTGCAATAAAGCAAGCCAGATGAATTTTTAGGTTTCCCAAGACATATAAAAGTTATGTTTATATTATACTGTAGTCTATTAAGTGTGCAGTAGCATTTGTCTAACAATACAATGTATATACCTTAATTAAAAAATACTTCATTTAGGGCACCTGGGTGGCTCAGTTGGTTGAGCATCTGAGTCTTGATTTTGGCTCAAGTCATGATCCCAGGGTCGTGGGATTAAGCCCTGCATGTCGGGTTCTGCTCAGAGCATGGAGCCTGCTTAAAATTCTCTCTTCTTCTGCCCTTCTCCCTTACTTGCACACTCTCTCTCCTTAATAAAAAGAAGTACTTCATTGCTCAAAAATGCTAACCATCATCTGAGCTTTCAGTGAGTTGTGATCTTTTTGCTGGTGGAAGGTTTTGCCTTGATGTTGATAGCTGTTGATTAATCAGGGTAGTGATTGCTGGAGGTTCAGGTAACTGTGGCAGTTTCTTAAAATAAGACAACAATGAAGTTCTTCCTTTCACAGTTTCTCTGTAGCATGCGATGCTGTGAATAGCATTTACCCATAGTAAAACTTCTTTCAAAATTGGAGTCAGTCCTTTTTTTAATTAGTTTATTTTGAGAGAGGGAGCAAGCAGGGGAGGGGCAGAGGAAGAGGGAGAGAGAATCCCAGGAAGTTTCCATGCTGCCAGAGTGGAGCCCGGCATGGGGCTCAACCTCACGAACCGTGAGATTATGACCTGAGCTGAAACCAAGAGTTGCACACTTAACCAACTGAGCCACCCAGATGTCCCTAGTGTCCAAACTGTTAGCACAGAGCCTGACACTAACAGTGAGATTATGACCTGAACCAAAGTCGGATGCTTACCGAGCTGCCTAGACACTCCTGAATCATGAATGTTCTTGATAGCATCCAGAATGGTGAATTTTTTCCATAAGGTTTTCAATTCATTTTTCCTAGATCCATCAGGGGAATCACTATCTATGGGAGCTAGAGCCTTACAAAATGTATTTCTTGAATAAGAAGACTTGAAAGTCAAAATAGCTCCTTGATCCATGGGCTGCAGCGTGTATGTTGTGTTAGCAGGCATGAAAACATTAGTGTCACTGTACATCTCCATCAGAGCTCTCGGATGATCAGGTGCATTGTCAATGAACAGTGATATTTTGAACGGAATCTTTTCTGGGCAGTAGATCTTAACAGTGGGCTTAAACTATTCAGTAAACCATGTGGTAAACAGGTGTGCTCTCTAGGCTTGGTTTTTCCATTTATAGAGCATAGGCAGATTTAGTGTAATTCTTAAGGGCCCTAGGATCTTTGAAATGGTAAATGAGCATTGTCTTCAACTTACAGTCACTAGATGCATTAGCCTACAAGGAACCCAGCCTGTCTTTTGAGGCTATGAAAGTCCTAGATGGCATCTTGTTCCAATATAAGGCTGTTTCATCTACACTGAAAATCTGTTATTTAGTGTAGCCACCTTCATTAATTATCTTAGCTAGATCTTCCAGATAACCAACCCACTGCTGCTTCTCCATCAGCACTTGCTGCTTCACTTTGTACTGTTATGTTATGGACCTGGCCTCTTTCCTTAAACCTCATGAACCAACCTCTACTAGCTTCAGACTTCTGCAACTTCCTTTCCTCTCTCAGCATTCATAGAATTGAAGAAAGTTAGGGCCTTGCTCTGAATTAGCCTTTGGCTTAAGGGGATGTTGTGGTTGGTTTGATCTTCTATCCACACCACTAAAACTTTCTGCATATGAGCTATAGGGCTGTTTCACTTTCTTATCATTCATGTGTTCACTGGAGTAGTACCATTTCCCTCAAGAATTTTTTTTAATGAATTTTTAATTTGGCTGTTTGGTGCAAGAGGCCTAGCTTTTGGCTTGTGTTGGCTTTTGACATGCCTTTCTCACTAAGCTTAATCATTTCTAGCTTTGGATTTAAAGTGAGATATGTGACTTTTCCTTTGACTTGAATACTTAAAGGCCGTTATAGGGTTATTAACTGACCTGATTTCAATATTGTTGTGTCTTAGGGTATAGGGAGGCCTTAGGAGAGGGAGATAGAAGGGAGAATGGCTATTTGGTGGAACATTCAGAACACACACATTTATCAATTAAATTTGCTGTCTTACATGGGTGTGGTTTCAGGGCATCCCAGAACAATTCAAATAGTAACATCAAAGATCACTGATCTCAGATTGCCATAACAAAGATAATAATGAAAAAGTTTGAAATATTTCAAGAATTACCACAATGTGACAAAGATACAAAGTGAGCCAATGCTATTGGAAAATGGTGCTGGTAGACTTGCAGGGTTGCCATAAACCTTCAATATGTAAAAAAGAGTATCTGTGAAGTACAGTAAAACAAAGTGTAATAAAATGAGGTATGTCTGTAATTAAGTCTTCTCTTTTTTGTCTCTAGTGAAAGGCTTGTCAATTTTGTTCATCTTTTCAAAGAAACCAACTTTTGTTTCATTGATTTTCTTTATTGTTTCTCTATTCTCTATTTTATTTATTTCTAATCTATATTATATCCTCTTTTATGCTGGCTTTGGGTTTTGTTTGCTCTTTTCTTTCTAGTTCTTTAAGTGGTAAAGTTAGGTTGTTGATTTGAGATCTTCTTTCTTAACATAACAGCTATAACTACAGCTATAACTTTCCTCCTTAGCATTGCCTTCACTGTGTCCCGTGAGTTTTGGTAGGTTGTATTTTGTTTTCATTCATCTCTGTGTTTTCTCATTTTCCTTATCATTTCTTTTTTTATCCATTGATTATTTCAGAATATGTTGTTTAATTTCCACAAGTTTATGAATTTGCTAGTTTTCCTTTCTGTCGTTGATTTCTAACTTCATCCTGTTGTGGTTGAATAATATCTGTCTTAAAAAATGAACTTTAATCCTTACCTTGTGCCATATACAAATAATATTTCAAGATGGATTGTAGACCTACGTGAAAAATTTTAAACTATTGAACTTCTAGAAAATACTATAAAAACTGTGAACTTAAGTTAGGCAATTGTTTGTTAATTACAACACCAAAAGCATGACCCATAAAAGAAAAAAGATAAACTGGGCTTAATCAAAATTAAAACTTTAGTTCTTTGAAAATCTCTGTTCAGAGAAAGGAGACACAAACAGATAAAAACCTTTGCAAAGCATGTATGTAATAGAAGACTTATATCCAGAATATGTAAAGGTTTCTCAAAGGTTAATATTAAGAAACAAACAACCCAATTAAAAAATAGGCAAAAATTTGAATAGAAACTTCACCAGAGTAGATGTATAGTAGATAGCAAGTAAGCTCATGGAGAAATGCTCAATAGCATTAGGGATATGTATATTATCACAAGGAAACCCTACTGGAATGACTAAAGTTAAAAACACTGAGCATACCAACTATTGATGAGGAGGAACTAGACCTCTTATACACTGCTGTTGGGAATGTAAAATGGTCCAACTACTTTGGGAAATAGTTTGGTAGTTTTCTTAAAAAGTTAAATCTACCTTATGATCCAGCCATTCCACTTTTAGCTATTTATTCAAGAGAAAAAAATGTGTATGTATATACAAAGACTTTGCGTGAAAGTTCATAGCAGCTTTATTTTTAATAACTAAAAAACTGAAAACAGTCAAAACATACATCAGCAAGGTAGGTAGATAAACTGTGGTATGTCGTTATGGAATAATATTCAGCAATAAAAGATATGAACTTGTTACATGCAACAGCATGGAAAAATCTGAAAATAATTATGCTGAGTGAAAGAAGCTAAACAAAAAAAGCATGTACTTATGATTCCATTTATATAAGACTCTAGAAAATTCAAATTGATCTGTAGTGGCAGAATGGTGATCAGTAGTTGCTTGGGAATATTGAAGGTGCTAAGGAGAGGCAGGAGGGTAGATTACAAAGGCACATGAAACTTGGGGATGATGGATATATTCACTGTCTTGATTGTGATGATGGTTTCATGGGCATATATAATTGTTAAAACTTGTCTAATTGTGCATTTAAAATATGTATAGTTTATTGCATGTTTCTTATAACTTAATAAAGTTGTTAAATGACATAATCATTTTTTCACTTAGAAATATGTGGGGGTGCCTGGGTGGCTCAGTCAGTTGAGCACCCGACTTTGGCTCAGGTCATGATCTGGTGGTCCTTGAGTTCGAGGTCTACTTTGGGCTTTGTGCTGACAGCTCAGAATCTGGAAACTGCGTCGGATTCTGTGTGTGTCTCTCTCTCTGCACCTACCCTGTTTGTGTTGTCTCTCTCTCTCTCAAAAATAAACATTAAAAAAATTAAAGAAAAAAACCATTCTCTCTTCCTCTTCCCCTCACCCCCTCGTGTGTGCCTGCCAGCTCTCTCTCTCTAAAAATTTAAATAAATAGGGGTGCCTGGGTGGCTCAGTTGGCTGAGCGTCCAACTTCGGCTCAGGTCATGGTCTCGCAGTTTGTGAGTTCAAGCCCCACGTCGGGCTCTGTGCTAACAAACACCTCAGAGCCTGGAGCCTGCTTCGGATTCTGTGTGTCCATCTCCTCCTCCCCTGCTCATGCTCTGTCTCTCTCTGTCTCTTAAAAATAAATAAATGTTAAAAATAATTTTTAAAAAATTAAATAAAGATATGTAAAGATCATGACTTACTTCTGGTAGTAAAGACTTCAGAAAAGAAAACAGAAAACCTGCAGGGCTTATGAGATTTGTTCAAGGTTTTTCCTCAACCAGAGACTAGGAGAACCTATGTTTGGCATCTTTTTTGTAGTCTTCCACCTTCTTTCCCTTAAACTGGCTATTGTAAATGATCCTTTTCCAGTAATTGGTACTGGCCCTCTTCCTCTCTCATGTTCAAACTCTTGAAGGCAGATTTTTTTTTTTTAGTATTTTCTAGAAGTTTCATTTTGAAATATTATTTTTATATGGCATAAGGTAAGAATCAAAGTTCATTTTTTAAAGACATATCATTCAGAGTATTTTTCCACAACAGGGTGAAGTTAGAAATCAACAACAGAAAGAAAAATTAGCAAACTCATAAATTTATAGAAATTAAACAACATACCCTGAAATAACCAATGGACCAAAAAATAAAAGACAAAAAAAAATTTTTTTTGAGAGAGATAGAGAGTACAAGCAGGGGTGGGGTAGAGAGAGAGAGAGGGGGAAAGAGAAATCCCAAGCAGGCTGTCTGCTGTCAGTCCAGAGCCCAATGCTGGGCTTGAACTCACGAACTGTAAGATCATGACCTGAGCTGAAACCAACACTGAGCCACCCAGGTGCCCCTCTTTCCTCCCTTTAAAATGTCTTTGTTTTTTTTTTAAATACATTCCCCTGCCAGCATTGTAGAACAGGCCAACAGCCTCTCATCCTGGGATTAATGTAATAGTTTCCTAACCAGTTGTTTTCTTCTAATCTAATCCATGTTGTAAATATTCTGAGACATTTTAGGAAATAGTTTTATTTTATTTTTTTTCTTTACATTCTTCCTGTGGCCACTCATATTAGTGTTATTAAACATTCACCATATGCATGGAACTGTAAAGGACTAGGAGAATGGGATGGGTATGATTTCCTATCTTGAGTAATTTTTATGAGGAGGTGGAGTTTAAATAAAAATGAGATTTCTACCTTTGAGTAATTTATTGTTTAGTTAAAGAGACCACATAAACACTTGATAAGTAAAATAGTAATATATTTTTTTCCTTTTTTTTCCCCCTTCCAGGTTCCTGTTGCATGTAAATCTTGTCCCTGTGGTTATATATTTATTAATAGGAAACTTCTAAAAGTAAAACACTCAGAGAAATCATCACCTTTTACAGGTAATTGAGAGAGTTTACCACCTTTCTGTCTTTTGTGGTTTCTTTTATATAAAGTTAAAATTAATTTTTGTGAGTTAATTTTTTTTTTTTTTGCTGGTGAAGTTATAATACTAAAATCTGTTGAAGTACATTTTGGTTTTTGTTAGATACAGCAAGTTGTTTACATTGGTTTGTTCAACCAATTTAAATGTTAACTCCTTTACTGATAAATTTTGTAACAAATTTTAATGAGAAATTTTAATTAGAAAATATTAACTGAAAGAAAGGAAACCTTGATTTTAGTATTAGAATTTTTTAGTACCAGTTATTTTTTTCAGTTCACGGATTTAGACTAGCTAAAGAGCTGCTGACTTCAATTTTATTTGAGTTTGTAACTTTCTCTTTAAAGTTAGAAATCTGGATTTATGCCATAAGTGTAGTGAGAGATAGGTTTTTGTTACTCTTATTTTTTGCTATGAAAAATCACATTTGTAATAATAGTCAACCCAAAATGTCAATACATTTATTATCAACAATTATTGAGTGCCTAACGTATGCCAGGTACTATATATTTTGGGCACACAGTAAGAAATCTACTACCAAGACAGGTTCAGTGTTGTCATAATGGTTGAAGGTATATGTAGAGGTATATACATATGGGATATATGGGGAAAATATCAGTAATAAGTGCTGAGTAAGAAATTAAAATAGGGTACTGTCCTAGAGGTTAACTGGAAGGCTGCTTTTGATTAAATGTTCCAGGGAATGCATCTCTGAGGAGGAGATGTTTTATAAGGTCTGAATAGATGAAGGAAAACCAGGGAAAGCAAATTCTAGACAGAGGGAAAACAAAGGCAGGATTTATTCCAGGAATGCAGGATTGGTTCAATATGAGGGAACCTATTAGTGTTATATACCATGTTATTAACTATAAAGAAAAAATAATACAGTTATCTCAGTAGATACTAAGAAAACCTTTGGCAAAAATAAGTACCCATTCATGATAGAGACACTCAAGAAAATAGGAATTGAAGACTACTTAAAAAAAATTTTTTTTAATGTTTATTTTTGAGAGGAGAGAGTGACAGAGCATGAGTGGGGGAGGGGCAGAGAGAGACAGGGACACAGAATCTGAAGCAGGCTCCAGGCTCTGAGCTGTCAGTACAGAGCCCGATGAGGGGCTTGAACCCATGAACTGCAAGATCATACCCTGAGCTGAAGTCAGATGTTTAACCAACTAAGCCACCTAGGCGCCCCTTGAATACTACTTTTTTAACTTGATGAAGTATACATCTTAGCATTAAAACTATATCTTATTTAAAAAGGGGAAACACTACAGGCATCTCCATTAATGTCAAGAACAAGCATCCACACCATCTTCACTACTGTTCAGCATTTTGTTAGAGGTAAATTAACCAAGGGAATTAAATTAAGAGAAATCAGTAAGAGGCATAAAAACGGGTAAAGAACAAGTAGAACAATATATCTTTGCAGATCATAGTATAGCTGTACTCCAGAGAATCAATAATAAACTAACTCCTACAATAAAAGAATTCAGTGAAGGATCAGGATTTAAAATTAACATATAAAATTCAACTTTCATGTATACAGATAGCTTAAACTGAACATAATGTTAGAGGAAAGCCCATTTACAATAGCAACATGGAGGATTAAATGTTTAGGAATAAATTTTTTTTTTTTAATTTTTTTTTTCAACGTTTATTTTTTTGGGGACAGAAAGAGACAGAGCATGAACGGGGGAGGGGCAGAGAGAGAGGGAGACACAGAATCGGAAACAGGCTCCAGGCTCTGAGCCATCAGCCCAGGGCCTGACGCGGGGCTCGAACTCACGGACCGCGAGATCGTGACCTGGCTGAAGTCGGATGCTTAACCGACTGCGCCACCCAGGCGCCCCGTTTAGGAATAAATTTAATAAGAAAGGTATAAAATCTATACAAGGAAAATTGAAAACACTCCTAAAAGACACTAAAGCAGATTTAAACAAATGGTAAAATGTCCTTTGTTGTTGAATAGGATGATTCAACATCATAAAAATGTTAATCCTCCCTGGTTAATTTATAAAATCAGTGCAATGTTAATAAAAATCCTATTAAGTTGTTTTATGGAGTCAGACAAGCTGATTTTAAGGTTCATATGGAAAAACAAACATGCAAAAATAGTCAGGAAAATCATCAATTGACTTTTAGTAAAGGTCCTAAAGAAATTAAATGGGAAATAATAGTCTTTTCAATAAATAGTATTGGAATACCATGCTGAGTACGCAAAAGAATGAAGTTGGGGACCTGTTTTATGCCACACATAAAAATTAATTCAGAATAGATCATAAACCTAAATATAAGAGCTAATGAAACTAAAAGCATAGTAGTACATCTAAGTGACTTTGGGTTAGGCAGTGTTTTCTTAAATATGACACCCAGAGCTCAAATGACATACATACATACATACATACATACATACATAGGATGATATCAAAATTCAAAACTTTTTTTGCTGCAGATGATATCAAGAAAGTAGAAAGACAACTCACAGGATGGAAAAAACTATTTGCAAATCACATATCTTATAAGGTACTTATATCTTGAATGTATAAAGAATTCTTATTCCTCAATAATAAAAAGAAATAATCCAATTTAAAAAATGGACAAAAGATTTGAATAGAATTGGTCCAAAGGAGATATACAAATGACCAAAAACTATACCAAAATATTTTTGTTAGTCATTAGAGAAATGCAAATCAAAATCATGAGATATAACTTGACACCACTAAGATGCAATAATAAAGACAGAAAATAACAAGTATTAGTGAGGAAGTGGAAGAGTTGAAACACTCATACATTGCTATTAGGAATGTAAAATGGTGCAGTCACTTTGAAAACAATCTGTCAGTTCCTCAAATGGTTAAATACACAATTATAATATGATCCAGCAATTCCATTCTTAGGTATAAACCCAAGAGACTGAAAACAGAAGTGGACACAAAACCTTTGTGAATGTTATTAGCAGCATTATTCACAATAGCTAAAAAGTAGAAACAGTCCTGATGTCCATCAACTGATAATCAACAAATGTGATGTATCCATATAATAGAGTATTATTTGACATAAAAAGAAAGGAAGTATTGATATATGCTACAACATGAATGATTTGAAAATGTGCTATGTGAGAGAAGTCAGTTACAAAAGATCACATACTTTGATTCCAATTATAAGAAATGTTCACATAGGCAGATATATAAACAGACTAATATTAACAGATATATAAATAGAATAATGGTTTAGGGCTGGGAAAGGGTTAGAGGGAGAATGGGGAACAGTTGTTAATTAGTACAGAGCTTCTTTTGGAAGAGGAAGTGTCCTAAAATTGGATTCAAAACCCTGTGAGTGTACCAGAAATCACCAAATTGTACATTTTAAATAGGAAAATTGTATGGGATGTGAATTATATCTCAATAAAACTGATTTTAGAAATAGCCAGGAAAACACTTTTTTTTTTTAGATTTTTTAAAATATAAATTATCGTCAAATTGGCTTCCATACAACACCCTGTGCTCATCCCAACAAGTGCCCTCCTCAATACCCATCACCCACTTTCCCCTCTCCCTCACCCCCCATCAACCCTCAGTTTGTTCTCTGTATTTAAGAGTGTCTTATGGTTTTTCTCCCTCCCTCTGTTTGTAACTCCCCCTCCCTTCCCCCATGGTTTTCTGTTAAGTTTCTCAAGATCCACGTAAGAGTGAAAACATATGGTATCTGTCTTTCTCTGACAGACTTATTTCACATAGCATAATACCCACCAGTGTTCCATCCATGTTGCTGCAAATGGCAGGATTTCATTCTTTCTCATTGCCAAGTAGTAGTCCATTGTATTTATAAACCACATCTTTATCCATTCATCAGTTGATGGACATTTAGACTCTTTCCATAATTTAGCTATTGTTGAAAGCGCTGCCATAAACATTGGGGTATGTGTGCCCCTATGCATCAGCACTCCTGTATCCCTTGGGTAAATTCCTAGCAGTGCTATTGCTGGGTCATAGGGTAATTGTATCTTTAATTTTTTGAGGAACTTCCACACTGTTTTCCAGAGTGGCTGCACCAGTTTACATTCCCACCAATAGTGCCAGAGGGTTCCTGTTTCTCCACATCCACGCCAGCATCTATAGTCTCCTTATTTGTTCATTTTAGCCATTCTGACCGGTGTGAGGTGGTATCTCAATGTGGCTTTGATTTGTATTTCCCTGATGATGAGTGGCGTGGAGCCTTGTTTCATGTGTCTGTTGCCCATCTGGATGTTTTCTTTGGAAAAGTGTCTATTTATGTCTTCTGCCCATTTCTTCACTGGATTATTTGTTTTTTGGGTGTGGAGTTTGGTGAGTTCTTTATAGATTTTGAATTCTAGCACTTTATCCAATATGCCATTTACAAATATCTTTTCTCATTCTGTTGGTTGCCTTTTAGTTTTGTTGATTGTTTCCTTTGCAGTGCAGAAACTTTTTATCTTAATGAGGTCCCAATAGTTCATTTTTGCCTTTAATTCCCTTGCCTTTGGAGATGTGTTGAGTAAGAAATTGCTGTGGCTGAGGTCAAAGGTTGTTGCCTGCTTTCTCTTCTAGGGTTTTGATGGTTTCCTGTGTCACATTCAGTTTCTTCATCCATTTTGAGTTTTTTTTGTGTATCGTGTTAAGAAAGTAGTCTAGTTTCATTCTTCGGCATGTTGCTGTCCAGTTCTCCCAGCACCATTTGTTGAAGAGACAGTCTTTTTTTCCACTGGATACTCTTTCCTGCTTTGTCAAAGATTAGTTGGCCATACATTTGTGGGTCCAGTTCTGGGTTCTCTATTCTATTCTATTGGTCTGTGTGTCTGTTTTTGTGCCAATAGTATACTGTCTGGATGATTATAGCTTTGTAGTAGAGGCTAAAGTCTGGGATTGTGATGCCTCCTGCTTTGGTTTTCTTCTTCAATATTACTTTTAGCCAGGAAAACACTTAAAAAGAGAAACTTTAAAAAAAAAACTATAAGGGTTGAATAGCCTTATTAATTAAAACATTGTAGCATTGGCAGGGACAAATAGACCAATGGAAAAGAATAAAAAGTGCAGAATTAGACCCAAATTCATATGGAAAGTTAGTATATGAGAAAGGTAGTATTTCAAATTACTAGGGTAAAGATGGACCTTTTCTTCGTCTCATTTTTATTGTGGTAAAATACATACAATATTTATCATTTTAACCATTTAAGTGTACAGTTAAGTGGAATTAAAAACATTCACAATTCTGTGTAGTCATCATTGCTATTTATACTTAAAACTTTTTTATCATCCCCAACATAAACCCTGTACCCATTAAATAATCTCTTCCTCCCCACTCCACCACCACACCTCCCCCAAATCCCTGGCAGTCTCTCCTTTGTGTCTCTGTAAATGTGCTTTTTCCAGGTATCTCATATATAAGTGGAATCATATAATATTTGTCCTTCTGTGTTTGGCTTATTTTACTAAGCATAATGTTTTCAAGGCCTGTCTATGTTGTAGCATATATGAAAATTTCATTACTTTTTATGGCTGAATAATTACCATTTTATGTACATACTACATTTTTTAATCCATTCATCTGATAGACAGTAGGGTTATTGTAATGAACATTGGTGTACAGATATGTGTTCGAATCCCTAATTTCAGTTCTTTTGGATATATACCTAGGAGTGGAATTGCTGGGTCATATAGTAGTTTTGTGTTTAACCTTTTGAGGAACTGTAAAACTCTTTTCCACAGTGGTTGCACTATTTTACATTCCCACAAGCAATGCATGAGGGTTCCAATTTTTCTATATTCGTACCAGCATTTGTCATTTTCCAATTTTTTTTTAAATAACCATCCTAGTAGGTGTGAACTGTTATCTTACTGGGTTTTGATATGCATTTCCCTAAACACTAGCAATGTTAAGCATCTTTTCTGGTTCTTATTGGCCATTTGTATATCTTCTTTGGAGAAATGTCTATTCAACTCCTTTACCCATTTTTAATTAGGTTGTTTTGGTTGTTTGTTAAGTTATAGAAACTCTTTATATATTTTCAGTATTAATCCCTTGTCAGAAGTATGATTTGCAAGTATTTTTTTCCATTCTGCAGGTTGTCTTTTCACTTTTTTAAGTGTCCTTTGATGCACAAAATTCTTAATTTTAATGAGATCCAACTTATCTAATTTTTTTTGATTTTTATTGTTAATTGTGGTAACATACAAAAAATATAAAATTTACCATCCTATTTTTAAGTATATAGTTCAGTAGTATTAAGTACTTTGACATCTTTTACTGTTGATCTCCAGAACTTTTTCATCTTCTAAAACTGAAACTCTATAACCTTAAACAACAACTCCCATTCTTCCCTTGCCCCTGTCCCCACTAACCTCTATTCTACTTTCCATCTCTAAGAATATGACTATTCTAGGTATGTCATTTAAGTAGAATCACACAATTTTTGTCTTTTTGTGACTGGTTTATTTCACTTAGCATCATGTGTTCATGGTTCATCTGTGTTGTAGGATGTATCAGAATCTCCTTTCTCTTTTCTGTTGTTTGGGGCGGGGGGAGGAGCAGAGGGAGAGAGAGAATCTTAAGCAGGCTCCACACTCAGCATGGATCCTGACATGGGGCTTGATCCCACGACCCTAGGATCATGACCTGAGCCAAAATCAAGAGTCAGACGCTCAACCTACTGAGTCATCCAGGCACCCCAGAACTTCCTTTCTTTTTAAGGCTGAATAATATTCCATTGTATGCAATTACCACATTTTCTTTATCCATTTATTGGTTGATAGACACTTGGGTTGTTTCCACCTTTTGGCCATTGTGAATAATGATGCTGTGATTGTGGGTATATAAATACCTCTTTGAGACTCTGTATTCAGTTCTTTTGGATATATTCCCAGAAATGGAATTATTGGATCATATGGTAATTCTGTTCTTAATTTTTTGAGAAACCAACATGAACGTTTTCCATAGAGACTTGTACCATTTTTTGTTCCCACCAGCTGTGCCCAAGTGTTCCAGTTTCTCTGTATCTTTGCTAACATTTGTTATTTTCTCTTGTTAGTAGCTGTCCTTTTGGGTGTGAGTTGATACCTCATTGTGGTTTTGATTTGCATTTCCCTAATGATTAATGATGTTGGCCATCTTTTCAAATCCTTGTTGGCCTTGTATATATTTTTGTTTGAGAAACATTTATTCTAGTGCTCTTTGCTCATTTTAAAATCAGGCTATTTGTGGGGCACCTCGATGGCTCAGTTGGTTAAGCATCTGACTTTGGCTCAGGTCACGGTCTTGTGGTTCGTGGGTTTGAGTCCCGTGTTGAGTCAGCTGTGCTGACGGCTCAGAGCCTGGAGCCTGCTTCAGATTCTGTGTCTCCCTCTCTTTGCTCCTCCTTCCCTGCTTGTGCTCTGACTCTCTCTGTGTCTCAAAAAAATAAACATTAAAAACAATTTTTTTTTTAATCAGGCTATTTGTATTTTGTTGTTGAGTTGTAGGAGTTCTTTATATATTCTGGATATTTACCCCTTATCAGATTCATGATTTGCAAATATTCTATTCTGTGGGTTGCCTTTTCACTGTTAACTGTGTCTTTTGCCCAGAAGTTTTAAATTTTGATGCAGTCCAGTTTACCTGTTTTTACTTTTGTTGTCATATCCATTAAACTGTTGTCAAATCCAGTGCCATGAAGATTTTCCTCAATGTTCTCTTAAAGACTTTTGTAATTCTAGTTTTTACATTTAGGTCTTTGATCCATTTTTGAATTAATTTTTGTATAAGGTCTGGGTTAGGGTCCAACTTCATTCTTTTGCATGTGGATATACAGTTTTCCCAGTACTATTTGTTGAAAAACCATCCTTTCCCACTAAATGGTCTTGACACCCTTGTCGAAAATCAGTTGACCATTTGTGTGAGGGTTTCTTTCTAGTCCATTGTTCTTTATGTTTGTTCTTATGCCCATATTGTTTTAATTATTGTGGCTTTGTAGTTAGTTTCAAAGTTGGGAAGTGTGGGTTCTCCAACTTTATTCCTTTACAAGATTATTTTGGTTATTCACGGCCCCTTGTGATTCTGTATAAAAATAAGGATCTGCTTTTCCATTTCTGCCAAAAAGGCTGTTGGACTTTTGATGGGGATTATATTGAATTTGTAGATTGCTTGGGTAATACTGACATCTTAATGATGTTAAGTCTTCCTATCTATGAGTATGATTGTCTTTTCATTTATTTAGATCTTGCTTGATTTCTTTCAGCAGTGTGTTCAGCATAAAATCTTAAGTCCTTGGTTAGATTCATTCCTAAGTATTTTATTGGAATTGCTTTTTTAGTTTTCTCTTGAAGTTATTAATCCCTGGTGTATAAAAACAGAGTTGATTTTTATTCTTGTATCTGACAACTTTGCTGAAGTTTGGAAAGTTTTTGGAAACTTTTTTTGGAAATGATCTACTTTTTTTCATGGAACAATGAATGATCCACTTTTAGCATTTCCCAAATGGCTACCCAGTTGTCCCTGCACTATTATTAAAAGAGCCATTGTTATCTACCATTAACATAAGTTAATTCCTCTATAGTTGGTATGTAGGCTTGCTAACTGTGACTTAAAATCCAGAAGCATTAAAAGAAAAGGTTGATAAATTTCACTAAGTTAAATTCTTGCATAACAAAAAAAAATCCCGTAAATAAAAGTTTTTCAAAGAGAAACTGGGGGAAAATATTCATAATATATACCCATAAAAAGGACAATACTTTTTATATTTAAATAGCTTTTGGGGCACCTGGGTGGCTCAGTCGGTTAAGCGTCCAACTTCAGCTCAGGTCACGATCTCACGGTCCGTGAGTTCGAGCCCCGCGTCGGGCTCTGGGCTGATGATGGCCCAGAGCCTGGAGTCTGCTTCCGATTCTGTGTCTCCCTCTCTCTCTGACCCTCCCCCATTCATGCTCTGCCTCTCTCTGTCTCAAAAATAAATAAACGTTAGAAAAAATAGCTTTTAAAATTTGAGGGACAAAAGCTTTTCAGGTTGCAGTGCCAGGCAGTGAGGAGCTCTTGCCCCACTGGTAGCTATGTAGTCCAAGGGCCCTCTATAGTCCATGCAGGTCCTTGGACACAGGAAGGTGGCCAGTACACATCGTGGTGCATTGCAAACAGGGCAATGGCCTTATCCAGGTGAATGGACAGTCCCTGGAGATGATCCATCAGTGCACACTACAGTACAAGCTACTTGAACCTGTTGTGCTTCTGGGCAAGGAATGATTTCCTGGGGTGGATGTCTGAGTCTGCATGAACAGTGGTAGTTACGTGGTCCAGGTTTGCACAGTTCACCAGTACCAGCTCCAAAGCCCTGGTGTACTTATTACTAGAAATATGTGGATGAGGCTTCCAAGAAGGAGCTCACAGACATCCCCATCCAGTATGACTGGACCCTGCTGGTGGTAGTGGATCCCCATCGCAGCAAATCCAAAAAGTTTGGAGGCTCTGGTACCCATACTTCCTACCAGAAATCCTATTGATAAGCCCATTGTGAAGATCAGAGTTCACCTTGGTAATAAACAGTGGTTGTGAGATTTAAGGTTTTGAAATAAAACAAAAAATTTGAGTTTGGGACAGAGTTCCAAAAACCTGTTGTAAAAATGTGAATCAGACATGAAGAGACAACTCAAAAAAGTAAGACATAGTAATGGCCTAAAGTATATGAAAAAAGTTCAAATTCACTCATAATTAGAGAAATGCAAATTAAAATAATACCTATCAATGACAAAAATTTTTAAATATGACCATATACTTCGTTGGTGAAGCTGTGAAGATATGGATACTCCTATACATTGCTGTTGAGAATGTGAATTGTTACAATCCTTTGGAAGGGAAATTTGGTAATACCTAAAAATATGTATTTGTTAATTTTTTGACCATTTCTGGGATTTTACCATGAAGATACACCTCCAACAATATAAAAATGCATACATACGAGATATTCACTGCATCAAAGTAGTGTAATGTAATTGCAAAATGTTGGAAACAGTCTAAATGCCCATACATAGCAAAGTGATTAAACTATGGTATGTCCATGCAGTGGAATAATGGAGCTGTAAAAAAAGAATGAGAATGATCTATATCAATTGATACGGAGTGTTGCCAGGATAATATGCTGTTAAGTGACAAAAGTAAAGCACAGGAGTATCCATAGTATACTATTCTTTTGTGTAAGAAAGAAGGAGATAATAAGACAGTACATACACATCTGCTCATTTGTATAGAATCCGTACTGGGAGGATAAACTGGAAACTAAAGTGATTGGTAACCTATAGGGGGTAGGTGGGAAAGGGGTGCAAAAAAGTGGGGTGATGGGAACTAGGTATCAGGAATGAGGAAGAAGTGACATTAAAGGGGATGGAGGAAGAAAAGAGCTTTATTCCAAGTTTTTTTCGAAAATAACATCTTCACTGGATACTGTAATGTTAAAAAGAACTGCACATTAATGCTGTAATCTAGTCAGTAAATGTATTTCTCACAGGGGCATAGATCAGCAATTCTGAAACTGCCTTATGTGTGTACTCAAATTGAACAAATAGGTAAATGTTTTAAATAACAAGAACTGGGTTCTCATAAATAAAGAAAAGAGAAGGCTAAAATGAACTCTGTTGGTTTGGGTTTGGTTTGGTATCTGAGATATCAATATATGTGTGGGTTGTTATGCATGTTTCCTACCAATGTCCACTGAGAGTGACTAAAAGGTATAACACCCCAATAGTAATGAATAAACCTAGGATCCAGTTTTTTATTTCTAAGTAAATATTTTATTTCCTCAAATAAAAGGAACCAGGGCTCCTTGGAGAAGTTGTTGATTCTAGGACTGAGAGAAAATACTAAAGGTGCCTGGGACACCTTGATGTGTGCCAGGTAATAACAAAATGCTTGTAAAAAGGCAGGGGGATATTGTTGAAAAAACATGGGAGTCAACCGGAAAGAGTTCTAATGGCCGAAGCTGGAGCAATTTGAGCAAAAGAAATAATGAAATCACTGGATTATAATTCATAGAATAATTAAATATCCATGAGTCCATACTGATACAGATAAAAAAAAATGGGGAAAATGAACAATTCTCGCTTATAGTAAAATTCCAATTAAGACTGTGGAAAGATGTAAGATATGAGGAAAATAGAAAAGAAATATTAGCTAAACACAGTAATAATTATTGTAGACAAGATCTACCAATTGATTGTAAAATTAGTGAGTGAAAATTTGAGAAGTAAAATTCATATAGATTCAAAGAATGTCCCCCAAAGTATATCTTCATTAATCACAAAGGGAAAGATAGTAAATTTATCAGAATAAAACCTGCTAAAATTTATCTTAATAAATCACTTAATAAATGATCAAGGTGAACATCACAATAATAAAACATATTGATACCATGAAACCCATGATGTGATGCACTGGGAAGGATTCATCATTTCTGTGTACTCTTGCCAAAATGTATAACCTTAGTCCAGTCATCAGCCAAACCCAAATGAGATATATTTGACAGAGTAAACCAATCAGTAGTCTTTAAGAGTCATGATCATGAAAAATAAGGGAAGACTGTAGCATTGTCAGAGATTGGACGAAACAAGATATGACAACTAAATATAATGTGGGAGTTTTTTCTTTCACAATGGCCTGTTCTTGCTGAATGAAATCTATTTCTTGCTGAATGAAATCTATTTCTGTTTTCTCTTTGAACATTAAAGGCATGTTTCAAAATGTCATATTCTAACATCTTAAAATGTCTGTTTTAGATTGTTCCATTATTTGTATATAGTTCTGAGATGAAGAGTATGAATTCTATTCATGTGTCCCTTCCCCACTGTGCTCTTTTAATGTTTCCCACTTTTTTGCATTTGGGAAATTCTCTATTGCTTTTGGATTTAGCTCTGTATTAAAACAAGTTTTGTTTTTTGGTTATATCTCAATTAGTATGTCTGAAGTGGGATGTTATGCTTCTTGCATTTATTAAATCTACTATATTGATGGAAAACCTTTCTCCCCTATTCCTGTTCCATTTATGAACAATAGGGTAATTGCTTTCAGTGTATTAGGGACTAAAATAAAGTTACTCACTTTCCTAATATTTATCATATAGTTAAATATATGGGGTGCTTTTTTGTTTTTTGGTAACTATTTTATGGTTGAGGTCAGAATTTTTTTCTGCTTTTGTAATAGGTTATTGACTTATTTGAAATAGTTTAGAACTTAAGTGAGGGTAGAAAGGAATAGAAACCTTTTCCCTTTCCACTTTGCCATCTTGGAAGTATAGGGGAGGAAAAAGGCAGAAAAGTTAGTATTGGAGGAATATGTACTTACAAAGGGCTGGAATTAAAGCTGCTGAAAAGGAAAACTTCCCCCTTCTTACCGCAAGATATTCCCAGATTTGAATTCTGCTGAACCTTTCTCTCTCTCTCTCTAACCCTTTGGTAGGTTTAGGTCACATGTATGTTATGGTTATAGTTTTAAAAAGTACACTGGGCAGTGGACCCTAGTGCCATTTAAATACATAACTGCCAGGGGGAAATGTGAACTTAGGCAAACAGTTCTTTCATATACCTAAAATACTATTTATATTCATTTACGCCAAAATTAAGTATGAAGCCAAAGAAAGTGAAGCAGAGAGGCGAAAGAAGAAAAATTCTGTAGTAAATAAGGATTTAGAATGTGTAAAGAATGTGTGAAGTAGCATTCAGATCATGTGAAACAGGGAAGAGGAACACCTAAAAATACTTCTGTCAGAAAACATAAGAAACAGGTATTTATCAGCCCATTATGGGAGATTTTTTTTCTAAGCATTAAACTTATCTGAAATCTTAATTTGATAGTAGAGAAAAAATTGTGTGGCATTGAGTTCCTAGATTTAAAAGCACAACTTCTATTTTAGTTCAAAATCATTTCTTTTATGGTAATGCTTATAAAATTACTGGATATTTTATTCCTACTGTAAAGTCATCTGCCTGATATAAACTGATGGCAGCAGAACACAGTGATAAAAAACGTGTGTTCTCCAGATGAAATTTCTGATATTTGACTAGTTGAAACTTGGTCATGATTGGTAAAGTTGATATCAGGTCTGTTTTCAGGTGTGTTGTTTAGTATTCGTAATGATATTATGGTCTTCAGTTTTCTTTGATGGCTGAGTTTTTATTGTTTATTTCTTCCACAGAAGTGGACTGTACCATATCTTTGAAAGAGTTGCGAATACTGTTTTTATATGAATTTAAACTAGGACATAGTGCAGCCACAGCAAGTAGAAACATCAATTCTGTCTTTGGAGAAGGCTCTGTTAGTGAAAGGACTATCCGGTGGTGGTTTGAAAAATTTCGTTCTGGGGATCTGAGTCTGAAAAATGAGCCTCGAGGGAGACCTAAATCTGTTTTAAATGAAGATCAATTGAGAGCCATGGTGGAAGCTAACCCCAAAATGGCAATTCGAGGCCTTGCAGCAGACTTAGGAGTTTCTGCTACAACAATTTCTCGACATTTGGCTGCAATAGGAAAGGTGAAAAAGTTGGACAAATGGGTAGGTACCACACCAACTGATGGATGATCATATATGGAGATGATTAGAGATGTGTTCATACCTTAGGATTTGAAAGAGCAGAGACCTATTCTGGAGAGGATCATAAGCTTTGACAAAAAATGAAAGTGGTCTGGACAATGGTTGGATGTTGATGAAGTTCCCAAACGTGTTAAAACTATCGCTGCAACCAAAATGAAGGTTCTAGTAATGATGGTGGTCTGCAAAGAGAGTATTTATTACTTTTAGCCCAGGCAAAACTAACAGTAGCATCTTATTGTCAAGAAGTTGAAATTATGTATAAAAATGGATTTAAAAGCACTCTGCATTGGTTAACAGACATGGACCTATACTTTTCCATGACAACATTTGACCACTGAAATTGCGGACCACCATAGGGAATAACTGAATTGGGCCAAGAACTTTTGCCATATCCATCACACTCACCTGACCTTTTTTCAACAGATTACCACCTTTTTCATCATTTGGAAGTCTAAGAAACAGAACATTCTCCAAAAGAGAACAGTAATTGAAGGATTTGAATAAATGTTAACAATGCTGAATTTTATTAATATGTAACTTAGTATTTGGAAAAATTTATCATTTTGGGAAAGCAGTTATTGCTAGCAGCACATATTTTGGTTGAATGAAACTTTTCTTTTTCTGAAAAATATAACATTTTCATTTTTATATAAAGGCAGTTTCATATCTTCCCAGACCCTGGCAGAACATGAAGACTGAAAGGTACCTAATGTACTGGAAAACTACAAGCTACCCCTGAGTTTTGGGCTTCTTCATTGGAGGAATGTAGAACAACCCAGAGTGGATATATGTTTGAAAGATGCTTAGGAGTCAGCCATGCAAATATCTGGGTATAAAGAAGGTTTTAGAGAGATGAGCAGCCTCAACAGAAGCTTTCAGGCTCTGAGAAAATATTTTTTGAATAAAGAAATGAAAGCATGTTTCTAACACCGAAAGCCATGCACACAATAGACATGGCACAGTGGTGCTTTTGAGTGGTAGTACTTACTGTCACACAGAGCCAATCCCTTTCATATGTTTTCCATTCTTACTCTTTATTTTTAAAAAAGTGTAAGTGGCCTGTCAGAGACCATAATTAATGGGCTCTTAATGATTTTATAGCTAGATTGCAGTTACTCCTTGTGGCTTCCAGGGATTAAGTTGGCATAAAGATAACTGATGGTCCTCTTCCTGCCTTTCTCCCTCCTGACAACTTGCTGTGTCTATCCTATGAAGGAGAGTTAGGGAATCCTAAAAGCTAAGAGGTGAGAGAAGGACATCCTGGAATGGATCTTACTTGAAGAGACAGAAAGAGGGAAGAAGGGAGACAATTGGAGGGAAAGATGGAATGGAAATTACCTAAAGTAGAATTGACTGTGAGCTAAAAGATTAAAGACCATGGGATGCATTACTATAAATTAAAAATAAAGATGTCCCTTTCTTTGGGTAACAGTCCTGCGCTATGACAGAGGCTTTGTGAGCAGAGTGCCTTTCAGTTCTAATTTACTCCCCTGGCTGGATGCCCTGGTCCGGAGTCACCTGCTTATTTTACTGCCCCATCCTTGGATTGTCAAGGAATCTATTTAGTGTTTTTGTGGACTCTTGCTTACTCTCAAGAGAGAATGAAGCCTGAGATTTAGCTCAGACTGATAAGGTAACCAGGCTAAAACCAGAAGTATGGGAAGGACTTTATATGAAAGGCAGCAAGTACAAGGGTGAGGTCAAATGGTCACAGAGGGTTGCCCAACGTGAAAGAAAGTGGTGTTGTATAGTTACTTAGTCTGAGTAGTAGTTGCTTTATGGCCATTCATCCTTTCCTCAATTCTCAGACCCCTTGTCAGACTTCAGAGTTGGATCCTAGACTTTTGTCTAAAACAGTTGGTGGATATGCCTTGTTCAGCCCAAATGAGTGGTTTGGGGATGGGTAGGCAACCCAAAAAGAAGCAGTGAAATGTGATGAGACATGGAAAGGAGCAGTTATAGAATGTTCAGTTATCCTAGCAATCGTCCTTACCACCTCCAAGAAGGGGTGTAGACTTGAGAGGCAGAAATGGGTCCTGGATTGAGTTGTGCCTTTACTACTATTAATATATTTTGGTTATGTGAGATGGCAAGTACCCTTTTTGCTTAAACCGTTTTGGAGACCTGGGCTATTTTGGCAGAAGAAAGATTCCTGACTGATACTCTCCCCCGAGCCTTACTAAACTGTAAAATGAAGTTCATGATACCACCTTGCAGGGGTTGGGGATCAAGAGGGACAATGTAAAGCACAGGCATGGAGTAGATGCCCAATAAGTAGTATTTAATACTATGAAAAGTAAAATGAGAAGAAACAAAGTAAGGTGTGTGGGATACCTCTGGAGGCCCCTCTGTGTCCACGGTAGCCAGTTGGGGTGAGTTCAGTGCTCACTGAGGCCGGTGCCTGGCTTGGACTGTCCAGAGGTACCCAGCTGTAGAAGAGGGATGACTTCTTCAGTCACTTTGAGCCTGTGGCTTTTCTGTAGTAAGTAGCAACTACAACTTTTTTTTTTTTTAAGATTATTTTGAGAGAGATGTGTGAGAGCACAAGTGGGGGAAAGGCAGAGAGAGAGGGAGAGAGAGAATCCCAAGCAGCTAACAGTGCAGAGTCCAACACAAGGCTCCATCTCACAAACTGTACGATCATGACCTGAGCCAAAATCAAGAGTTGAACACTCAACTGACTGCGCCACCCAGGCGCCCCGACTACAGCTTTAAATTTATAACTGGAAGCTATATTAGATTTTCAATAAAAATGAGAAATTTTATACACATAAAGTCCTGCCAAGCATCCCATCTTATTCTCCTTTCCTAGGGGAAAAAAAAAAAAAAAGCTTTAAGAGGTTCCTTGGTAGAAACTTTGGTTTGAGTGTCAAAGGAGTGAGATGGAAGCTGCTACATCTCACCTCCCTGCCATTCCCTGGCTTGGGTCCTTATTACAAAAGGGAATATGAAGTGGCTTTGAGTCACTTACGTGACTCTTGATCTTGGGGTCGTGAGTTAGAGCCCTGTGTTGGGGGTAGAGTTTACTTAAAACAAAAAAACAAAGTGGCTCTGAATAGCCATTTTGGTTTATTAAGTACGTAGTAACCGTTATTAAAGAAGCTCCTGCCTGGTCTGATTGCTTATTGTGAGACTAGAGCACCTACAGTTACTTTAATAGCATGCATAAAAGGTCTTGGGTAAAGTTAGAGATAGGATCAAAAGCCAGTGGAACGTAGACTCTTCCAGGACCTGCCAGTAGGTTGGACTCTCTCTTCTTTCTGTTGGTGCTTTGGCCACAGAACCTCCTTTCACTTCCTTTTATCTCAGCTAATTTGTCCGTGCTGCTACTGTTCTTCACCTTATTAACTCTACCTGTCATGCACATTTCCCCCAGGATGTCTTACCTGATTACCCCACCCCACTACAGGTCAGGTCCCCTTGTCAATGGACTTAGAGCCCCAGTATGGTTCCTTCGTAACTGTGATCACAGTAGTTACATGTTTATTGGTGTGATAGTATATGTTTGTCATCTTCTCTGTTGGATTATAAGATTCACAACAGCAGGGACTTTTTTCCTCACAAGATTATACCCCCATCAAGAGCACAAGGTCCAGCACATGGTAGGTACCTAGTAAATGTTTATTAAATGAATAAGTATCAGGGCCAGTGTCATTCACTTTATAGAAAATCCTTGTTTTGGTATCAGTGTAAGTAAGGAATATGTGGATAAGACATAATTGAAAACCTAATGAACAGTGGCTTAAATACATAGGTTTTGTTTCCTGTAACTTATGAACATTTTCAAACATAAAAACAAAATACCTGAATTTTACAGTGAACACCTGTATGCCAGCCACCTAAATTGACATTACTTTACTTTATGATTATCACTTTACCTACCCACGTAGCTATCCTTTTTTTTTTTATGCCTTTCAATGTAAAGTTGCAGGCATTAGCACATTTCACCCTTAATACTTTAGCATACATATCATTACCTAGAATTCAATATTTGTTTAAAGTTCTTGTTCTCATAAATTTAAATTTGATAAAATGCCCAAATCTTAATTGTGCTATTCAGTATGTTTTGACAAATGCAAACACTTGTGTAATACAAATCCCTGTCGAAGATACAGACTATCAGCCCAGAAAGTTCTCTCATACCCCTTTTCATTTTATCCCCACTCTTACAAGACCCCAAGAGGCAAAACAACTGCTCTGATTTTTTTTCTACCATGGAATAGTTTTGCCTGTTCTAGAATTACACATAAATAGAATTGTACAGGATGTGCTCTTTTGTGTAAGGCTTCGTTTACTAAGCATAATGTTTTTGAAATTAACCCATTTTGTGTGTATCAATGTTTCATTCCTTTGAAAAGCTGATTAGTATTCCATGAAACAAATAGAACAATTTATCTATTTACCTGTTTGATGGATATTTGTGGGTTTTTTTTCACAGTTTGAGCCTATTTTGAATAAAGCTGTTATGAATATTCTTGCACAAGTCTTTTTGTGGACGTATCTTTTGTATCTTTTGGATAAATCTCTAAGATTGGAAATACTGGCTCATAGGCATATGTATATATCTAGTTTTCCTAGACCTTTTCCCAAAGTGATTACACTATTTTATACCCCCCATTCTCACTAACATTTGATGTCACTCTTTTTATCTATTCTGGTGGGTGTGGAGCTGTATCTTATTTTGAGCTACTTTCCCCCTTTCACATTATAAGGGAAATAGGGAGGCAGGCTATGACTGGAGTAGGCACTTAACAGTGCTATGGGGGACCCACGCACTTTGTTCATCCTTAGTGGACTTTGATTATAGTTCTATGCATGGCTTCTGAGGTAGTCAGCCCATTGAGTGTGGGCTGGGTTTTGTGACTAGCTTAGTGACTAGAATACAGCAGAAGCAATGAGATGCCATTTCTGAGATTAAGTTATAAAAAGAGTGTGGCTTCTGTCATGAGCATTCTCTCATACTTTTTGGGATTACTCATTCTAAGGAAAGCCAAATTGCTATATTGTGAGGCAGCTCACAATTGCCGTGTTGTGAAGAGATGATGTGATAGGGGACAGTCTGCCAACAATCAAAAGAGTGAGCGTAGAAATAGATCTCCTTTTGGTTGAGCATTCAGATGGGATTGCAGAACCACACCTGGATTCCTAACCCAGAGAAACCGAGGTAATGTTTGTTGTTCTGAGCCACCAAGTTTTGGGGTACTTTGTTATGTAACAATAGGTAACTAATATGACACCTCATTGTCTCATCCTAAGATGGCTTTTTGTACCTTCAGGGTCTCTTGTTCATGCCCCAGACAGTAAGAAAAAGTATGAAGGGCAAAGGACAAAGAGTTTTTTTTAACATGAATCTGTTCGTTTTAAAAAAAATTTTAACCTTTATTTATTTTTGCAAGAAAAAGACAAAGCAGAAGCAGGAGAGGGGCAGAGAGAGGGAGACAGAATCAGAAGCAGGCTCCAAACTCCGAGCCGTCAGCACAGAGCCTGATGCGGGGCTGGAACCCACAAGTGGTGAGATCATGACCTGAGCCAAAGTTGGACGCTCAGCCGACCGAGCCACCCAGGCGCCCCGAATCTGTTCATTTTTATCAGGAACTCAGAACCTTTCCAGCAAATCCCACTCAGCAGACTTTGGTTTATATCTTTTTGGCCAGATAACGCCACTCAGCAGACTGGTTTATATCTTATTGACCAGATAACTCCACATGACCACTGTAGCTAGAAGGCATCTAGAGAGAAGCAGGGACCTAGATGGAGTTTGTGTCAGCCAACTGTCAGTGTCTGCCACATTAACCATTTTGGAAACCCCATGGAGTTAAAGACATTAAAAGACCTCTTCATTAACACCTACCCCAGCCAAGTGAACTTTTGAGGAAATTTCCAGAAAAAGGAAATGAAACTTTAAGAAAACTCCTCAGAGCTTGGATTGCAGGGCCTAGGTTTCTGATTCGTGTCCCACCCCATTCTTGGAAAACTGCAGCACTATCTTCCATGGCTCCTTCTAGTCCTCCAGTCCTTTGCAATAGATACTTCAGAGCTATCCTGGAAATACCCCTGATAACTCTCTGCCACAGCAAAATGGCTTCTCAAGTTTTGCTAACATTATGGCCTTCATATTTTTTAGTCCCTCTCCTCTCCTTTAGTGACCTTTCTTTTCTCCTGTCTCAGGTCTGATAACTTAAATTTTGCTGGACCAATCATTCTCAAGTTCAAATCGAATCGTGTTACTCCAACTTAAAACCCTTATTGCCCCATTGTCCTCAGGATGAATCCTGAACTTCTTCCCATGGTAGCGAAGACCCTGCATAACTGGATATAGCACACCTCCCCAGCACTTTGCCCTGCACTTGGTGTTCCCACACCAAATTGCTTACTTTCTCTGCCCCATCTGCCTGAGACCTCCACTTGACATCCTTAGGGATTCAGCTGTGGAGATGACTTTTCTAGAAAGCTTTCTAGGACTTCTAACTCCCTCAACAGTGGGGCAGGTGACCTCTTAAGTAGCTCAGTAGTTGTTATAAATTCTTTTCCCTTTATGGGGGAAAAGGCCATACTAGGTTGATCTAGTAGAAAATTCAAATAATATGAATTGAATGGATATATGAATGATAGGGAATGAAAAGTAAGTCTTCCTATTCCTGCTGTCCATTTCATTTTCTCCAGTTTCTCAATACATATTCAAGTATAAATACATTTTCATATTATTTTTATAAGGTGTTCTGTACCTTGTTTTTCCAATTAACACTTGTTTTAAAATTTTTTCTTAATATTTATTTTTGAGAAAGCACGAGCAGGAGAGGGGCAGAGAGATGGAGGCAAAGAATTCGAAGCAGACTTCAGGCCCTGAGCTGTCAGCACAGAGCCCTACGCAGGGCTTGAACTCATGAACCTTGAGATCATGACCTAAGCCGAAGTTGGATGCTTAAGGTGCTCCAACACTGTATTTTGGAGACCATTATATCACTTCATACCGATCTATCTCATTCTTTAAAGAACTGCAGCGATATTCTGTTGCGTGCATGCCTTAATTTGCCCAAGCAATTTGTTGTCGTACGCAGGGACTGTTTCTGATTTTGCTCTGACAAGCAGAGACGCAAAGTGCAATATCTTTGCACAAATGGATTTGAGTACAGGTGGAAAATATCTTTTCCACTATTAGGGGTGAATTGCTAGATTATGAGGCTAGGTCAATGGCTATGTGGCTTTAAAATTTTGGTATGAAGTTCTAAATAGTCAACCGATTTACTCTTCCTATCAACCGCCCAGTTCTGCTGTATTCTAATATTAGGCCATGTACCACAGTAATCTGCATATTTTTTGAGGGCAGGCACTTCCTAGTATTCACATTTGTCTGGCTGGCAGAATTAGCTTTCAATATTTGAGTTAACGTTGAATTTTGTATCTCTTAGCGCCGATTCTAGGCTTGACATACAGCAGACTCAGCAGGTGTCTATTACAATTCCTCAATAATTAGAGAAGCTAACATTCACTGAAGTGTATTAAATGCCGCGGCTTGTGCTAAGCGCGCTTTCTCTTCCACCACTTTCACTCACGATTTCCTTCCTCCCGGGGGGAGGGGGTGTCCAGCACCACGACCCGCCTTATCTGTGCATTCGTTGGCCGATCCCGACGCCCGTTACTGCTGAGCCACGCCCAAGCCACGCCCCCACGCATTCCGCAGGAGAAGGCGTGGTCATTGTGGCGCTGGACCTTCGAGACCGTCTCCTCTCGTGAGAATCTGGACACGCTCGAAGACCGGTGCCGTGAGTGTGGGAGCGCGTCTCGGGGGCCTGCGGAGTCGACGCGAGAGGCCTGCGGCCGCTGCTGGTGCACGCCGCCGCCCCCCCTCACCCGGCACGCAGGCTCCGTGCGAATTCGCGCACGCGCGCGCGCACCCGCCCAACCCTTGGTCTGGCCAGCAGGGACCCGCCTGGCGGAGGCAGGGCCGATGAGATACTAGGGGAGGAGCCCGAGCTGCTGCCGCTGCTGCTGCCGCTGCCGCCGTCGCTGCCGCTGCTGCCACTGCCTCCGCACTCGGAGAGGAGCATGTCTGCAACTCGAGCCAAGAAAGTGAAGATGGCCACCAAATCGTGCCCCGAGTGCGACCAACAGGTGGGCGCAGAGGACCGGGCGAGTGCGCGGGCGGGCAGCCGTTGGCTGTGGAGAGGCCGCCTCGCCGGGTTCGGGAGGCCGAGTGGACGGGCCGGCCCTTGGGCTCGGGGGCTACAGTGGAACCCCGGAACGGGCCGGGCTGAGCCGAAGGGGTGCCAGGGAGGCGCTCAGGGTCGCAGTCCGGCCGGTGCCCACCTGGCAGCGTCAGCCAGGCGACTGTGTGCGCGGGAGGGAGGCGTGGGTTTGTCTGGAGCCTGTCCGGACCCTTCCCGAGTCGCCTGGCCGGCTCCGGTTGACAGCGGCGGGAGTGTGGGGGCAGCGGCCCAAGTGGACGAGCACGGCCCCTTCAGCTCCCTTTCTGCCCGACGAGAATGCCCGTTGTGCCCGGCTCCAGGCTCCTGGGTTCTGGCTCCGAAAGCGGCTCCTGCCACGCAGGGTTGCTTTGTTCACATAAGATGTATACAGTGAACCCCCAAAACTGTTCTGCCGCGAGCTAGGCGGAGGCTTAATGTGACAAAAGGGGCCGCAATGCAATGGTTTCAAGTTTAGGCGAATTTGGACAATTTTTTTCTTCTAAATATGTATTCCTTATAGTTTTGAGGGAAATAAAAGTGAATCTTTACATTGTTTTTTGTGGAACATTATTGAATAACGCCCCCATTGAAGCCCTTGCCTTCTGGGCGCTCCTCACTTCCCCCACCCGCCCTCGTATCCGCTGTTAAAAATTTGGCGATTCTGCTTCCAGATCTTTTAAAAAATTTGTATGTAGTTTTAAGAATTTTAAATGACTTCTTTCTGCACAGAATAGTGACAGCTGTAATTTTTAAAATCTCATTTTACTGTTTGTTAGTTTTATGCATGCCTCATCGTTTACTGGAATAATGGACGTTCCTCTAAGTCTTACAATCTATTGAGTTAAAACTCTCAATAAAACCATATGAAGGCCCTTATTACATGCCAATGTGCAGATCTGGGTGTGATTTTTTTCTTTTCTACTGAGGCAGTTTTTTCAAAATGACTACCTTTCTCCCCCCCTTTTCTTTAAAAAAAAATTTTTTTTTTCTTTAAAACAGGAGTAATATGGCTCCAGTAAATAGCTGGAGAGCTTTTTAAAAAAATAACATGCTGATGTTAGTGCATTCTTTAAGAGCAATCTCGTACGTTGATCTAATCTAGTAAAAGAAAACATTACATGTTTCAGTATATTTTATGAGCAGTGATAGAAATTCAAGGAAGGAAGATTGTGTAAGGAGAATTAGTTTATTGATCTTTTGAGTTTATTGGGTATGCAGTATAAAAACAATTTAGCCATGTTTTTTGAAGTAAAGTTAAACTTCTATTCTTACCATTAAAATTTGTTAAATCTGACAAAATTGGATTTTGTGATTTAAGTCTCTTTGCTAGATAATATCAATATTTAAATCATTTCCATTTGTTCTAATGAACTGCAGTGTAAGGTTTACATGGTATGCTTTATGCATTCCAGTTTTTGTAGGGCACAAGTTATTGCAAGTCTTGACCTTGTTTTACTTGGCATAATGGAATCTTTTGGGAAAAATAACCTGTTTTTAATATCCTGGTTAAAGAAAAAGGAAAGGATAATAAACTTGTTAGGAGTCCCCTTAATTGTTCAGCAAAATGTGATGAGCATTTTATTTGTAAACATACATTAATTTTGTTACACACACACAAAACTCCCCCCTCCCCCCCCCCACCAAGCTGCCATTACAAAATACCATAGATAAGGTGGCTCAAACAGTAGTAATTTATTTTTTCACAGTTCTAGAGTTTGGGAGTCCCAGATCCTCGAAGAGAGTGAGCTTTCTGGTTCTGTTCTTTTTTTATAAGGGCACTAATGCCATCATGAGGGCCCCACTCTCGGGACTTTAAACCTGATTATCTAATCTCCAAATACCTTCAGATTAGGGGTTAGCGTTTCAATTTACGAATTTTGGGAGGGACACGATTCAGTCCACGGCAAGCTACTATATAATTTAAAATGTTGGTTTTGTTTTTTATTCTAAATATTTAAGAGAATATAATATACATGAGGACTAATTAAAATTTTTGGTGATTCTTGGGGCTCCTGGATGGCTCAGTCAGTTAAGGGTGCCACTCTTGATTTTGGCTCAGGTCATGATTTCATGGTTTGTGAGTTCCATTCGAGCCTTGGGCTCTGCACTGACAGTGAGGCACCTGCTTGGGATTCTTTCTCTGCCCCTCCCTTGCACCTGTGCTCTCTCAAAAATAAATAAACATTAAAAAAAACCTTTTGGTGATTCTTAAAAATGATTTATCTTTTACTAAAAGCAACTGGATTGAAGGAAACAAAATTAATTTTAAATTTCTAATTATTGGAGAATACAACCTTCCAATAGTTACAAATGAGAAAAAAAATTATAATCTAGAAAGCCATTTTTTAAAAAAGTATTTATTTATTTTGAGAGAGAGTTCATGTATGCACGTGTGGGAGGGGCAGAGAGCGAGAAGGAGAGAGAAAATCCCAAGCAGGCTCTGTGCTGTCAGCGCAGAGCCCGTATGTTCTGTTTCTGTGTGTGTAAAAGTTTAAAAACAGGTACAGAGATCAAGCAAGACAGACATAGATTTTCAGTTGCTTTGTAACATCCCCTTTATATCCTGTATTGAAAATACAGTTCTGAAACATCTAAACCACAATACTTTTCATTTTTCGAGAGGTTTCACATCAAGTAGCTCAAATTATTGAACCATCTTGTATATAGGAATATTCAAGATTCTTATTAGTTGTCTGGTATCTTTTGTATATGTGTCTGTTTTTGCCTTAAATTTTTTTAATAAAGCAGTTTTTTTTCCATTTATAGGAAATTTTATGTGTTATGTTGCAAACGTGTCCACTGTAGGTCACTTTGGTTCTGTTAGCAAGGAAATGTAAATGAGTTCTCTGTAGTGTGGTTATTTTGAACTTTTGAAAATCAATGAAACAATATAGAACCACGGTCTTGTTTTTGCACTTGTTTTTTTACCCAATGCAGGGCTTGAACTCGTTAACTGCGAGATCATGACCTGAGCCAAAGTCAGACACTTAACTGACTGAGCCACCCAGGGCCCCTATTTTTACCTTTTTTACTTGTAAACAATCTGAATGCACTTTACAAGGGATAAATTGATACACAATAAGTCATCAGTAAACAAACTTTAGGTTTTTTATTATTTTTTTTATTTTAAAATCCTGAGAGTATAGCATTGGAACTTTTGTTAGTATCATCTTTGTCATTACAACTGAAATTTGAAGGAAATTTAGGATTTTTTTGTTTAAAATCCAAATTGTACTATAAAAGAGCAATATTACTGAAGTCCACCCTATTTAATATTCTTTTTCTAGGATCTGGGTTTTGGTGGTGGTTGGTTGTGTTTTTATCAGAGTTGGGATTAGGGGAAGGACAACTTTCCATTTAAAAGGGACTTTAGGGTAACTTAGCTCAGGCGCATGAATGTTTCGAGTCATAAAACATTTACTAAGGGATGAAAATCCACCGATCGATTGGTATTTGTACATTCTTTATCCCAAAGGCAAATGTACATGTCTCACTTAAGTGCAGCCCTCTGTTAATTCTGGATATGGGTTGATATATTATTCTTGTGTATAAGACAGAGACCTAAATTTATATTTGTTCGGTTTTAGTGACTGGAAAAATATGCTTGCTGAGTAGCAAAAGACCTTTTGAACAAGAACATCATGTTTCTGTGTTTTTTGGATAGCACTAAATTAAAATAGTTTACAGTATAGTGAATTACCTTAATAGTGTAAATGTAAAGGAAATGAGTCAGTACCTTTGAGTTTGATTTCTGTGAAGATGTGAAATTTTAAAATGACAAACATCTATTTTGGGTACATTTTACAGTAGTAAAAAATGTAACATTACATTTTCTGTCCTGGTTTGAAAGAATCTCATCATATTCTTGATAAAGCATGCTGTTTGAGCTATCTGGAGTTCGATTATTTTTATAGGATTCATTGTGATTTTTCTGAAATTGCAAACTAGAGATCCTTTGTTTAGTATTCTCATGTAAAAAAAATCCTATCAAAATATTAATTTAGTTTAATCAGATCAAGTATTTATATTTTAGACCATGAAGCATTTTTTTATATATGTGGATAAAAAGCTTTATAATTGTAGCTAAGCTTTCACACAGGCAAAACAATGGGCAAATGGAATTTATCTTGAAAAGTAAATTACAATTTTCTGACCATAATTATTCTGAGTACTTTTTATTGAGATTACTTTCTGGTTTTTGGTGAACATGTCTTGATTTCAAGGATCATTAAGGCTAGTATTAGTGAAATGACTATGCAAAATCAAACTTTTAAAAATCATTTTTAATAATATTTGGCTTTTGAAAAATCATTATAGACTTGACATGGAGAAAGCCGCTTGTAAGTAATTTACACATTTGGAAACAGAAGGTTGGGGGCGCCTGGATGGCTCAGTCGGTAAAGCATTTGACTTTGGCTCAGGTCATGATCTCAGGGCTCATGGGTTCAGGCCCCGTGTTGGGCTCTGTACTGACAGAGCAGAGCCTGGAGCCTGCTTCGGATTCTGTGTCTCCCTCTCTCTCTGCCCCTCCCGCTTGGGCTTGAGCGTGCTCTCTCTCTCTCTCTCTCTCTCTCAAATAAATAAAAATATTAAAAGAAAAAAGATCCTAGATCTTGACTCCTACATTCTCTTTTGTTTGTGCTATACTTTTGCCCTTGAAAGTGATTGTTGTGAACTACTCTTTTTTGTCAGTGGCAATTGGCATCTTACCCTGTCATTTTAGAACCCGAGTCATTTTCAGTACTTTCCCTTTAAAAAAATGGTTTTAACAGAAGTATATTTGGCAGTGTTACATTAGTTTCAGGTGTACATTATAATATTTTGATAGTATAGGTTAAGATGTGTTTACCATAAATGTAGCTACTGTCTGTCACCCTAGGAGTCTATTCCAGTACCATTGACTGTATTCCTTGTGTTGTGCCTTTCAACCCAGTGACTTTACTTTGTTCTATAATTGGAAGCCTAAACATCCCATTCTCCTTTACCCATTTTGCCCATACCCCTACCTATGCCCCACCCCAAAGGGGCCATCAATTTGTTCTCTGTATTTATGCGTCTGTTTCTGCTTTTGTTTGTTTGTTGATTTGTTTTTTGGATTCCACATATAAGTGAAATCATATGATATTTGTGTTTCTCTGACTTATTTCACTTAGCATAATATTTTTTTTAATGTTTGTTTATTTTTGAGAGAGAGAGAGAGAGAGAGGAACAGAGAGAGAAGAGAGAAAGAATCCCAACCAGGCTCTGTGCTGTCAGTGCAGAGCCCGACATGGGGCTCAAACCCATGAACTGTGAGATCATGACCTGAGCCAAAATCAAGAGTTGGACACTTTCTCGACTGAGCCACGCAAGTGCCCCAGCATAATATTTTCAAGGTCCATCCATGTTGTCACAACTGGCAAAATCTCATTCTTTTTATGTCTGAGTAATACTCTTGTGTGTATGTGTGTGTGTATCACATCTTCTTCATCCATTTATCTGTGGATGGACACTTGGGTTGGATATCTTGGCTATTGTAAATAATGCTGTAATAAACATGCCTATGTAATAAAGATGCCTATGTCTTATCAAATTAGCGTATTCCAGTCGGGCCCTCATTCTTATGCTGGGATTTCTTTAATTACTTTCTAACCATGTTCTCTTTTATAACTGGTTCTTATAAACTGCTTTCAAACATGTATTTTATTTTATTATTTATTATTTCTTTTTTATTTTTTTTCAATATATGAAGTTTATTGTCAAATTGGTTTCCATACAACACCCAGTGCTCATATCAAAAGGTGCCCTCCTCAATACCCATCACCCTCCCACCCCCCATCAACCCTCAGTTCTCAGTTTTTGAGAGTCTCTTATGCTTTGGCTCTCTTCCACTCTAACCTCTTTTTTTTTTTTTTCCTTCCCCTCCCCCATGGGTTTCTGTTAAGTTTCTCAGGATCCACATAAGAGTGAAACCATATGGTATCTGTTTTTCTCTGTATGGCTTATTTCACTTAGCATAACACTCTGCAGTTCCATCCATGTTGCTACAAAGGGCCATATTTCATTCTTTCCCATTGCCACGTAGTACTCCATTGTGTATATAAACCACAATTTCTTTATCCATTCATCAGTTGATGGACATTTAGGCTCTTTCCATCATTTGGCTATTGTTGAGAGTGCTGCTATAAACATTGGGGTACAAGTGCCCTTATGCATCAGTACTCCTGTATCCCTTGGGTAAATTCCTAGCAGTGCTATTGCTGGGTCATAGGGTAGGTCTATTTTTAATTTTTTGAGGAACCTCCACACTGTTTTCCAGAGTGGCTGCACCAGTTTGCATTCCCACCAACAGTGCAAGAGGGTTCCCGTTTCTCCACATCCTCTCCAGCATCTATAGTCTCCTGATTTGTTCATTTTGGCCACTCTGACTGGCGTGAGGTGATATCTGAGTGTGGTTTTGATTTGTATTTCCCTGCTGAGGAGCGACGTTGAGCATCTTTTCATGTGCCTGTTGGCCATCCGGATGTCTTCTTTTGAGAAGTGTCTATTCATGTTTTTTCTGCCCATTTCTTCACTGGGTTATTTGTTTTTCGGGTGAGGAGTTTGGTGAGCTCTTTATAGATTTTGGATACTAGCCCTTTGTCCGATATGTCATTTGCAAATATCTTTTCCCATTCCATTGGTTGCCTTTTAGTTTTGTTGGTGGTTTCCTTTGCTGTGCAGAAACTTTTTATCTTCATAAGGTCCCAGTAGTTCATTTTTGCTTTTAATTCCCTTGCCTTTGGGGATGTGTCAAGTAAGAAATTGCTACGGCTGAGGTCAGAGAGGTCTTTTCCTGCTTTCTCCTCTAGGGTTTTGATGGTTTTCTGTCTCACATTCAGGTCCTTTATCCATTTTGAGTTTATTTTTATGAATGGTGTGAGAAAGTGGTCTAGTTTCAACCTTCTGCATGTTGCTGTCCAGTTCTCCCAGCACCATTTGTTAAAGAGACTGTCTTTTTTCCATTGGATGTCCTTTCCTGCTTTGTCAAAGATGAGTTGGCCATACGTTTGTGGGTCTAGTTCTGGGGTTTCTATTCTATTCCATTGGTCTATGTGTCTGTTTTTGTGCCAATACCACGCTGTCTTGATGATGACAGCTTTGTAGTAGAGGCTAAAGCCTGGGATTGTGATGCCTCCCGCTTTGGTCTTCTTCTTCAAAATTACTTTGGCTATTCGGGGCCTTTTGTGGTTCCATATGAATTTTAGGATTGCTTATTGTAGTTTCGAGAAGAATGCTGGTGCAATTTTGATTGGGATTGCATTGAATGTGTAGATGGCTTTGGGTAGTATTGACATTTTGACAATATTTATTCTTCCAATCCATGAGCACGGAATGTTTTTCCATTTCTTTATATCTTCTTCAATTTCCTTCATAAGCTTTCTGTAGTTTTCAGCATACAGATCTTTTACATCTTTGGTTAGATTTATTCCTAGGTATTTTATGCTTCTTGGTGCAATTGTGAATGGCATCAGTTTCTTTATTTGTCTTTCTGTTGCTTCATTATTAGTGTATAAGAATGCAACTGATTTCTGTACATTGATTTTGTATCCTGCGACTTTGCTGAATTCATGTATCAGTTCTAGCAGACTTCTGGTGGAGTCTGTCGGATTTTCCATGTATTATATCATGTCATCCGCAAAATTGAAAACTTAACTTCATCTTTGCCAATTTTGATGCCTTTGATTTCCTTTTGTTGTCTGATTGCTGATGCTAGAACTTCCAACACTGTGTTAAACAACAGCGGTGAGAGTGGTCATCCCTGTTGTGTTCCTGATCTCAGGGAAAAAGCTCTCAGTTTTTCCCCATTGAGGATGATGTTAGCTGTGGGCTTTTCATAAATGGCTTTTATGATGTTTAAGTATGTTCCTTCTATCCCGACTTTCTCGAGGGTTTTTATTAAGAAAGGTTGCTGAATTTTGTCAAATGGCTTTTCTGCATTGATTGACAGGATCATATGGTTCTTATATTTTCTTTTATCAATGTGATGTATCACGTTGATTGATTTGCGAATGTTGAACCAGCCCTGCATCCCAGGAATGAATCCCACTTGATCATGGTGAATAATTCTTTTTATATGCTGTTGAATTCGATTTGCTAGTATCTTATTGAGAATTTTTGCATCCATATTCATCAGGGGTATTGGCTCAAACATATATTTTAGAAAATACTACCTCTTATCCCACATTTTTTTCCCTTGCTCTGATTCTGTTATGGTGTTCTATGGGTTTATCAGCACATGTTTATCATGCATTTTCTATATTCATGGTAGTGTAAAGCATTAGGAGAATGTAACGATGTATAGGACATAATACCGGTGTGAATTTGTTGTAAGGGGGTGGGGTTTAAATAAATCTATGATCCCTACTTCAATAATTTATCATTCAGTTCAGGAGACTACATAAACACTGAGAAGTTCAATAGAAGAATAGTAATAATACACTTTTTCTTATTTTTGTACAGGTTCCTGTTGCATGTAAATCGTGTCCCTGTGGTTACATATTTATTAGCAGAAAACTTTTAAATGCAAAACACCCAGAAAAATCACCACCTTCTACAGGTAATTATGAAAGTTTACCACATATTTAGCTTTTTGATGTAGAAATGTAAAACTAATTTTTGTGAATTTAGTATTTACATCTCTGTTGAAGTTAAAAATTAAAACCTATTAAAGTATGCCTTTGGTTCTTATTAGCTGTTGGAAATCAGTTTATGACATTGGTTTGCCCTTCATTCCATTTAAATGTTAACTCCCTTATAATGCTGATGAATCTGTTTATTATTGGAGGATGTGTTTCGACATAGAAGAGTTTTAAACAAGGGAGTGATCTGATCTGATTTTTACAAATTAAATAGTTTAATTAAGGTATCATTGATATTCAGTAAATAGCACATATTTAAAGTGTGCAGTCTGATAGGTTGTGTCATATGATTACACGTGTCATCAAAATCAAGGTAATGAACAATGTCCATCTTTCCAAAAGTTTTCTAGTTCCCCTTTGTTACTCTCTTCTTGCTACCTTCACCCCCACAAAACCACTGATGGGTTTTCTGTCACTATTCTTAGAACTTTATATAAATAGAATCATACAGTATGTACTCTTTTTTTGCCTGGCTTTCACTGAGCATAATTTAAGATTCAGCCATATTGTGTTTATCAATAAGAATCAATTGCTTTTTACTGCTCACTAGTAATTTTTGTATGGCTATGTGACAATATGTTGTTTATTCACTGGTTGATGGACATTTGGTTTTACCCCCTCAGTGCTGGTAAAATTTATAACAACTTTCAAGTTTTTTTTTTTTTAACTAATAACTGGAAAAATATAACTTGATTTTGATGTGAATATAAGTTTTAGACATATTGGTTATTTTTTATAATTCTCTGATTTAGAATATCTAAAAAATAATTTTCTTGGAGTTTTACTTTCCCATTAATGTAGACAAATTGGATTTATTCAGTGAGTATATTTATTAAAAGATGAAATTTTGTTATTTATCCTTGCGTGATATTAGAAGAGTGATGATCTCCAAATAAAAGTAAATTGATTACAAATAAATTTTGAGTGACTGCTGTATGCTAGGCATTGTTCTAAGCCTTGGGCGTAAAGTAATGAATGAAATCTGTCAAGGGAGGTTCACTGCTGTCATGGAGCTTACATTCTTGTGGGCATGAGATAGACAATGAACAAATAAAAAGGGCAGTTACTGGCTTGTGATAAATGCCTTGTAGGAAATTAAAATAGATTGCTGTCCTAGTGTGTGACTAGAAGGCTACTTTTGATTGAGTGACTGGAGAAGGCCTCTCTGAGAAGGGACATTTAAACTGAGGCTGAATTGGAACAAGGGGCTAGCCCTGATAAGATCAAGAAGAACATTCTTGACAGATGAAATAGCAAATGCAAAAATTTTAGGGCTGAAAAAATTTTGGTGTATTTTAGGAACGAAAAGGCCAATGTGGTTGCAGTGTAGACAGTAAGAGCAGGGGAATGTGGGAGATGAGGCCAGAGGGATAGGCAGGGGCCAGATTGCATACAGTTTTGTAAACCAGAGTAAGTTTTAGATTTTGTTCTTAAAATGTGAGGAGAAACTATTCCTCGGATGTGGGATGGAGTGAGGTAAAGGTAGCATGATCTGATTTGCCTTTCAGAAATACCATTTTGGCTGTTGTCTAGAGAAAGGTGTACAAGACAGAAGTGGGCTATTGCAGTATGTTAACTGAGTGAGAATACTAAGAGAGTGGTTAGGTTATAGTAGCAAATGATTCAAGAATTATTTACATTTATGTCTGTGAGAGGTCTGTTTATTCTAGGAGTCAAGAAAATTATTTAATTCCATTTCTGCCTCTGTTTAAGTTTGTTCCCATTCATTATGAGAATAAAGGCTTTGCTGGATTAGTTATATAAGAGTCATCCAGAGAGCTTGTTAAAAATGGGTTCTCCTGGGTCATATTCTCTGAAGAGTTTGGTTCAGGTATGGAAATCCTGGAATGATTCATTCAGTAGATTTCTGGGTGGTGTGTCAACTCAGTTGTGGGTCTCCAAAATGAGTAAGACATAGTTTGTACCCCTTAGCAGGACAAATGTGTTAATTTTTTTTATTCAACAAATATTTTTGAGCTCCTTCTGTATACCAATGGCTCAGGTGAGAAATGAGATAAAGAAGAAACCCAGCAAGGATAGAGAGAAGGGACAGATGCTGCAATTAAGGAATTGGAATCGCTTGAACCAGAAGGAAAACTTTTACAGTGACTCCCAATGACTTGAATTACTGGTTAGAAAAGGAATATAAAAAGGAAGACAAGTTTTGAGGGAAAGATGAAGAATTTAGTTTTGGATGTGGTTGTGAAATATCCTTGTGGGTTATTTTTTTCCCAGTTGGACATAGAGTTTGAAGCTTAGGGAATAGCCTCAACTGGAGATAAATCTCTTTTTTTATGCTTATTTACTAATTTTGAGAGAGAGTGCACGCATGAGTGCACGTGCACTCCTGAGCAGGGGAGGGGTAGAGGGAGAGAGCAGGAATCCCAAGCAGGCTCCAAGCCCATCCTGAGCCCTATGCAGGGCTCCATCTCACAGTGTGAGATCCTGACCTGAGCTGAAATCAAGAGTTGGATGCTTAATGGACTGAGCTACTCAGGTGCCCCTGGAGATAAATCTTGGTTTTTTTTTTTGTTTTTTTTTTTTTAATGTTTGTTTATTTTTGACAGACAGAGGCAGAGCATGAGCACGGGAGGGGCAGAGAGAGTGGAAGACAGAGAATCTGAAGCAGGCTCCAGGCCTGCTGACAGCATAGCTCCCAACTTGGGGCTGGAACTCACCCGCTGTGAGATCAAGACCTGAGGGGAAGTCGTTGGACTGAGCCATCCTGGCGACCCTGGAGATAAATCTTTTGAGCCATTAGTGAATGGTAGTTGTCATCATGGAAATGGAGGAGATTGTGCCATAGGGTCTATAGGGTAGGAAAAGGAAGGAGTTCAGAGACTGAACTCTGGCAAACTCCAGTCATAAATGGTGGAGGTTGTTAGGGAGTTCAGGTCAACTGAGAAGATGCGCATGTACATGTCAGCTGTAGGGGAACAAACAAGAGAGAGTGGTGGTACTTAAGTCATGGTGATAAATAAGAGGCAGTTCATTATTATTTTACATTTGGAATTTCCTGAGGTTCTGTTGTTTAATAAAAGTGTCCTTGTGACCTTGAAGTAAAGATGAGACAATAAAGCCTAGAAATTCCCTGGAGGAGGAAGAGGTACCAGCAAAAGAAACAAAAAATAGTTTAAAAAAATGGAGGAACATCAGAAGTAGACTGTGCCATAGAAACCAAAGGAGGAAAAGGTTTTAAGGAGAAAGGTTAAGAATATTCAAAGCCTAGAAAACAGTTGGTATAGTACAAACATGGGAGTTGGAAACCTTGGCTTCAGATTCAGATTCCAATTTTGTCACTCTAACAAGTTAATTAACCTCTGAGTGGCTGCTACTTACTTGCATGTAAGGTAGATTTATAGTATCAACCGTAGAGGATTGAAGTGCAGATGAAGTGCATATAAAAATGGCTAATGTAAACAAAGTTTAGTATGTTATAGGTACTCAGTAAATGTTCATTTTTACAATTAAATTTCTTAAAAGTAAGATTTACCTTGGTTAGTTTGTAGTATGTGGGAGATTGAGAAGAGTATAATTTTTAAAATGTCTACAGTTACCAAGTACTTGATGAACACTGGTCAATGGGATCCAAAACATTTCAGTTTTAATAAGAATTTATAAAAGAAAAAATGAAAATGGACAACATAATATATATCTGGAAGGATAATGAATTTCACTAATAATTAGGGAAATGCAGTTGAAATAAAATACCATTCTTTTTACCCATATTCTGACAAAAATGTAAAGGATTTCCAAGTACTTTTATGAATATGGTGGAATGAGTACTTTCATACTAGTGGTGAGGTTATAAAACACCACAGCCTTTTTGCAGAACAGTCTGACAGTAGTTGTTAAAAGTTTTAAATGCACATAACCTAGAATCTAGACTTCTTTATCAACGTATGTAACCTGGAGATAGTTGTTTATAATACACAATGAAAATACTTACTAGGATTTTCAGGCAACAGTGTTTATAATAGGAAAAGTGAAGCCAGATATTATCAGTGGGGAGTGATTAAGGAGGGTACGTCTTTTAGGGAACAATAGTATATGCTAATTAGAGAGAATGGTGCAAATTGTTATGTATTGACATGGAAAAATCTCTAAAAATTAATTTAAGAAAAAAAGTACAGGGCGTGCCTGAGTGGCTCCGTAAGTTAAACATCCAGCTCATGACTTTGGCTCAGGTCATCATCTCACAGTTGGTGGGTTTGAGCCCTGTGTCAGGCACTGCTTGGGATTTCCTCTCTCTCTCTCTCCCTTTCACTCTCCCTCCCTTTCTCCCTCCCTTTCTGCCCCTCCCCCACTCGTGCTGTGTCTCTCTCAAAATAAATAAACTTTAATACTTAAAAAAAAAAGTACAAAACGATACTTGCATGAACTTTTTTTTTTACAGAAGTTTTTTTTCTTGTAATGAGAACTTTAAATATTTACTCTTAGTAACTTTCAAATATGCAAGAGTATTATTAACTATAGTCACCATGTTGTATGGTACTTGTCATGACTTATTTATATTGTTGTTAGAAACTCGTACTTTGTATATTGTATAGTGTAACTGGAAGCTTGTAGGACCCTCTTCAACCCAGATCACCCCCCACCCCACCCCATCCCCGCAAACCTGCCAAGTCTCACCTCTGGCAACCACCAATCTGTTCTCTGTTATTTATGAGTTTAGGTTTGATTTTTAAGATTTCACATATAAGTGGGATTATATGGTATTTATCTTCCTTTGTCTCACATATCACTTAGCATATCGCCATCCATGTTGCCAAAAATGGCAAGATTTTATTCTGTCAATTCTGTTTTATGACCGAATAATACTCCACATTATCTTTATCCATTCATCCATCAGTGGACACTTTAGATTGTTTCTAAATCTTGGCTATTGTAAATAATGCTGCAATGAACATGGGGTGCATGTATCTTTTCAAGTTAGTATTTTCTTTGGATAAATACCCAGAAGTAGAATTGCTGTATCATGTGGTAGTTCTATTTTCCATTTGTTTTTAATTTTAAGACCCCCACAAAATGATTTCTACATGGGTAGATCACTAAATAAGAAGGGAGGAATCAAGGAAGACTTTTACTTACACAAACATTTAAAACAGGAAAGAGAGCCATCTGTAAAGTTCAGATTGCAGTTATTTTAAAAATGAAATCAAAGCTGTAGAAGATAATCTTAAATTTCAGTGGGTTGAATTTTTTTTTAAATTTTTTAAATGTTTATTTTGAGAGAGAGAGAGACAAAGCATGAGCAGGGGAGGGAAGAGGTAGAGGGAGAGACAGAATCTGAAGCAGGCTCCAGGCTCTGAGCTGTCAGCACAGAGCCTGATGTGGGGCTCGAACTCACAGACCATGAGATCATGACCTGAGCTGAAGTCGGATGTTTAACCAAGCTACTCAGGTGTCCCGAAATTTCTGTTGTAAGTTTGTGACATGTAGGAGGAAAATTAGCTGCTAAGTCAAATAGATTTATTTAAGCTTGAATTGCTTAAAACTCACATGTTTTCAAATATACTAATTATCTGTGTATCTTCATAGCACAATAGAAATAAGGAGGTAGGACACTACCTACATAGAACTTTGTCTAGCTGAAAACACATTTAAATAAAATTTATTATGGAAATTAAAGGATTTTTACAAGTTTTTTAATTTTGATAAGGGGAAAAGATGAGTGTTATAAATAAATCTGTATTAAGATGGAGTGCCTGGGTAGGTCAGTTGGTTAAGCTTCTGACTTCAGCTCAGGTCATAATCTCATAGTTTTGTGAGTTAAAGCCCTGTCTTGGCTCTGTGATGACAGCTCAGAGCCTGGAGCCTGTTTCAGATTCTGTGTCTGCTCCTCTCCCTGCCCCTCCCCTGCTCACACTGTCTGTCTCTCTCTCTCTCTCTCTCTCTCAAAAATAAATAAACATTAAAAAAATTAAAAAAAAAATGCTCAGTGTTTTGTATGAGTGCATAGAACCAAAAGACAATTATTCTTTGATAACTTTCCAAATGAGTTAGGTCTGTGTTATTCCTTGTATTCTTTTTAGGGGGGCAGTAGTAAATGGATATAGGTTTTTAAAAATTAACTGTCTTGGGACGCCTGGGTGGCACAGTCGGTTAAGCGTCTGACTTCGGCTCAGGTCATGATCTCACGGTCTGTGAGTTTGAGCCCCACGTCAGGCTCTGTGCTGACAGCTCAGAGCCTGGAGCCTGCTTCAGATTCTGTGTCTCCCTCTTTCTCTGCCCCTTCCTTGCTCTTGTCCTGTCTCTCTCTGTCTCAAAAATAAAAACATTAAAAAAATTAAAAAAAATTAACTATCTTGTTAATGTAGGATTTCATTTCTAAATTGAATGGTTGCCTAAGAGTTTAAAAAATAGATATTGGAGAGGATGCAGAGAAGGAGGATCTCTTTTGCACTGCTGGTGGGAATACGAACTGGTATAGCCACTTTGGAAAACAGTATGGAGGTTCCTCAAAAAATTAAAAATAGAGATACCCTGTGACCCAGCAATTGCACTACTAGGTGTTTGTCCAGAGGATACAGGTGTGCTGTTTTGAAGGAGCACATGCACCCCAATGTTTATAGCTATTGACAATAGCCAGTTTGGAAAGAGCCCAAATGTCCATTGACAGATGAATGGATAAAGAAGACGTGGTATATATATACAATGGAGTATTACTTAGCAATCAAAAACGGTGAAATCTTGCCATTTGCAGCTACGTGGATGGAACTAGAGGGTATTATGCTAAGCAAAAGTAGTCAGAAAAAGATAAATGTCATATGACTTCACCCATATAAGGAATTTAAGATACAAAACAGATGAACATAAGGGAAGGGAAGCAAAAATAATATAAAAACAGGGAGGGGAGCAAAACATAAGCGACTCTTAGAGAACAAACAGAGGGTTTTTGGAGGGGTTGTGGGAGGGAGAGTGGGCTGAATGGGTAAGGGGCATTAAGGAAGACACTGTTGGGATGAGCACTGGGTGTTACACATAGGGGTTGAATCACTGGAATCTACTCCTGAAATCATTGTTGCATTATATGCTAACTAACTTGGATGTAAATTTAAAAATAAATGAATTAAAAGAGAAAAAGAAATAGTTTCATGATTAAGTCTTAAACTATCGATTTGAAGCAATTTCTTTAAAAAAAGGTTAAAGAAGGGGTCTCTGTCTGGCTCAATCGGTGGAGCATTAGGACTCTTGTTTGGGGGACTGTAAATTTGAGCCCCACATTGGGTGTAGAGATTACCTAAAAAAAAAAATCTTAAAAAAATAAAAAGAGATTAAATGAGAAATACTATATATCCTAAAATTGAGAGTATCTGTACTATAGACCAAACCTTGAGCACCAAATATTGTTCAAATATTTGATCAGTCACCAAAAATTTTGATAGAAACAATTTTTGGCGAGAACAAACTCTGCTTTATCCAGATGTTTAAATTTGTTTTTTCTGATGGTTATTCTGGGTGTTTTGTCATATCAGGGGTGCCATTTTGCATTTAATAATTATGGATGTGCCTTTTTCCTTCTAAAATTTTAATTATAAAAACTATAAAGATAGGAGTCTGGGTGGCTCAGTTGGTCAAGCGGCAGACTGTTGACTGTGCTGACAGCTCAGAGGCTGGAGCCTGCTTCAGATTCTGTATCTCCCCCTCTCTCTCTTCCCCTCCCCCACTTACTCTCTTTCTTTCTCCTTCAAAAATAAACATTAATAAATAAACTATATTTCTTCAGGTTAAGCTTAGGCAGATAAATAACAACCTCCTCAGTTTTAATTGAGAAGGAAAAAATGGATTAAAAAAATTAAACGTTTCAAATTATTCTCTAGGATAAGTTAATAGAGGCTGATAAATAAGCCAAGAAGTCTATAAATAACATTCACTTTTAGTTAAGAAAAAAAGTGAAGTGATTATTGCCAATTGATTGCCAGTACCTTTTATAAACCCAGTGATTGAATATTAATTCAGTAGTAAGTGATCCTCAACTCTGAATTACTTGACAATGAAGGTTTGGTTTTGTTATTTCAGAAAACATTGTTTCTTATATGCTAATCACTTAAAATTGCTATACATTCATATATGAGACATGGCTTTAAGTTTTTGTTTTGCCTTTTGATGGAAGAATGCATAGCTTTATATCTGTACCTATACATTTAGGTTCTTAATCATATAGTTTGTATAATGATGTCAGTATTTATTTTTAGGGCTCTTATAGAATCTTCTGACTTCGTCTAATTAAGACTGGCTGATTTTAGGTCTGCTGCATAGCTGTCATACTGAGATTTCTTTCCTTTGTACTCTTAGGATAATTCCACTTTTTCTTATGTACCATTTTTTTTTTAACTCATGTGCTTTTATTTCTGAAATAAATTTTCCAGAAAATTGTTTTAGGCCTGGAAAAAAAATTTTTTATAAAAGATATGTGGTGGTACATTTCCTGTTTTCCATTGTGTGGAAGGCCTTTCCTTTGTACTCACATTTAAATGTCATCTTCATTCTTCCTCAGTCCTTTCCATATGAGGGCTCAAATCTTCAGTTTAGGGCAGTTTTTACCCAGTATTTCTTTTTCTCCATTCGTTTTTCTCTTCCTCTTGGCATACTTACTGCATACTTATTGTATGATATATCAGGATTACCATCCACAGAGACTAACACTGGACTGGACAAATAGGGTTTTTTTCCACTATGTAGTAAAGAAAGGTGAAGTTGGCACTATGGGACTAATGATTCAATGATATCATCAAGGACGTGGGCTCTTCTCTTTCTTCTGTCCTGACATGGCTTTCATCTTCATTGTTAACAAGATAGCTATTGTACCTCCACGCATCCCATAAGCATTCCAAGTAGGAAGAAAAGGGAAGGGCAGAGGGACAAAGGGACATGCCAGCTATGCTTACCCCCTTAAAAAAAATCTTTTGGCAACCTCACCCAATTCCACATGCTTGTTAATGGCCAGAACAAAATTCTATGTCCACTTCATCTGCAGGAGAGTCTTAGAATGTGTATATTTTAGCTGGGCCCATTGCTGTCTTGAACAGAATATTCTGTTCTTAATGAAGAGGGGGAGAATGAATATTGGGTAGATAATTAATAATTATGTCATGGGTGAATATTAGATTTCTTGGATCTTCATTTCTCTTCACTTACTTTTCACCTATTCTCTTTTTTGTTTTTTGGTGTTCCAGGAAATTTCATGGGTTTCCCTTTCTAGATCTATAATTTTGTCTTCAGATATGTCCATTATTTAGCTTCTCTTTTGCATTTTAATTTTGAATAGTTCATCTTGTTTTCTGATTTCTTTTTCACTGAATCTTATTTTTTTCATATTATTCATTGTGGTGAATTACACATAACATAAAATTAGTATTTTAATCATTTTAAGCATTAAGTGCATTCATATTGTGTACCTAACCATCACCACTATTAATCTCCAGGACTCTTTTCATCTTCCCAAACTGAAAGGCCATACACATTAAACAGTAACTCTCTGTTCCCCTTCCTCACTGCCTCAGGCAATATATATATATATATATCATATATATATATATCGTATATATATATGATATATATATGATATATATATGATATATATATATATGATATATATATATATATTTTTTTGTACTTGTGAATTTGACTAGTGTAGTTATTTCCTATTTGGAATCACACAGTATTTGCCTTTTTGTGTCCGGCTTTTTCACTTAGCATTAATGTCTTTAAAGATCATCCATGTTGTAGCATGTGTCAGAATTTCCTTTTTAAATAATACTTCATTGTGTGTATATACTACGTTTTGTTTATTCATGCCTTGATGGACACTTGAGTTGCTTCCACCTCTTGGCTATTGTCAATAATGCTGCTGTGAACATGGTTGTTCAAATATCTGTTTGATTCCCTGTTTTCTTTTGTATATATGCCCAGAAGTGGAATTGCTGGGTCATAGGGTATTTTTGTGTGTATGGTAATGCCATATCATTCTCCACCGCAGCTGCACTATTTTATGTTACCAGCAGCAGTGCCCAAAGTTTCCAATTCCTCCACATCCTCACCAATGCGTATTTTTTTTTAAATTTTTTTTTTTAACGTTTATTTATTTTTGAGACAGAGACAGAGCATGAACGGGGGAGGATCAGAGAGAGAGAGGGAGACACAGAATCTGAAACAGGCTCCAGGTTCTGAGCTGTCAGCACAGAGCCTGACACGGGGCTTGAACTCATGAACCGCGAGATCATGACCTGAGCCAAAGTCGGACGCTTAACCGACTGAGCCACCCAGGCGCCCCACCAATGCATATTTTATATGCTTTTGATAATAGCCATTGTAATCAGTATGAAGTGATAACTTGTGGTTTTGATTTGCGTGTCTCTAATGATTAGTGATGTTGAACATCTTTTCATTTGCCTGTCATCTTTGGAGAAATGTCTATTCAAGTTCTTTGCTCATTTTTGAATTGGATTGTTATTGAGTTGTGTAAGTTCTTTTTATTCTGGGTATTAATCCTTCATCTGATACACATTTACAAATATTTCCTCCCATTCCATAAGTTGCCTTTTTACTCTGTTGATAGTGTCCTTTGATGTACAAAAGTTTTAAATTTTAATGAAATCCAAGTTGTCTGTTTTTTCTTTGTTGCCTATACTTTTGGGGTCATATCCAAAAAATCATTGCCAAGTCCAGTGTTAAGAAGCTTTTCCCTTTTTGTTCTAAGCATTTTATAATTTTAGCTGTTATATTTAGGTCTTCAATCCATTTTGAGTTAATTTATGTATATGGTATAAAATAAGGGTCCAATTACATTTATTTGCATGTGGATATCCAGTTGTCCCAGTATGACTTGAAAATATTATCTTTTTCTCCTTGAATCGTCTTGGCACTGTTATTGAAAATCCTTTGACCATATATTCAAGGATTTATTTCTGGGCTCTCTATTTTATTCTGTTGGTCTGTATATCTGTCATACTGCAGTACCACACTTTTTTGATTACTGTAGCTTATTAGTGAGTTTTGAAATCAGGAAATATGAGACCTCTGACATTGTTTTTCAAGATTCTTTTAGCTATTTTGGATCGCTTGAGAGTCCATATGAATTTTAGGATTGAGCTTTCTATTTCTGTAAAAGAATCTTATTCTTAATGATATAAAGTCCAATCAGGTCTCTAAAGGTATGCATTAGAATGTTTTAAAGATGGTTTTGTCTTGTTTTTTGTGTTTTTTTTTTTAACGTTTATTTATTTTTGAAGGAGAGAGAGTGTGAGCGTGGGAGGGGCCGAGAAAGAGGGAGACACAGAATCTGAAACAGGCTCAAGGCTCTGAGTTGTCAGCACAGAGCCCGACGCGGGGCTCGAACTCATGGACTGTGAGATCACGACCTGAGCCGAAGTCGGACGCTTAACCGACTGAGCCACCCAGACACCCCTTGTCTTGTTTTTTGAACTACCTTTCTTCCTCCTATTTTATTTTGTTCTTCCTCTATTACACTTTTCATTTTCCTTAAATTGCTGGTAATCCTTAATTGCCTGTTGATATTTATAAACGAAGGATTTGATTTATCAGTGTAGATAATTAGCATGACTATCATACACACTGTTTTAAAGGTCTGTTTTGACCACAGATCTCTTTAGTGTACCGTTGGGAGGAGCTTATTGGCAGGCTTTTGGATGTAAATTATACGAGCTGAGTGATCCTGTTGAATTCCATGATTGCCAAAATAAGGAAAGCTTCATTCTGGGAGAGAATGCAAAATCCCTTATAGTACTTCATTTTTTTAATTTTTATTTATTTTGAGAGAGAAATAGAGAGCAAGTGGGGGAGGGGCAGAGAGAGAGGGGGACACAATACTAAGTAGGTCCCAAGCTATTAGCGCAAAACCCAGTTCAGGGCTTGAATTTACAACTATGAGATCGTGTCCTGAGCTGAAATCAAGTCTGTTGCTTAACCAGCTGAGTCGCCCAGGCGCCCCAGTATTTCATTTCTATGAGGAGTTGCCATTTGTTTCTTTCTTCTATGTTTTGGAGGTTCCTTATGTCAGTTCTTAGGCCCAACTGTTCTGCAATAGTCCTGTAGGTATTCTGATGATTACTCATGGCTTGCTCTCCCTTACTGTACTTTTTGATCTGTCCTGGGAGTATTTTTGGGAAGAACAGCTCTCCCTTCTACAGGAGCCATCTTTTGTTTCTAGTTTAGATTATAGTTTCTTCTATTCTGGTTTCTTAATCAGAATCTGTGAGCTCGCCAATTGGCTGAAACTCTGTAATTTCAGGTGATTGATAGCATCCTTTCCTTGTTTCCAGCACTACAGATTTATTTTCCTTTTTCCCTTTACCTTTTACCCATGTTTATTCTCATTTCAGTGGGATTTTCCACAAAGCGGGGGGGGGGGGGGTAGATGCTTGTGCTCAGTCTGATTTTATTTATTCAGCACTACTTAATCTGTGTAAGTAATGTTCTCGATCTGTGAATGAGACAAAGGCCTCCCAGCTTTCATAGAGTTTATATTCTAATGGGGGACTGCGCATATAAATAAACAACAGATTATAGTAGTAGTGGATTATAAAAAGTAATATGGACTGTGAGACACAGAGTCTTATTTATAAATTGACAATTTGAAGTAAATAAGTGGCTTCATTAAAAGTTTTGGGAAGAGCTTTAGGCAGAAGGATTAGCAAATGCAGAGACTTAAGGGGAGGAGGGAACTTGTTTTAATTAAAGGGAGGCATGTCTGGAGTGTAGTGAACAGTGTCTAGCACTATGAGAAGATTGGAGAGAGGCAAATGTCAGGTCTTATAGGCACTTGTAGTCTCTCATAAGGAAATTTAACTTTATTTTTTAATACAATGAAAAGCTAATGAAAGATTTTAGAAGGGCAGCTATATGGTTTGAATATTTTAAAGATAATTTTGGCAGCTACAAAATATATTAGGTTTGGATGTTGACCATAGAGGCAAAGAGATAAAGTAATTGTAGATATATTTTGCAAAGAATACCTGTGGACTTTTGTGATGATAGGAAACAAGATGAGTCACAGATAACTACAAATTATTTGGCTTTTGCACCTGGGTGGTACTATCTATTAATATAAGGAAGCTTTGGAGGAGGGAAAATCAAGTTATTTTTTTGATACATTTGAAATGCTTGTAAGATATTAGAGTGAAGCTGTCAGGTAGGCAGTTGGAGCTTTGGAAAGATATCAGTTGAAAGTATAAATTTTGGAACTGTTTGGGTCTATGGATTATCTAGAGTGTAAGTAAGAGAAGAGAGCTAAGGTCAGAGTCCCAGGGCTTTAATATTAAAGGTGAGAACCTGGTGGAGGAAAAGACAGAAGCCTGAAAATCAAGTGAAGAATAATTTAAGGAAAAGTATAGTCATCTTTGTTGAATTTTCTTTCTTTCTTTTTTTTTAAGTTTATTTTGAGAGAGCGGAGAGGGGCAGAGAAAGAGAGGGAGACAGAATCTCAAGCAGGCCCTGTGCTATCAGAGCAGAGCCTGATGTGGGGCTCAAACTCATGAGCCAAAGTTGGGTGCTTAACTGACTAAGCCACCCAGGTGCCTCTTCTTCTTCTTTCTTCTTTTTTCTTTCTTCTCCTCCCTCCTCCTCCTCTTTAATGTTTGTTTATTTTGGGGAGAGAGAGTGTGTTACTTCTCCTCCTTTTTAATGTTTATTTATTTTGGGGAGAGAGAGTATGTGTGTGTGCATGAAGGAACTGCAGGGAGAGGGGGACAGAGGATCTGAAGTGGGCTCTATACTGAGCAGACGAGCCCCATATGGGTCTCGAACTCACAAACCAAGATCATGACCTGAGCTGAAGTCAGATGCGTAACCGACTGAGCCACCCAGGCACCCCTATCTTTGTTGAATTTTTGAGGGATGGTATTAAGATGATTAAAGAAAGATGCTGTTAGATTTGATAACGAATGGTATTAAGATGATTAAAGAGAAACTGTTAGATTTGTTAACAGATGTTTGTCCTTCTGGATGATCAATTTCATTGATTGGGGAACTATATTGGAATGGATTGATGAGGGAATGGGAGGTTGAGAAACTGAAGACAGAAAGTACAGATATCTCTTTTTTTGAGAAGTTTGGCTAATAATTTAGAAGTTAGCAGGGATGAGTGGGTAGGTGGAAGAACAAACCTAAATTCATTGTTGAACTTCAAAAGGCATACCATAAGCTTTACCTATCACTATTTCCTTAATTTTTTTTAGAAGTTTTCTAAGCACACACAGAGGAGAAAATGGCCAACCTGTCCCCATTAACACCCACATTTACTCCTTCCTTGCATATTATTTTTAAGCAAATCTCATGTAATTTCAGTTATAAATATTTCATTATATGTTTCTAAAAGACAGACCTTTAAAAACATAAGCACAATTAAAATTAACAATTCCTTAATATTAAATACGCAACTGGTGTTGAAATTTTCAGGTGTCTCATAAATGGTCTTAAAAACTTAAAAAAAAAAAGTTTTAAAAACCAAATTCCATGTTACATATGGACAATATCTTTTTTAGCTCTTTTTTATCTGTTGTTTTCTTTTTTTTTGTTTTTCCTGGCAAATTATATGTTAAAGATACTGTCACTTTTACATTTGGATGTGCTGTTTGGGTCTTTATGGTGTAGGAATATAGGATCACACATTCTCCAGTGACTTGTTTTTCCTGTAAATTGTAATTTAGATTCAAAGGCTTGATTTTCTTGACAAGATTACTTAATAGGTAGATACTCTGTCAGGAGGTTCATTAAAGCCTGCTTTTCTCTGTTTTTCTGATGTTAGCAGCTATTTATGTTTAGTACTTACATCCTTTAGTTCATTTCTGGTCGAAAACAGTATACTTTGATTTTATCATTCTTTATTCATTTTTTATCCACAATAATTCTTAAATGAGAAACTTCTCTTTATCTGTTGTTTTGTTATCCAGCAAATGGTACAGTTTAAATTCTGTCTCTTTAAGTTTTCAAAATACTCAGTTGGTTCATTAGCGTCTTCCTATTGTGGTCAAGTAGTTTTTGCTTTTGTTTTTGTATTTAATGTCATGTGCTTGTAGTTTTCAGTATATTTGATGTTTCAGCTTTACAGTTACTATTTTTATTGATGCTCAAGTTGTCCTGCAGTGGTCAGGCCTTTTCAAGTTGCCCTTGAATCCTTTAACAAGCCTGGTTGTCTTTGATAACTTGAAGTCTGGAATAATTAAATGTTCTTGCATCATCTGATATCTGTCTGAGATTAGAATTAATTAATTTTCTAAAGATATGGTATTTGGAAATAATCATTACTATTTTTTTTAATTTTACACTAGCCTATTAAGCATAATTATATTACAGTCTTTTAAATTATTCCCTTTACTTCTTGGGATATGAATTTTATTTATTTTGGCCCTTCACCATTGTGGTTTAGCCATTTGGGGAATTCTCTTTGTTGCTTTTTTTTTTTTTTTAATGTTTATTTTTGAGAGAGACAGACAGAGCACGAGTTGGGAGGGGCAGAGAGACAGAGACAGACACCGGGCTGCAATTCACAAGCCATGAGATCATGACCTGAGCTGAAGTCAGATGTTTAATCGACTGAGCCACCCAGGTGCCCCTTCTCTTTGTTGCTTTTGAGTTCAGATGTATTAAAGCACATTTTTGTTTTTTAAAATTTGTCTTCTCCAACATTTTGAATTGTTTGGAGTGAGAAGGATCGCTTCTTGCATTATTTAAATCATCATATTGTGTAAAGTTCCCCTATTGCTATTCCATTTAGGGATCCACATGCTCTGAGAATGTCAGAAATGACCTCATCTGTGGCTAAAATGAAAACTACTTATTCCCTAGTGTTTTTATATTTTTCTGTGGATGCCTTCTGTTTGCTTTTTGTTGGTAACCTTAATTAATATATTATGGTTAAGGTCAGTTTTGCTTCTGTGTATTTGACATATTTCGATCTATAATTTGAGTAGGGGGCAAAACGAAATGTTTTGTTTTGTTTTTCCTTTTGTAATACTTGACCATTTTTAGCTTGGAAGCAGAGAGAAGGAATAAGGCAGAAAGATCTCTGTGGAACTGTGTGAATATGTAGGGACTGAAATTAACCATGCCAAATAAAGAAACTGGTCTTCTATTAAAATTCCTCCTACCTCATGAGTTAATGTGGATCTCAATTTGAATTTCTTTTTTCCTATGTGGGTGTCAGGAGCATAGATGTAACAGTTGTAGTTTTATAAAGTATGCCAGACAGCAAACTTTAGTGCTATTTAGAAAGAAAAAGAAGACAATGAGAACTTGGGCAAACAGTTCTTGCTAAGCCCTAAAATATATCACTTTTATTCATCCATACAGAAAACAAGCATGAGGCCAAGAGGAGGCGAACAGAGAGAGTTAGGCGAGAGAAGATAAATTCTACAGTAAATAAGGATTTAGAAAACAGAAAGAGGTCTCGAAGTAACAGCCATTCAGATCATATCAGACGAGGAAGAGGAAGACCTAAAACTGCATCTGCCAAAAAACATGAGGAAGAAAGAGGTATGAATAAATCCAAGCAGTTTTTTTTTTCAAGTATTAAAATTTTTCTAGATTCTTAATTAGATAGTAGTAAAGAAAGTGTTTGGTAGGCATTGAGCTCCTAGACTCAAAATCACAACTCATATTTTATTTTAAAAATTTTTAGAAGTTTATTTATTTTGAGAAAGAGAGAGCCTGAGCGGGAAGGGGCAGAGAGAGAGGGGGAGCAAGAATCCCAAGCAGCCCATGTACTGACAGCACAGAGCCCGATGCAGGGCTTGATCTCATGAACTGTGAGATCATGACCTGAACCCAAATCAAGGGTAGGATATTTAACCAACTGAGCCATCCAGGTGCCCCACAACTCATATTTTAGTTTGAAAATATTTCCTCCAGGATAGATGCTTGTTTAAAAAAAAAAAAATCAGAGTTTAATTTTTAAAATCTAAAGGTTTAAATTAGGTAAAATTCACCTTGTTATAAACTGATGATAGCAGAGGGGCACCTGGGTGGCTTAGTCAGTTAAAGGTCCAACTTTGGCTCAGGTCATGATCTCACAGTTGGTGAGTTCGAGCCCCGTGTCAGGGTCTGTACTGACAGAGCCTGGAGCCTGCTTCAAATTCTGTGTCTCTCTCTCTCTGCCCCTCCCTTGCTCACGCTCTCTTTCTCTCTCTTTGAAAAATAAATAAACATTAAAAAAAATTTAAAAAACTGATGATAGTAAGAGTTCAGAGATAATAATTTTCATATGACAACCCAGAGAAGCCTATTAAAATGGGTGTTTTTTGTTTATTTGTTTTTAAAGATAAATCTGAGTTCCATTAGACTTCAAACTGTTATACTACAAGTTTTAAAATTTTTCTATTGAAAGTATCTTTAGTATGAATTTTTAAATTGTTCATTGTGTCCTCCCTGCTTTGAGGCAGCTTTGGATAGTTAGGTAAATTCTTCTTGGTCCAAAATGTATTTATATTTCTCCTTACATGTCTTCTCCTTCTGATAAGTAGTATGTCTACCAGTAACTTGTTTTTATGATTAACTAAAACTTCATCTTCTCTTTTTATACATCTTCTAAAAAACTTTTTACCATGGAAATTTCAAAGATGACACAAGAGTAGAGAGACTAGACTAGATGATGAACCCCCATGTGGCCATGAATATCTTTTGAAATTGAGACTGTCAAACCTGTAATTAATGGAAAAAGGGATAGTTGCTGTTTTTAATTACTTAAAAAACCTGTATCAAAATAATTTCATATTCAGTGAAATGCATTAATAATTTCTTGCTGGTGAGTTATACTTTGCTTTTTCAGGCATTCGTTTTTAGGTATTCAAGCATAAGCACAAATTTGTTTTATTTTAGACATCTTTTTTTTTTTTTTTTAACCTGTTTACCATTTCTCCCTGCTTTGTATGCTTTTTTTTTTAAGTTTATTTTGAGAGACAGCGTGTGGGCATGCGCTCCTTTGCATGAGTGGGGGAGGGGCAGAGAGAGGAAGAAACAGAATCCCAAGCAGGCCCTGCACTGCCCAACCATGAAATCATGACCTGAGCTGAGATCAGACACTTAACCGACTGAGCCACCCAAGTGGCCCTCTGTATGCTTTTATTTGAATAAAGTTACTACTGTTAGGGAAAATAAATTTATTGTAAAAATAAATTATATATGGTTTCTTAGCACTGTATAGCCAAAAGGATAAGGTTTATATCATATTTGTATTCTTTGAAGTATACTTAAATACTCCTTAATTCTGTGGGTAATTTTACTCCCATTTTCTCTTTCCTTCTCTTATGCTGCTCTTCCGGAGAGTTTGAGTTATTTTCTAAACATGAATGTGTTTTTGGGGGGTTTTTGTGTTTTCTTTTTTTTAATTTTTTTTTTTTTAACATTATTTATTTTTGAGACAGAGAGAGACAGAGCATGAACGGGGGAGGGGCAGAGAGAGAGGGAGACACAGAATCGGAAGCAGGCTCCAGTCTCTGAGCCATCAGCCCAGAGCCTGACGCGGGGCTCGAACGCACGGACCGCGAGATCATGACCTGAGCCCAAGTCGGACGCTCAACCGACTGAGCCACCCAGGCGCCCTGGGGTTTTTGTGTTTAAAAAAAATTTTTTTTTTTAACGTTTATTTATTATTGAGAGACAGAGAGAGACAGAGCATGAGCAGGGGAGGGGCAGAGAGAGGAGGAGACACAGAATCCAAAGCAAGCTCCAGGCTCCAAGCTGTCAGCACAGAGCCTGACACAGGGCTCAAACTCACAAACTGCGAGATCATGACCTGAGCTGAAGTCGGACGCTTAACTGACTGAGCCACCCAGGCGCCCCTGAATGTATTTTTTAATGGGGTGATCAGAAAATCTGTGCTAAAACCTGTTTCAGAAGGGAAACTAGGTAAAGAAAAGGCAACAGGAGGGAAAAAAAAAGAGGTAAATACTGCTTGACCCAGGAAACAGAACATTCTTTTCAGTTGAAGTAAAGGGAATATAACCCAAAGAATGGAAAAGGAATGCTTCTGGTGGTGAGAGGAGATGAGAAAACAGATACTGATGGTCTTTTAGTTGGAGAAATGAAGTCTATTGATAGTTGTGCTAGGACTCTGTATGTACAGGTCTGAATTTTTATTTCATGTTAACTTGAGAAAGGAATTTACTTAGCTATAAATTATTTTTTCAGGTATTTTCAGCTTATGGTAGAAAAATCTTGAGCTATTTCTAGAGTAAGATATGCTTTTGATTTATTTTTAATACAAACAGGAAGATGCTCAAAGCAGTTTTTGTAGAATAAACTGGAATCTTAATGTAGGCCAGGAGGGCGAGGGGGGAGGAGTAGAATCTTTTAATGTAGTCCAGGGGTCTGAGTGGGGAGGAGGTCAGCAAACTTTTTCTGTAAAGAGCCAGATAATAAATATTTTAGACTTTGTGGGCCGTACAGTCTTCTGTTGCAGCTACTCTGCCCTGTCATTGTAGCTGGAAAGCAGCCATAGACAATATGTAAATGAACGGGCATGGCTCTGTTCCACTAAGACTTTATAAAAACAGGTGGCAGGCCAGATTTGACCTTGGACTGTATTTTACCAACCCTTGAAGCAGACCATGTTCCCTAAATATAATAGGGATAAGAAATATGAACTTTTGAAATATCTGTGTATTTTAAAATAGACTTCTGTCATATGCTTCTTAGTATTAAGTAGCTATTTAATTCCATTTTTATTGATTCCTTGCTCATTGGGCACTTAAAAAGAAGCAAGCTTTACCTTTAATAAGGAAAACCTAACAGTATGTCTAAAAACACATTTTTATTTTTTAAAAAAAAATTTTTTTTTTTCAATGTTTATTTATTTTTGGGACAGAGAGAGACAGAGCATGAACAGGGGAGGGGCAGAGAGAGAGGGAGACACAGAATCGGAAACAGGCTCCAGGCTCTGAGCCATCAGCCCAGAGCCCGACGCGGGGCTCGAACTCACGGACCGCGAGATCGTGACCTGGCTGAAGTCGGACGCTTAACCGACTGCGCCACCCAGGCGCCCCTAAAAACACATTTTTAATTGACTGTGTTTTCTGTATTTCGAAAAAGAATAGGAAGAAGAGAGTGGGAAAGGGAAGCTTGTTAGACATCTAGATAACAACCTATTTTTATACAATCATAAAAACAAACCATTAAAATTTTTTGGTTGGTTTAAGATAAGTTTTTATTTTGTATGAGGGGAGTAGGATTATTTTGAATATTAGTAATGTTGAGTGACATTTTTATTAAAATATAATGGGCAATTCTGAATATCTTATTAATGAACATAAGAGATTAATGTAGAGTTCAAGTTAAAGTTGGTAGATTGAATAACCACACCTTGCTCTCCACCATCTTCAACTCCTAGTAATATTATAGTAAAGGGACTTTTTTTTTTTTTAAAGGACCAAATACCACAAGGACAAGGAATGGGAAAAGCAGTAGAATTCTGGAAAGTGATCACTGCTTTAGTAGACCCATGAAACCTAAATTGTAAGCTCCTTTGGGGAAAACTAAGAAAGAAACTGATTTTTATTACACAACTGCCTTAAGGTCAGGAATTTGTACATCAGTTAGGTCTGGAAGTGTAGAAGGTGAAGGTGAGGTTAAAAACGAGATTGCTTGGAAGTCTGTTTTTTAATGGCCTGGTAGGGCTGTTTACATCATTTTCCCCTCCTTCCAAATTTATCCTTTGAAAAAGGTCAGACAAAACAGAGTCTCTGATTTAGGGAACACCAGGTGTCATTGAGGGCAGGGGTACTGTATTAAGATCAGGAAGACTATGTGAGAATTGGAGATGGTAAATACTGAGTTCTATACTCAGGCTTTTATCTCCCAGGTAAGAAAGAGATTAGTAGTATCTTCTCTAGGAAATGTGAAAAACCCAAGAGAAAAAGCCTAAAATAAAAATAGTTTCATTAGGGATTTCACAAAGAAATGGCCTATTCAGATCATCCTAAATTAGTGATCAGAGTCAGGCTCCACAATGTATATGAGCTAATCAGCTTTTTAGATCCCACTCATAAATATGAGCAAATTATCAAGAATTACCCAGGTTGGGGCACCTGGATAGCTCAGTTGGTTAAACGTCTGACTCTTGATTTTGGCTCAGGTCATGATTTCATGGTTTGTGAGATTGAGTCCTGCAATGGGCTCTGTGCTGACAACAGGGAGCCTGCTTGGGATTCTTTCTCTCCCCCTCTCTCTGCTTCTCCCCAGCTTGTGTGCACACGTGTTCTCTGAAAACATCTATATGGAAGGCTAAGACCACATCAACAGGAAAAAACAATAGCTTGGATAAAACAAGTTTTTGCATGAAAGAGAAAAAATTAAAACTATCATTAATGTTCGTGGCAAGAGAGGAGATATTGTAGTCATGAAACAGGAACAAGATGATATTTAAATAGAAAAGCACGTGTCAAAAAGTACCTAGAAAATGAACTTTAAATCTAAAACAATATGCATATAAAGATTTGCAGATGAAAAACTTTAACAGGTTTATTGGCAGAATTAAAGAATTGTACTAGAACCTAGAGCAGTAGAAAAAGAGATGAAAAAATAGAATGAGAATGATAAATTTAGAGGACCAGTTTGAGGTCAGCATCAATAAATAACTGATGTTCCAAAAAAGAACATAGAAGATGGGGGAGAAGGAAGTCATCGATGAAATAATTCAAGAAATTTTTCCACCTGAAGGACATTGAGTTTCCACATTGAAATGGCCCACCAAATTCCCAGACCAGTGGATGGTTCAAAGTAGAGATCATGCTGAAATGTACTATCATAAATCCTATCTCTTTTGTTAAAGGAAAACCCCTTCAAGTGCTCAAGGGAAAAAGAGGAAATCAAGATAGCATTTGGAATTAATATAATGCAGTACTACCCAGCAAGGAACGAACTACTTACATATGAACAGCATCAGTGAATTTTAAAAATGTGTTGAATGAGAGAAGTTAGACACAAAACAGTTCATGCTGTATAATACCATATATAAGTTCAAGAACAGGCAAATGAATCTCTGACGATGGAACAGCAGTTGCTGATGAGGTGGGGGAAGCAGTGACTGGAAAGGAACATGAGGAATTTCCTGTATATTAATGATTGAGGGTGTGGGTTATGTAGGTGTATATTTTGTTAGAACTCATCCAATTGTACACTTAAGATCTGTGTATTTCATTGTATGCATATTTAGCAATAATTTTTTAAATAACTGTACAAAAAGGTACTGGCTTTAAAAAAAAAAAATAGTGACACCATTAGAAGACATACTAAGAGGGAATCTATGACTTTTTAGTTGCCCACACTATGGATTAGCATGAAGGTAGTTTAAAGCCAATTTCTAACATTCAGAGTCTCAAAATTTTTGCTACCTGTACTCCCCTTTCTCAGGAAGCTACTGCAAGATACATGGCATCAAAAGGAAGAAGTAAACCAAGAAAATGTCCTGGCATCCAGGACACAGAGTCCAACTCGAGAGAAAGATGGTTATATCCAGCATGATGTTGAAGAGAGATCTCAATGATAATTAATTGTGTAGCAGGTCCAGAAAGCAACCATTTCAGATTGGAGCAGAAGACTTGGAGAGACTTCTTCAAGAAGATAAAATTGATATAATGCCTAACATGTGTAAACATCCTGAAAGATCTATACAACTTGGAGAGAGTTTGGGTTCAATTAGTAATGAAAATTAACCAGATGGAAAAAGAGAATCTCTTCAGGGAAAAAAAACAATGTGCAGTAAAAGTGAAATCATTTACATAGTTAGAATAATATAAACATTGAATATTGGTCTCATCAAAATTGTGATACAACTGAATTCTAACTTTCTCTGGTGGAAGGTCATTAATAATGCCTAAAACCACGAAGTAGCATCATATAAAAATGTTGCTTAGAGAGGCAAAAACAAAAAGAAACAACTGAGAAAAAAAATAGTTGCATTTGGAGAGTGAAAAATGTACATGTGGGGAGGAGGACTTCTGTTTTTTGTGATAAGTTTTATAAAAGTGATTTGAGTCTACACTTACGTATGTGTTTAACTTTGCTTAAAAAAGCCAAAATAAAACAAGTAAACAAACAAACAAACAAAAAAAACAGGCAAAAATAGAATCTTAGAAGACCCCAAAAAAAGAATTTGGCAGAATGTGCACAAAGATATTTATTGTGATTTTAGCTGGCTCAGGAGATAATATATAGGTTGTTTTTATTTCAACTTTCTACCATGAACTTGGGTTACATTTGTAATCAGGAGGGTGAAATTAGAATTAAATATAGGTTATTCTTATTTCTTGAAGAAGTTAATATATTCATCAAGGTACTGTTGGTGTTCAGAAGGGAACATCTTTAGGATGAGGAAATTTATTTTGATTGGGACAGTGAGCACTCATCCTAGTGAAGAGAAAGAAATACTTGAGATTTTTACAGAAATGATGTAGCTACATGAACAGTGTGTATAGAAATATATACAGTTTCCATTTAGTTCATGGCATTTCAGTAACTCCTTTGTGTAATTTCTAAAAATTTTCAGTTTAGTAGCATGATACTATATAACATTTAATATACAGTGTTAGTATTATATATAATGTTTATTATCATCTAAAGAAATACTTAAAAGCTTTAAGTATTTTTTTAATTACTGAATTTACTGCCTTTATATTAAGCTTTCTCTTTTTCTTTTAACAGAGAAACAGGAAAAGGAAATTGACATCTATGCTAACCTCTCTGATGAAAAGGCTTTCGTGTTTTCAGTCGCCTTGGCAGAAATAAATAGAAAAATTATCAATCAAAGACTTATTCTCTGATATTTGTCTGCACAATGTGTTGAAACTTTCTTCAGGATTACATCAGCAAATTCTCAAACAGTTGTGGACTCTCAGGAGCATTCTGACTGCATCAATAAGGGCCATTGATTGTTTTTTTTTCCCCTGTCATTTAGCCTGTGCCACACTTTGGGAGCAAAGCTGTAGGCTTGGACTGTTCTGGGATTTCCTTGTTTACCAAGGAGTATTGTCAGTGTTTTGTGTTTGGGATATAAGTAAGTATATTTACCAAAAACAAAAACAAACAAAAACAAAAACAATGGATGGCTGTTAAAGGGTAAAGGGGTAGGTGGTGGGAGTGGAAGAATGAAAACTAGGGAAATAAAACGCTTGTTAGTTTTCAGGTTTGCCACCAGAGATGCAATATTTTAAGTACTTGGAAAAAGAGTGACTTTTAAAAATATATATTTCAGATTTTCAGCACTAACAGATTGCATATATACAGTTCATTTACTTTTAATAAATTGGCAATTGATATTTTATTGAATAGGGAATTAAGAATATAAACTGTAAATTTTGTCTTGATTTTTTTCTTGGCCTTTATTTTTATGACTTAAGGTATGAGTTATATTTTGGGAGATACTTTCTAGACATTTGGGAAGTTTGGGTGCTATGTGAAGAAAAACATTTAAGGATATATCATACTTCAGATATAAACATCTTGTTTTCTTGAATGTAATTTATTTATTGGTTTAAAAAAAAACCTTTTCTGCTCTCAAGATGGTGCCTGTTAACCTAAACATAAGATATATTTATTACATACAAAATATTTCTTAGCCACTTTTAAGCAGTAATGTTTTATCTGAATGGATGTTCATTTATACATCCTGATAATTATTTAAATTGTTACTTAACCTCACTCTGGAAAAAAAATAAACCTTAATATTGAAACTAATAGATTAATAGTGTGGTATAAGTTTGTGCTCTATGAAGTTGTGAACTATATTTAAATTCTTAGTTTTTCTAGTCATAAATGATAACTGTTTATAGCTGATTTATTTTATATTAGATGCTTTTGCATTTTTGCATATCAATTTAACATTCAAATTTGACCATAACTTCCCTTATTTCAGGTACCTCCCTCTCCCACCCCAGTGGCCAAATCTGTTTGGAAGTCCAGAAGCCCTATTAGTGAAGGTAGTCATCAGCCAGATTTAACTTTAAGAGAATTTCCCTTTCAGTTTCAGTAGTAGCATTGGCAGCTTCATCCTGCATCTCCCATCACCTCCCAAAAGAAAAAAAGATTCACATTTTTTCCTATTTCATTTAAATGGTAGCCAGCAGAGGGAGCTTAAGAGGTACTCTAGGTAGGATGCAGAATTATTCTAAGAATTTTCTAAGAATTCCTTTACCCTCAATCCCCCTATTTACCTGCAGGTACTACTACAATTATCTTGTATGCATTTTAAAGCTCTAGTAATAAAGTTTATTCCCAAGCATGCTAATGTGATTTTATCTTTGAAATATAAGAAAACTATTTTTAATTTGACAAAAAAAATAATATCTAAAATGCTTGTGAGTATATATATGTCCTCAGAAAAAGGGAGAAAAGCTTATGGAGTAGGCATCTCTTTAAAGAATTATTGATGTCAGAATCTATCCATTTAAAGCTGGAGACCTTAGAGGAAAGTCATGTTAAAATAGTCAGGTATACAATAAGGGTGGAGACTGGTGACTAGGCTGGAACTTGCCATGTAAAGAGATAATTTATTTCAGATGCTCATAAGGTTAAATCATTGTCTTATTTAAAAAGTTCTTTGGCAGAGGGACAAATTAAGCTTCTCCTATTTGTGATGTAACCTATTTAAAAATTTTCTCTAAAAATTGTATTCTCTGATATGTTTATAATCTATCTCATTATAAAGCTGAATTTGTCTAAAAATGTTGTAATGGCCTCAGAATATATTACTTGTTATTGGTGTTTAAGAAGCCTTTATTATCAGCAGATATCCTAAGAACATAATTGTAGTAATTTAATTATATAATCCAAAATTTATTCTGCTCTAATATCTGTAAGTGATATGATTATTCAGAATGCCCTAAAATGATTCCATAATTAGATTAGGTCCATTGAAGATATGTTCATTCTTAAATGTGAACAAAATTAAATACAAGGTATTTGGGAGTTGTTAGGTTAAACTATACAAATTTGTATGTTTACCTCCCCCACCCAATCCCATTGTATTCCAGAGTGTTTTCATTGGGGGGTGCGGGGAGAGGGACACTTAAATTTTTGAGATTTAATTTTTTTTTTAAACAACACTTCTTACATTTTTATGGGCAGAGAAGCCTTCGGTTGTACTTAATGTAAGTTATTTAAGGAAATCCTGCAAATTATTTCTTCTGTAGCAATCAATGGAAATGATCAAACAGCTTGAGACAGTTTACATCATGATGACATAAAATATAAAATTATAAATGACTTAAAAGTTTAGCCAGAATAAATGCATACTTTTTGAAACTTCAAAAGTACTTTAAAAAATAATGCTCAGTATGTCATGACATTTGTGGTGTTTGCTAAAAGTAATATGTACATGTTTTTTCTGAGATAAAAATTCAAATTGAAAAGTGTTTGACTTTCTAAACTATGGTAATTGCATTTGATTCTCTAATTCTAACTGCAAAACTTTTTACCTTTTTTTGATAATTTTTACATTCAACATGCATATGTTTATCCTTTAAATTTGGAGAAATTAAGCTCTCATGTACTTCATATGAAAATATTAATCAAATTTGTTTGATTCTGCATACAAAAATAAGCTGTGGATAGAATTTTTAAATTTTTTGTGCAAATGTAGTTGGGTTTCCTTTTTTTCATCTTTGATTCCTGTTTTTCTAAGCCTTGTTTTTATATTTGGGTATATGTATCTATATATGCATGTACACATATATATTTATTTTACTTTTTCTAGTCGTTCTTATATGCTGGGTTTTTTAAATGTTTTATTTATTTATTTTGAGAGAGAGGAGCACAAGCAGGGGAGGGGTAGAGAGAGGGACAGTGAATTCCAAGCAGACTCCACACTGTCAGTGTAGATCACAACCTGAACTGAAATCAAGAGTCAGACAGTTAATGTACTGAGCCACCCAGGTGCCCCTCTTTTGTGCTGTTTTAATCCACTTAGTTTAGTAGTGTTCATTGCTCAAGGATTACAACTATAGTAATAATGAGTATCATAACCTACAAAGCAAACTCTCTGGAACGAAAAGTATGAGGTACATAATAGACTCTATGCTAGACTGGAATAATTCTTTTTATCACAAACATTTTCCTTTGTATTATTAAGGAATCTTTTATCCTCTTACCATTAAGAGTGTCATTCCCCTCCCCCTTAATGTTTTTTCAGTGTGCTTTTTATTTCTTTGCCTTATTACACTGGCAAGGACCTCAGTACAATATTGAAAAAGAATGGTGAGAGAGGAAGATACTTGCCTTGATTCTAGTCCTGGGGAAAACATACTCAGTCTTACACCATTAAGTATGGTGTTTGCCATAGGTTTTGTGCTGTAGAATGCCCCTTATTAAATTGAGGAAATTCCCTTCTTATTGGCTGAGAGTTCTTATTTTGAACATTTGTTGAATTTTGTCAGATGGTTTTTTCCATGTAAACTGATGATTTTTCCTTTAGAAAACTTATTTTTCCCTTCAGAATGTTAATATAGTGGGTCACATTGATTTTGATTATTTTTTTATTATCACTCCTTTTTTCTTAGTTTACTTTTATTTTTGTTTTATTTTTATTTTTTTTTTTAATGTTTATTTATTTTAGAGAGAGAAACAAAATGCAAGTGGGTTGGGGCAGAGAAAGAGAGGGAGGCACAGAATCTGAAGCAGGCTCCACGCTCTGAGCTGTCAGCACGGAGCCTGACACAGGGCTTGAACTCACCAGCTGTGAGATCATGACCTGAGCCGAAGTCGGACGCTCAACCGACTGAGCCACCCAGGCGCCCCATTAAGTTTATTTTTATTTTTGAGAGAGAGAGGGAGAGAGGGCATGAGTGCAGGAGGAGCAGAGAGAGAGGAAGACACAGAATCCAAAGCAGGCTCCAGGCTCTGAGCTGTCAACACAGAGCCCAACACGGGGCTTAAACTCATGAACCGTGAGATCATGACCTGAATCAAAGTTGGACGCTTAACCAACTGAGCCACCCAGGTGCCCTAGGCTGACAGTTCTTAGAGCACATTAAAAACTCCCTCACTTCCTTCTGGCCTCCATGGCGTACAAGAAATATGCAGCCATTCAAATAATTTTTCATCCTTTTAAAGCATTATTATTTTTTGAGTGCTTTCAGCACTTTTTGTCCTTTTTATCAGTTTGATTATGATATGTCTGGGTATGGCTTTTTCTGGCTTTTTATTTTCTGTGTGAGGTTTTGTGAGCTTCTTGAATGTGTAAGTACATATCTTTCATCAAATACGTAAAATTCTTAGCTATTCAGATATTTTTGCTGTTCTACCTCCTTTCTCAAACTCTGACTGAGACTCCAAAGATTTTAGACTTTTTGGTATTGTCTCACAGATCCCAAGGGTTCCCTTCATTTATTTTTTTCATTTTTTACTGCTCTGTTTGGATTGGATAGTTTCCAATTGGATAGTTTTGGATAGTCAAGTTTACTGACTCCCCTTTTATCTCTAGTCTGCTTAGTTCATCCAGTGAATTTATTTTTATTTTTGTAATTTTTTATTTCTATAATTGCCATTTGGCTTTTCTTTAGATTTTATATTCCCTTTCTGAAACTTTCTATCTTTTCATTTGTTTCAAAAATGTTCACTTTGGGGCGCCTGGGTGGCTCAGTCAGTTGAGTGACTGACTCTTGATTTTGGCTCAGTTTGTGATTTCAGGGTGATGAGATTGAGCCCCGCGTTGTGGAGCCTGCTTAGGATTCCCTCTACGCACTGGTGCGTGCACTCTCTTCCCAAAAGAAAAAAAAATGATCGCCTTTAGCGTATGATTATAATAGCTGCCTTAACATCTTTTCTCCGGTTATTCTAAAATTTGTGTCCTGTCATAATTGGTTTCTGTTGATTTTTGAGTTGAAGTTTTCTTAGTTCTTTGTGTTGTAAGTAATATTGGACTTTATCTTTGATATTTCAAATATTGTATATGAATCTCTGGGTAACTAAGAACAGTAGTCAGCCAAGTGGTTCAGGCTGCACATTTTGATGGAACCTCTGGTTCCAGTATCCGTTCAGTTTCTAAGTGATTGCAGTACTATTTAGATCAGTTCTGCATGTGTACTACTCTGGCAAGTCAGACCTAGTTCTACTGTGTAACTCCCTTCTCGAAACTTGTGCTGTGTTATTTTAGGGTCAGATCCATTGCATACACAGCTCAGAGGTAAGCCCAATAAATCACAACTCTGGGATCACACTCTTCATTTTCCTATTTTTTACAGTCTTGACACTTTCTGGCTCATTAGAACCTCCCTTCTCAGTCTTTCATCTAAAAAGCTGAGGCTTTAGTTTCTTCCTTCTGCTGTACACTTCCGGGGACTGCATCTGTGGTGAAAAGGTAACAAGGCAGGGAAGAAAAGCAATGGGGATTTACCCACACTTGGGATCATAACTCATGGTGCAAGAGAAGGGATCCATTTACTCTGAATGCTCTGAGATTTAAGTGCCTTACCAGGTGTGGTTGCTGTGGTATATCATCTGGGACCTGGAGTGATGAAAAAGGGAGAAAACAAGGGGGAGAAAAAAAAAAAAACATGACCCACCCTCTCTGACCTTTAGGAGTTTCCCACTCTTGAGATCAGAAGGGGAGGGCTTCTGTTGGCTTCTTTTGTGTGCATTTGGTGCATACTTCCATGGAAGTTCACATTCAGACTGCTTTTGGCTCCAAGCTAGGCAGTAACTAGAGGATTATAAAGTCTTTGCCATTTCTGTGGAATTTAGAATTTGGGTCTGCTTTCCTAATTTGTCTGCTACTAGCATTTATATTTCAGAGTCTTCAGGATATGCTCCATGCATTCCTTCCAGGATTTAAAGTTATATTCAGTGGGAGAGGCAGGTGTATCCTTACTCTTACTTGCCTTAGAATTGGAGCCTCACAGTTGTTTTTTGTTTTGTTTTGTTTTGTTTTGTTTCAGTTCAAATAAGATCAGGTGCACCTGGGTGGCTCAGTCGATTAAGTGTTTGACTCTTGGTTTTAGCTCAGGTTATGATCTTAGTCATGAGATCAAGTCCCATGTCAGGCTCCACGCCCAGCGTGGGATTTTCTCTCTCCTCCCCTGCTTGTGTACATGCTCTCTCTCTTAACAACAACAAACAAGATCATATGTCACTACCTACAATATGTCTTAGAGTTCTTCCTATGTCTCATAGAGTTCTTTACTTTGGAACTTTATGAAGATAATGTTGAGTTAACTGGACTCCCTCCATAAATAAGAAATACTACATATGTGTGGATAAATGTAGCTAAAGTATAATAGATTCAGGAACCACTTTCCAATTTTTCTTTAAGAAAATAGTAATTTTTGACTGTGGTAAAAAGACTTATTCTGGTCCAGTCTACAGTCTCTATTATATAACAACTCATGATTCACATTCTAGAGTGTTATTTTATATGTTAGCATACTCATAAGTTGTAATCTTTGAGTAATGGCCAGAATTGTTGCCCTCCAATATGCTTTGCAAAATAGTAGCTATATGATGCTGCATCTCTAATCCGAGTGTTCTCTTTGGTGACAGTATGTGCTATGGCAGTGGTCTTCAAGCTGGGAAATAAAAACACTTTCCACAGGGATGCAAAGGTCCTGATAATTTTAAAATATATTTTGAGATAAAATTCGCATACAATTCACCCAAAGTACACCTTTGGTATGTTATGATAAGAAATTGTGGTAAAACAGGCATAACAAAATTTCCATTTTAACTACTTTTTTAAGTTTATTTTTGAGAGAGAGTGAGAGCAGGGGAGGGGCAGAGAGGGAGAGAGAGAAAGAGAATATCAAGCAGGTTCTGCATGTTAACTGCAGAGCCCAACATGGAGCTCAATCTCACAACCATGAGATCATGACACGAACTGAAGTCAAGAGTCAGATGCTTAACCAACTGAGCCACACAGGCACCCCTATTTTAACCATTTTTAAGTGTACAATTTAGGGGCACTACATTCACAGTGGCAATCATTGTAAAACTTTTGTCACCCCAAATAAAAGTTCTGTAACTATTAGGCAATAGCTTACCATTCCCCCTTTCCCTAGCCCATGGTAAGCTTTAATCTACTTTCTCCAAATTTGCTTATTCTAGATATTTCATATGAGTGGAATCATATAATATTTGTCCTTCTTTTCTCCAGCTTATTTCACTTGGCACGATTTTTTCAAGACATCCATGTTGTATCCTATATCAAAACTTCATTACTTTTTATGGGTGAATAATACTCCATTTTATGTGTATACTACATTTTCATTTATCCATTCATTTGTTGATAGATCCTTTGGTTCCATTGACATACAAGTTTATGTTGGAGTCCCTCTTTCAGTTCCTTTGGTTATAAACCTAGGGGTGGAATTGTTGGATCATATGGTAATTTTATATTTAGCTTTTTGAGGAACTATTTTCCATAGTGGTAAACTATTTTCCAGTTTACATTCTCACCAGCAATGTACATAATTCAGCAATTTCTCTACATGCTTGCCAACACTTGTTGTTTTGTTTTTTTATTATTATTATAGCTATCCTAGTAGTGGTATCTCATTGTAGTTTTTATTTGCATCTGCCTAACCACTGATGATGCTGAAGATCTTCATGTGCATATTAACCATTTTCATATCTTTGGAAAAATGTCCATTTAACTCCTTTGCACATTTCAGACTGGGCTGTCTTTTGTTGTAGGAGTTCTTTATATCTTCTGCATATTAAACCTGTATCAGATAGGTGATCGGCAAATATTTCCTCTCATCGTATAGATTATCTTTTTACTTTTTTTTGTCTTTTTACTTTCTTGATAGTGTCCTTGATGGACATGTTTTAATTTTTTTTCATGAAATGCCTGTTTAATTTTTATTGAAATATTAAGATACAATGTCATGTTTCAGATATACAACATTGATTTGACAGTTCTATACATTACTCAGTGCTCACTACAGTAAGTGTAGTCACCATCTCTTACCATAATGTTATAACGGTATTATTTATTAACTAAATTCCCTATGCTGTGCTTTTTATCTCCATGACTAATTTATTTTATAACTGTAGGTTTTTACCTCTTAATCTCTCCCCTTTATCTGTTCCGCCCTTCCATTCACTCACCTCTCCTCTGGCAACAACCAATTCTCTGTATTAAAGAGTGTTTTATTTGTTCATTTGTTTGGTTTTAGAGTCCACATGTAAGTGTAATCGTGTGGTCTTTGTCCAAAAGTTTTTAATCTTGATGCTTAGGTTATCTGCTTTTTGTTGTTGCTTGTGCTATAATGTTTTATTTATAAATCCATTGCCAAATCCAAGGTCATAAAGATTTACCCCTATGTTTTCTTCCAGGTGCTTTTTGGTTTTAGCTCTTCTATTTAGTTTGTTGATCCATTTTCAGTTAATGTTTTTTAATATTTATTTTTTCTTTTAAAAAAAATTTTTTTTAACATTTATTTATTTTTGAGACAGAGAGAGAGCATGAACAGGGGCGGGTCAGAGAAAGAGGGAGACACAGAATCCGAAACAGGCTCCAGGCCCTGAGCTGTCAGCCCAGAGCCCGACGCGGGGTTCGAACCCACGGACCGCGAGATCACAACCTGAGCCGAAGTCAGACGCCTACCCGACTGAGCCACCCAGGCACCCCAATATTTATTTATTTTGAGAGAGAGTGCAAGTGGGGGAGGGGCAGAGAGAAAGGGAGAGAAAGAATCCCAAGCAGGCTCCATGCTTAATGCGGACCCCAATGTAGAGCTTGATCTCATGGCCACGAGATTGGCCTATAATTTTCTTTTTTTTTTTTTAATTTTTTTTTTCAACGTTTATTTATTTTTGGGACAGAGAGAGACAGAGCATGAACGGGGGAGGGGCAGAGAGAGAGGGAGACACAGAATCGGAAACAGGCTCCAGGCTCCAAGCCATCAGCCCAGAGCCCAACGCGGGGCTCGAACTCACGGACCGCGAGATCGTGACCTGGCTGAAGTCGGACGCTTAACCGACTGCGCCACCCAGGCGCCCCTGGCCTATAATTTTCTTGTAGTGTTCTATGGTTTTGGTAATGCTGGCCTTGTAAAATGACTTTGGAAATGTTCCCTCTTCATCTTTTTGGAAGAGTTTGGGAAGGGTTGGTATTCTTTAGATGTTTGGTAGAATTCAGCAGTAAAGCCATATAGTTCTGGAATTTTCTTTGGAGTTTTTTACTGACTCAGTAATCTTTCTAGTAACTGGACTGCTCTCAGATTTTCTATTTCTTCATATTTAGCCTTGGTAAATTGAATGTTTCTAGAAATTTGTCCATTTCTTCCAGGTTGCCAAATTTGTAAGTGTGTAATTGTTCATTGTAGTCTATTCTGGTCTTTTGTACTTCTGTGAAATCAATTGTAATGTCTCCTCTTTAATTTCTAATTTTATTTGAGTCCTTTCTCTCTCTTTGTAAGTCTAGCTAAAGGTTTCTGTATTTTGTTTGTTTTCAAAAACCAGCTTAGTTTCATTTGATCTTTTGATTTCTCCTTTGACTCATTGGTTGTTCAGGAGCATGTTTAATCTCTACATATTTGTGAATTTCCAGCTTTCTTCCTGTTAACTAATTTCTACTTTTATACTGTTGTGGTTGGAAAAGATACTTGGACTGATTTTAATCTTCTTAAATTTGATAAGACCTATTTGTGCCTATTATGTGATCTATCTTAGAGAGTGTTCAGTGTGATTTTGAGAATAATGTGTATTCTGCTGTTGGATGTTCTGCATCTGTTTGTTAGGTCCCTTTGGTCTATAGGATGGTTCAAGTTTAATGTTTCCTTGTTGGTTTTCTGTCTGGATGATCTATCCATTGTTGAAAGTGAGGTATGGAAGTCCCCTACTATTATTGTATTTTTTGTCTGTTGCTCCTTCAGATCTGATAGTATTTGCTTAATATATTTAGGTTCTTTGATGTTTGGTGCGTATATATTTATGGATGTTATGTCTTCTTGATGAATTTACTCCCTTATTATATAATGACTATCTTTGTCTCTTGTTACTGTTTTTGGCTTAAAGTTTATTTTGTCTGAGGGAGGGAGCCAAGATGGTGGAACAGCATGGAAGTTCTTTGTGTGTCTCGTGTCCATGAAATACCGCCAGACCAACACTAAACCATCCTGCACACCTAGAAAACTGATCTGAGGATTAACACAACAATCTGCATAACCTGAACCACAGAATTCAGCAGGTATGCGACATGGAGAGGTGAACTTGGGGAGAGAGAAGCCACGGAGGGCAGGGAGGTGCTTTTGTGTGTGGAGAGAGGATGGAAACGGAAAAGCACCCCTCCCCAAAAACAGCTGGAGAGAAAATGGAAAATTGGAAACAGTCGCAGGGACTGAACTAAAAAGGGAGAAGGGAGAAAGGAGAAAGGAGAAGGTTTAAAATGCATCAAGACTGTAAACAGGGAGCACAGTCTGCAACTCTGAAGCTTGATATCTGGTGGTGCTCTGGTGAGAAGGGCAAATCCCCAGGAGCAGAGTGCAGTCTGGGAGGTTCTTGGGCCACATAGGGTGAAGTGGTTCCACTGTTGGAAGGACATTTGGTACAGGCTGTGAGGCACCCTAGGCCCAGCAGACCCGAGAAGGGCCACATGCACTGGTGCTGGAACAAGGTCGTTAACGGTGAAGCCTGGTGTCAGATATGTGTTGTGATTTTCCATAATCCCCGAAATGCTGCTGCTGCACTATCTTGTGAGCTTTTTCTGGGGTGGGCTGGGACCCAGCTGCAGTCTCTGGGCATTGGCAGCAGCATGGTACTGCGAACTTTCCTGGGTGCAACCAGCATTTGTCCATTGCTCAGTGAGACCCTCCACAGAGGGGCAGAACGGGTCAAAGCTGCAGTCCCTCAGAAGTAAGGGGCTGGGGAAAATAGCCGCATCTGAGACAAAACGCAGGAAAGAGGTACTACTTGGGGCTTGGTCATGGACAGTGTAAAATCGGGGACTGGACGAAAGCTGAAGACAAAGGACAGGTGCGCAATTGCTGATCAGGGAGAACAGAGTTCAATACTAGAGACTGGGTAGCTGGGTGACACCATTTTCACTGCTTCTATGCATGCACATATGTGCCTACAAGCACCACAACAATCCATCCCAGTAGGCTAGCAGCGCCATCTAGTAGAGAAGGGAGCTGCTACACTAAGCCCTGCCCAACTGGGCCAACCTTGATCTTCAGGAACACAAGTCTCTCTGCCTGCTTAGTTTATGGACTATAAAGCGCTTCATAGTCTGACTTCTAGGGGAAAATGAAGTAATTTCAGTTGTACTTCAGTCTGTTAGCATCTATTCAATCTATTCAATTTTCTTTCCTCTTTTTACTTTTTTCTTTTTATCTCTTTTTCATTTCTTTTCTTTTTCATGAATACAGAAAGAAAAAATTCTTTTCATTTTCAATTTTTATTACACATATTTTTCTTTAATTTTTTTACGATACTTTCTACTTTTGTGTAAATTTTTTCAAATTCTATTTTAATTCCATTGTTTTATTTTACTCTACTTCAGTGTATTTATTTTTTCAAATTTTCAAACGATTTCCTTTTTTGTCTTCTTTCTTTTTCATTTCTTTTTCTTGAATACAGAAAAAAAATAATTTTAAATTTTATTAAAAATATTTTTATTTAATTCTTTTCTAATATATTTTTTACTTCTGTGTAAATTTTTTCCAATTCTAGTTTGATTCCATCATTTCATTTTAGTCTACTTCAAGTGTATTCATTTTTTCAAAATTTCAAATGATTTCCTTTTTTTTTTCTTCGTTCCCCTTTTTTTCTCTAATCTATCAAGCCACTTTCAGCACACCTAGGATCAAATCATCATTTATTCGATTTTTTGTGTGTCTGTTTGATTTTTTAATTTTAATATTTTTTTAATTTTAATTTTAAAAATTTGTTCTACCTCATTTTCTCCCTTAAAAATGATGAAAGGAAGGAATTCACCCCCCAAAAAAGAGCAGGAAGAAACGACAGCCAGGGACTTAACCAACACAGATACAAGCAAGATGTCTGAACCAGAATTTAGAATCACAATAATAAGAATACTAGCTGGAGACGAAAATAGATTAGAATCCCTGTCTACAGAGATAAAAGAAGTAAAAACTAGTCAGAATGAAATTAAAAAATGCTATAACTGAGCTGCAATCACGAATGGATGCTGTGGCAGCAAGGACGGATGAGGCAGAACAGAGAATCAGCGATATAGAGGACAAACTTATAGAGAAAAACAAAGCAGAAAAAAGAGGGAGATTAAGGCAAAAGAGATCGATTTAAGAATCAGAAAAATCAGTGAGTCATTAAAAAGGAACATCAGAATCACAGGGGTCCCAGAGGAGGAAGAGAGAGAAATAGGGGTAGAAGGGTTATGTGAGCAAATCATAGCAGAAAACATTCCTAACCTGGGGAAAGAGACATCAAAATCCAGGAAGCACAGAGGACCCCCATTAGATTCAACAAAAACCAACCATCAACAAGGCTTATCATAGTCAAATTCACAAAATACTCAGGCAAGGAGAGAATCATAAAAGCAGCAAGGGAAAACACATCCCTAACCTACAAGGGAAGACAGATCAGGTTTGCAGCAGACCTATCCACAGAAACCTGGCAGGCCAGAAAGGAATGGCAGGATATATTCAGTGTGCTGAATCAGAAAAATGTGCAGCCAAGAATTCTTTATCCAGTAAGGCTGTCATTCAAAATAGAAGGAGAGATAAAAAGTTTCCCAGACAAACAAAAATTAAAGGAGTTTGTGACCACTAAACCAGCCCTGCAAGAAATTTTAAGGGGGACTCTCTGACTGAAGAAAAGATGAAAAAAAAAAAAAAAAAGACCAAAAGCAACAAAGACTAGAAAAGACCAGAGAACACCACCAGAAACTCCAACTATACAAACATCATAGTGACAATAAACTCATATCTTTCTGTATTCACTCTAAACGTCAATGGACTGAATGCTCCAATAAAAAGACATAGGGTAACAGAATGGGTAAGAAAACAAGATACATCTCTATGCTATCTACAGGAGACCCCCTTTAGACCTAAAGACACCTTCAGTTTGAAAATAAGGGCATGGAGAACCATCAATCATGCCAATGGTCAATAAAAGAAAGCCAGAGTAGCCATACTTAAATCAGACAATCTAAACTTCAAAAGAAAGACTGTATCAAGAGATGCAGAAGGGCATTATATCATAATCAAGGGGTCTATCAACCAAGAAGACCTAACAATTGTAAACATTTATGCAATAAATGTGGAAGCACCAAATATATAAATCACAAACATAAAGATTCTCATCAATAGTAATACCTTAATAGTAGGAGACTTCAACACCCCACTCACAGCAATGGACAGATCATCTAAACAGAAAATCAACAAGGGAACAATGGCTTTTGATGACACAGTGGACCAGATGAACTTAACAGATATATTCAGAACATTTCATCCTAAAGCAGCAGAATATACATTCTTCTCGAGTGCACATGGAACGTTCTCCAGGATAGACCATATACTGGGACACAAATCAGCCCTAAGTAAGTACAAAGAGATCGAGATCATACCGTGCATATTTTCAGACCACATGCTATGAAACTTGAAATCAACCACAAGAAAAAATTTGGAAAGGTAACAAATACTTGGAGACTGAAGAACATCCTACTAAAGAATGAATGGGCTAACCAAGAAGTTAAAGAGGAAATTAAAAATTATATGGAAGCCAATGAAAATGATAACACCACAAGCCGAAACCTCTGGGATGCAGCAAAGGTGGTCATAAGAGGAAAGTATACAGCAATCCAGGCCTTCCTAAAGAAGGAAGAAAAATCTGACACACAACCTAACCTTACGCCTTAAGGAGCTGGAAAAACAACAGCAAATAAAACCAAAAACCAGCAGAAGACAGGAAATAATAAAGATTAGAGCAGAAATTGATGCTATTGAAACAAACAAACAAACAAACAAACAAACAAACAAAAAACCAGTAGAACAGATCAATGAAACCGGAAGCTGGTTCTTTGAAAGAATTAACAAAATTGATAAGCCTCTCGCCAGTTTGATCAAAAAGAGAAAGGAAAGGACCCAAATAAATAAAATCAAGAATGAAAGAGGAGAGATCACAACCAACACTGCAGAAATAAAAACAATAATACGAGAATATTATGAGTAATTATATGCCAATAAAATTGGCAATCTGGAAGAATTGGACAAATTCCTAGAAACATATACATACCAAAACTGAAACAGGAAGAAATAGAAAATTTGAACAGGCCCATAACAAGTAAAGAAAGAGAATTAGTAATCAAAAATCTCCCCAAAAAAACAAGAGTCCAGGGCCAGATGGCTTTCCAGGGGAATTCTACCAAACATTTAAAGAAGAGTTAACACCTATTCTATTGAAGCTGGTCCAAAAAGTAGAAATGGAAGGAAAACTTCCTAACTCTTTCTATGAAGCCAGCATTACCTTGATCCCAAAGCCAGAAGGAGACCCCACTAAACAGGAGAACTATAGACCAATCTCTCTGATGAACATGGATGCAAAAATCCTCAACAAGATATTAGCCAACTGGATCCAACAATACATTAAAAAAATTATTCACCACGACCAAGTGGGATTTATACCTGGGACGCAGGGCTGGTTCAATATCCGCAAAAACAATTAATGTGATTCATCACATCAATAAAAGAAAGGACAAGAACCATATGATCCTCTCAATAGATGCAGAGAAAGCATTTGACAAAATACAGCATCCTTTCTTGATAAAAACCCTCATAAACGTAGGGATAGAAGGAACATACCTCAAGATCATAAAAGCCATATACGAAAGACCCAATGCTAATATCATCCTCAATGGGGAAAAACTGAGAGCTTTCCCCGTAAGGTCAGGAACAAGACAGGGATGTCCACTCTCACCACTGTTATTCAACATAGTATTGGAAGTCTTAGCCTCTGCAATCAGACAACACAAAGAAATAAAAGGCATCCACATCGGCCAGAAGGAGGTCAAACTTTCACTCTTGGCAGATGACATGATACTCTATGGAAAACCAAAGATTCCACCAGAAAACTGCAAGAATTGATTCATGAATTCAGCAAAGTTGCAGGATATAAAATCAATGCACAGAAATTGGTTTCATTCCTATACACCAACAATGAAGCGACAGAAAGAGAAATCAAGGAATTGAAGTCATTTACAGTTGCACCAAAACCCATAAAATACCTAGGAATAAATCTAACCAAAGAGATGAAAAATATATACACTGAAAACTATAAGAAGCTTATGAAAGCAATTGAAGACACAAAAAAAAAAAAAAATGGAAAAAGATTCCATGCTCCTGCATAGGAAGAACAAATATTGTTAAAATGTCAATACTACCCAAAGCAATCTACATATTCAATGCAATCCCTAACAAAATAACACCAGCATTCTTCACAGAGCTAGAACAAATAATCCTAAAATTTGTATGGAACCAGAAAAGACCCCGTATTGCCAAAGTGATCTTGAAAAGGAAAACCAAAGCAGGAGGCATCACGATCCCAGACTTCAAGCTATAACACAAAGCTGTAATCATCAAGACAGTATGGTACTGGCACAAGAACAGACTCTCAGATCAATGGAACAGAATAGAGAACCCACAAATGGACCCACAAATGTATGGCCAATTAATCAAATTTGACAAAGCAGGAAAGAATAGCCAATGGAGTAAAGACAGTCTCTTCAGCAAGTGGTGCTGGGAAAACTGGACAGCGACATGCAGAAGAATGAACCTGGACCACTTTCTTACACCATACACAAAAATAAACTCAAAATGCATGAAAGACCTAAATGGAAGACAGGAAGCCATCATAATCCTTGAGGAGAAAGCAGGCAGAAACCTCTTTGATCTTGGCCACAGCAACGTCTTACTCAACATGTCTCCGGAGGCAAGGGAAACAAAAGCAAAAATGAACTACTGGGACCTCATCAAAATAAAAAGCTTCTGCACAGCGAAGGAAACAATCAGCAAAACTAAAAGGCAACTGATGGAATAGGAGAAGATATTTGCAAGCGACATATCAGTGAAAGCCAAAATCTATAAAGAACTTATCAAACTCAACACCCCCAAAACAAATAATCCAGTGAAGAAATGGGCCAAAGACATGAATAGACACTTCTCCAAAGAAGACATCCAGATGGCCAACCGACACATGAAAAAATACTCCACATCACTTATCATCAGGGAAATCCAAACCAACACCACAATGAGATACCACCTCACACCTGTCAGAATGGCTAACATGAACAACTCAGGCAACAACAGATGTTGGTGAGGATGTGGAGAAAGAGGATCTCTTTTGCATTTTTGGTGGGAATGCAAGCTGGTGCAGCCACTCTGGGTAACAGTATGGAGGTTCCTCAAAAAACTAAAAATAGAACTACCCTATGACCCAGCAATTGCACTACTAGGTATTTATCCAAGGGACACAAGTGTGCTGTTTCGAAGGGACACATGCACCCCAATGTTTGTAGCAGCACTACCAACAATAGCCAAAGTATGGAAAGAGCCCAAATATCCATTGATGGATGAACAGATAAAGAAGATGGTATACACACACACACACACACACACACACACACACACACACACACAATGGAATATTACTCGGCAGTCAAAAAGAATGAAATCTTGCCATTTGCAACTATGTGGATGAAACTGGAGGGTATTATGCTAAGTGAAATTAGTCAGAGAAAGACAAATATCATATGAATTCACTCATGAGGACTTTAAGAGACAAAACAGATGAACATAAGGCAACGGAAACAAAACGAATATAAAATCAGGGAGGGAGACAAAACATAAGAAACTCATAAATATGGAGAACAACCAGAGGGTTACTGGAGGGGGTGTGGGAAGGGATGGGCTAAATGGGTAAGGGGCATTAAGGGATCTACTCTGAAATCATTTTTGCACTATATGTAATTTGGATGTAAAATTAAAAAAATAAAATTAAGAAATGTCAAAACAAAAGTTTATTTTATCTGATATTAGTATAGATCTCCTTGCTCTCCTTTGGTTTTCACTTGCATGGTCTATCTTTTGCCATCTTTTCACTTTGAATCTATGTATGTCCTTAGAGTTGAGATGAGTCTTTTTAAGTAGCATATTGTTGGGTCTTGTTTCTTTTTAATTCATTTAGCCATTCCATGGCTTTTGATTGTAGAAATCAATCCATCAACCTTTATTTATTTATTTTCAATCCATCAACATTTAGAGTATTTATTGATAGCTAAGGACTTGCTAATTCCATCTTCTTACTTTCTGTTTTGTGGTTCCATTTTCTTCTTCATTTCTTGGTGACTTCCTTTGTAAGTTGATGTTTTTCATAGTATGTTTTGATTTCCTTTCCTTTATCATTTGTGTATCTCTTATAGATTTTTGTTTTGTGGTTACCATGAAGTTTATATAACACATCTTAGAGATCTAATAGTCTATTTTCTGTGAATATTTGGTTATATACAAATAGTCTATCCTTTTGCACCCCCCCCCTTTTTTTTTTTTTCTATTGCAGTGCTCCTGCACTTGAAGATATAACCCTTAGGCTGGAAGCCCCAGGCAACAAAGACACGACAGCGAGGAGGCTAGAGGCTTTTCCCTCTGCCTCTGTACATTAGGGAGACTGGGACTACATACCAAACCCCAACTAGAAAAGGAGGGTGCACAGGCCCTGCCCAGGACCCCTGCAAGGTCATGTAGCTCCACAACCTAAATATGCGCCTACTCTGCCTCTGTCCCTCAAAAGCTCCCCTTTTACATTTCTGATGTCACTATTTACATTTTGCTTATTGTGTATTCATTAAATTATTTAAGCTATAACTATTTTTAATACCTTTGTTTTTAAATCTTTATTCTAGAGTTAGCACATATTACAGTATTAAAGCATTTTGAATCTGTCTTTATGTTTACTTTTACCCCAGTGTATTGTATATTTTCATATGTTTTCATGTTAATAGTGTCCTTTTGTTTCAGCTTGAAAAACTTTTCTCAACATTGCTGGCAAGGCAGGTTTAGTAGTGATCAATTCTCTCTGATTTTATTAGGGAAAGTCTTTTTGCCTTCAACTCTGAAGGACAACTTTGCTGGGTAAAGAATTCTTGAGTGGCGGTTACTTTCTTTTAGCAGTATGAATATATCATTCTATTTCCCGTCTGTAAGGTCTCTGCTAAGACATCCACTTTACAGGGACAATTATTTTTTTCTCCTGCTGCTGTAAAAATTCTCTGGTGATGGTGGTGGTGGTGGTTTGTTTGTTTGTTTGTTTTTAGACAGTTTTATTACTCTGTGTCTTGGAGAAGAACATTTTGGATTGACATTTTGAGGTGACCTATTTGCTTCATGAACTTGGATGACCAAATTTTTCCCCGTTTTGGGGATGTTCTCAGCCATTATTTCTTGAAATAAGTTTTCTACTCCTTTCACCTTCTCTTCTGGGACTCCATAATGCACACAGTATTTCTTTTGATGGGGTGTCATAACTTCCAAGGCTTTCTTCATTCTTATTCATTAGTTTTTCTTCTTCTGTTTGTATAATTTCAATTGATCTGTCTTCTACATCACTGATTCTCTCTTCTGCTTGTTCAGGTATGCTCTTGAAACTCTTCAGTTTTTCATTCCAGTCATTGTATTCTTCAGCCACAGAATTCCTATTTGGTTCTGTTTTTATATTTTTATCTATTGAATTTTGTATTTTGTTCTTGTTTTTCTGCATTTTTTTACATCTGCATTTTCTTGTAGCTCTCTGAGCATCTGTAGAAAAATTATTATGCATCCTTTACTGAATCTGTTAGATCTTATCAATAATTTCAGTAAAATTCAGGATATAAAATTAATAGACCAAAATCATTAGCATTTCAATACACTAACAAAAATTTTTTTTAAGTTTTTACTTAAATTCCAGTTAGTTAACATACAGTGTAATATTAGTTTCAAGTGTATAATATAGTAATTCAACACTTCCATACAACACCTGGTGCTCATCACAGCAAGTGCACTCCTTAATCCCTATCCCCTATTTCCTCTGACCCCCAACCCACCTCCCCTCTGATGACCATCAATTTGTTCTCTATAGTTAAGAGTCTGTTTCTTGCTTTGCCTCCCTATCTCTTTTTTCCCCCTTTGTTCATTTGTTTCTTAAATTACACATATGAGTGAAATCCCATGGTATTTGCCTTTCTCTGACTTATTTTACTTGGCATAATACTCTCTAGCTCCATCCATGTCATTGCAAATGCCAAGATTTTATTCTTTTTTATAGCTGAGTAATATTCCTGTGTGTGTGTGTGACACACACATGTCTTCTCTATCCATTCATTAGTTGATGGACACTTAGGCTCTTTCCATAATTTGGCTATTGTAAATAATGCTGCTATAAACCTTGGGTACACGTATCCCTTTAAATTAGTATTTTTGTATTCTTCGGGTAAATACCTAGTGGTGCAATTGCTGGATCATAGGGTATTTCTATTGTTAACTTTTTGAGAAACCTCCATACTGTTTTCCACAGTGGCTGCACCAGTTTGCATTCCCACCAATGGTGCAAGAGGGTTCCTCTCTCTCCACATCCTTGCCAGCACCTGTTGTTTCTTGTATTGTTACTTTTAGCCATTCTGACAGGTGTGAGATGTTATCTCATTGTAGTTTTGATTTCTGTTTCCCTGATGATGAGTGATATTAAGCATCTTTTCATGTGTCTGTTGGTTGCCTGTATGTCTTTGGAAAAATGTATATTCATGTCTCCTGCCCATTTTTTAATTGGATTATTCGTTTTGGGGGTGTTGAGTTGTATAAGTTCTTTATATATTTTGGATACTAACATTTTATCCGATAGATTATTTGCAAATATCTTTTCCTATTCAGTAGGTTGCCTTTTCATTTTGGTGATTGTTTACTTCGTTATGCAGAAGATTTTTATTTTGATGTAGTCCCAATAGTTTATTTTTGCTTTTGTTTCTCTTGCCTCAAGAGACATATCTAGAAAGAAGTTGCTATGGCTGATGTCAAAGCATCCTGTGTTCTCCTCTGTAATTTTTATGGTTTCACGTCTCACATTTAGAGCTTTAATTCATTTTGAATTTACTTTTGTGTATGATGTAAGAAAGTGGTTCAGTTTCATTCTTTTGCATGATGCTGTCCAGTTTTCCCAACACCATTGGTTGAAGAGACTGTCTTTTCCCATTGTATACTCTTTTCTGCTTTGTTGAAGATTAATTGACCATACAGTTGTGGGTAATGAATTTTCTGAAAAAGAAATAAGTAAAACAATCCCATTTACAATAGCATAAGCCCTAAGGACATGGAGATCCTTTTGTCTATTTGGTGTCTTTTGATTGGAGAATTTAATCCATTTACATTTAAAGTGATTATTGATTGATATCGGCTCCCTGCTGGCTTAGTTGGAAAAGCATGTGACTCTTCATCTCAGGGTCTTGAGTTTGAGCCTGATGCTGGGTGTAGAAATTTCTTTAAAAAAAAAAAAAACTTTAATTAGTGAAGGTAAGGACTCACCATTGCCATTTGGTTAATTGTTTTCTGGTTGTTTTGTGAGTTCATTGTTACTTTTTCTTATCCTGCTCTCTTCTGTGTTTGATGTCTTTGTATCAGTATGTTTTGACTTCTTTGTTATGTTCTTTTGTGTAATTGCTGCAGGTTTTTCCCTTGAGGTTACCATGAGGCTTACAGAAAGCAACTTAAAATTATAACACCTATTTTAAGCTGATAACAACTTCAATAGAATTTCTAAATTTAACACTTTTACTTTTCTCTCTCACTTTCTCAGTTATTGCTGTTACAATTTACATATTTTTATATTATGTAACTAGTAACAGATTATTATACAGTTATTTTTACTATATTCATTTTTTCAAACTTTTAAACTAGAATTATAAGTGAACTATACACCACCATCACCAAATTTCAGAATTGAACTTTGACTCTATATTTACCATCACCAATTAGTTTTATACTAATTTTTAATGTTTTTATGATGTTAATTAGCATCCATTTATTTCCACTGAAAGAACTGTCTTTACTGTTTCATGTAAGGCAGATCTATTGGTAATGAACTCCCTCAGCTTTTGTTAGTTCATGGAAGTTTTTATCCCTCTTTTCTTTTTGAAGGACAGTTTTGCTGGGTATTGTATTCTTGATTGATCATTATTTTCTTTTATTTTGAATATGTCATCCCATTGTCTCCTGGTCTGTTCATCAGGGAAATTGGTCTATACTTCTCCTTTTTAGTGGGGTCTCTGTCTGGTTTTGGAATCAAGGTAATGCTGGCTTCATAGAAAGAGTTTGAACATTTTCCTTCTATTTCTATTTTTTGGAACAGCTTCAAGAGAATAGGTGTTAACTCTTCCTTAAATGTTTGGTAGAATTCCCCTGGAAAGCCATCTGGCCCTGGACTCTTGTTTTTTGGGAGATTTTTGATTACTAATTCGATTTCCTTACTGGTTATGGGTCTGTTCAAATTTTCTATTTCCTCCTATTTCAGTTTTGGTACTTTATATGTTTCTAGGAATTTGTCCATTTCTTCCAGATTGCCCAATTTCTTGGCATATAATTGCTCATAATATTCTCTTACTGTTTGTATTTCTGTGGTGTTGGTTGTGATCTCTCCTCTTTCATTCTTGATTTTATTTATTTGCGTCCTTTCCTTTTTCTTTTTGATTGATCTGGGTAGGGGGTTATCAATTTTGTTGTCTTCTTTTTAATATTTTTTAATGTTTGTTTATTTTTGAAAGACAGAGACAGAGCATGAGTGGGGGAGGAGCAGAGAGAGAGGGAAACACAGAATCTGAAGCAGTCTCCAGACTCTGAGCTGTAAGTGCAGAGCCCAATGCAGGGCCTGAACTCACTGACTGTAAGATCATGACCTGAGCTGAAGATGGATGCTTAACCAACTGAGCCACCCAGGTGCCCCAATTTTGCTAAGTCTTTTAAAGAACCAGCTGCTGGGTTAATTGGTCAGTTATGTTTGATTTCAATATCATTGATTTCTGCTCTAACCTTTATTATTTCCCTTCTTCTGCTGGGTTTGGGCTTTACTTGCTGTTCTTTTTCCAGCTCTTTTAGGTGTAAGGTTATATTGTGTATCTGAGACCTCTATTCCTTCTTTAGGAAGGACTGGGTTGCTATATATTTCCCTCTTATGCCACTTTTGCTGCATCCCAGAGGTTTTGGCTTTAAGAGAAAGTATCTTGGCTGAGGCAAGTGTTTGTTATTGATTCTCATTTCAGACAATAGCAGAGGCCCTTTGAGTTGCTGGGTGTACATATTAATAATTTGGTCTTTTTCTTTTTATCAGATGGAAAAGAAGACTGAAAATTTATATCCCTCCTGGTGAGATGAATGCTGTTTTAATACTTAGCTGCAATTTCACAACAGCTTCAATTTTGTCTTAGTGTGATATGAAAAACACCTGGAGTCAAACAGACTTGAGTTTATATTCTGGTTCTGCTACCGACTAGCCATGTCACTGGGTACGTTACTTCACCTTCATAGGCCTCAGTTTCCTCATCTGTAACCTCATTATAGATTAAATGGATAATGTTTATA